>NC_074689.1:9745568-10057354 GCF_029448725.1 Salvelinus fontinalis
AGTGACGCTCCTGGCCCAAGCTCAGCTAGCTGACGCTGACAGCACCCGGGTTACAGGATTAGGTGTATATTGAATTGCAATCAAATAGGCTGTAATTACAAATAGTACATTAATTATTCGATCTACAGACTAAGGTGTAGGAGGAGACATAGGACCACCCGGGACCTGGATATCAAGACGATGATCCAAATGTCATATCATTGCATATCGTTGCTTACAATTATACTATGTGTAACCTGCTTTAACTTCTTATGGTTGCAAGGGGCAGTATTGAGTAGCCTGATAAAATGTGTCCATTTCAAATGGCCTCGTACTCAATTCTTGCTCGTACAATATGCATATTATTATTACTATTGGATAGAAAACACTCTCTAGTTTCTAAAACCGTTTGAATTATTTCTCTGAGTGAAACAGAACTCATTCTGCAGCACTTTTCCTGACCCGGAAGTTCAAAGTCTGAAATCGATGCTCTCTTCCTCTTCCTGCCTATAAATGGGCACAAGAGCTATTAGTATACATGCACGTCATACACCTTCCTCTGGGTGTCAAGAAGGCTGTGAGAGAAGAAATGAGGTGATTATCTCGATCTGGGATGGAATAAATCCTCTTGGAATGACGTGTACCCCATTTCCGGTACTCTGAAGAACGCGATTTGGACAGTGGGGTTGCCTTTTGTTTTGCTGACGTTATAGGCGACTATTATTTCCGGCTTTGATTTTATTTGATACATGTCACCATATCATCGTAAAGTATGTTTTTTCAATATAGTTTCATCAGATTATTGAAATTTTTTCGGGAGTTTTGCCGTGTTCCGTTCTCTTCCGTTTGTTTACATGGAGAGATCCGTGCAACCCGGCTAGCGCGCTTGCTAAATGGAGAGAGAAAGTTGCCATTCTGAATCCAAACAACGACTCATCTGGACAAAGGACACCTTGTTCAACATTCTGATGAAAGATCAGCAAAAGTAAGACCCAATTTATGATGTTATTTCATATATCTGTCGTAGTCGCCCAAGTGTTTCTGGCTATTGTGCTAAGCTAATATAACGCTACATTTTGTTTTCGCTGTAAAACACTTAATAAATCGGAAATATTGTCTGGCATCACAAGATGCCTGTCTTTCATTTGCTGTACACTATGTATTTTTCAGAAATGTTTTATGATGAGTAATTAGGTATTTGACGTTGGTGTCTGTAAATATTATGGCTGCTTTCGGTGCAATTTCTGAATGTAGCTGCAATGTAAACTATGATTTATACCTGAAATATGCACATTTTTCAAAAAAAAACATATGCTATACAATAAATATGTTTTCAGACTGTCATCTGATGAGGTTGTTTCTTGGTTAGTGGCTATTTATATCTTTATTTTGCCGAATTTGTGATAGCTACTGATGGAGTCAAAAACTGATGGAGTAACAAAAGTGGAGTCTTTTGTAACGTGGTTAGCTAATAGATTTACATATTTTGTCTTCCCTGTAAAACATTTTAAAAATCGGACATGTTGGCTGGGTTCACGAGATGTTTACCTTTCATATGCTGTATTGGACTTGTTAATGTGTGAAAGTTAGATATTTAAAAAAAATATCTTTTGAATTTCACGCCCTGCACTTGAAGTGGCTGTTGTCATAAATGTACCGACGTCGGGCTTGCACGCCAAACAGGTTAACTCAGTTCCCTTGTGGTTAGAGTATCCACTCTGAGGTTGGAAGGTTGCTAGTTTGACCCCTGGCCAAATTATACCAAAGACTGTAAAAACTGGATCTGATGATTCTCTGCTTGGCACTCAGCAATAAGGAGATATACTAGTTTCCTGTCCAGGTGGTGTACTTGTACATCAAGCTGCCTCACGCTACAGAAAACAATAGATAAGCTCCTCCTCCTATAAGCAGTTCCAGCTCACTCATGCAAGGCTACTTACTTTACTAAGGGCTCGATTCAATCAGATCCTCTTTAGCCAATTTCCGCATAGCAGTTGTTTTGACAGTGTCAGGGGTGGAACTGCGTTAGAGCTGTCAAATCCAATCCAAATCCAATCCAAGTTGCTCCCGGCATTATACCTTAAGCAGACATTGCCATTTTCTCCATGGAGTTACATTTACAGAAATACCATGCAGCCTTGTTTACAAGTTCTAACACTGGAATGAGAGATGTCATCTACACCTCCATTAGGAAGATAAAAATCCTCATTATTTTAATGATGTTTAATGATTTTCATTTTCAGCGTAATTATTTCCATATAGCCTACACTTTCTCGTTCGGGAACTTCTGCAGGAGTGGGGCAGGTGTGGCTTCGTGTCAATGATTGCAAGAGCAGCTGCTCACCAATTTGAGGGCTCCATCTCCGACACAGCCAAAACATCCGCTGCACTGGGGTCTGCTATCGCCAGTAAACGCTTGATATGATAGAAACTAGGTTTTAATCTACATAATTGCTTTTACATAACTTAAAAAGGTCTGAAGTACACAAGTATTTTCCATCAACCTATGCCTCAGATCACACAGGACACTCAGAGGCAAACCAACCTTGAACTGACTCAAACTGCTGAATATCACTGTTCCAGACAACATTATAAAGTATTAGATATATCACTGTTCTCATTTTTAAAGTGTACATTTATGTATCAGCTTCATATCAACCAAGTGTGTTATGATGCATGCATACGTAATTCAAGATTGTTTTGATCACGCGGACTGGGAAATGTTCCGGGCAGCCTCAGAGAATGACAAGGATTTATACGTTGACTCGGTGAGTGAGTTTATAAGGAAGTGCATTGGAGATGTTGTACACCCTGTGACTATTGAAAACTACCCTAACCAGAAACCGTTGATAGATGGCGGCATTCGCGCAAAATTGAAAGCGCAAACCACTGCATTTAACCATGGAAAGATGACTGGGAATATGGTCGAATATAAATATAAACAGTGTAGTTATTCCCTCCACAAGGCAACCAAACAAGTGAAATGTCTGTATAGGGACAAAGTAGAGTCTAAATTCAACGGCACAGACACGAGACGTATACGGCAGGGTCTACAGGCGCCGTCTTTTTTCCAGACAAACTAAACGCCTTCTTTGACCGCTTTGAGGATAATACAGTGCCACCGACGCGGCCTGCTACCAAGGACTGCGGACCCCCCTTTCCTTCTCCGTGGCTGACGTGAGTAAGACATTTAAACGTGTTAAACCTCGCAAGGCTGCTGGCCCAGACGGCATCCCTAGCCGTGTCCTCAGAGCATGTGCAGACCAGCTGGCTGGTGTGTTTACGGACATATTCAAGCGTTCTGCTGTCCCCACATACTTCAAGATGGCTACCACTGTTCCTGTACGCAAGAAGGAAAGATAATTGAAATAAATGACTATCGGCCCCGTAGCATTCAATTATGTCATCATGAAGTGCTTTGAGAGACTACTCAATGATCATATCATCTCCTCCTTACTTGCCACCCTAGACTCACTTCAATTTGCATACCGCGCACTGCACACTGCCCTATCCCACCTGGAGAAGAATACCTATGTAACAATGCTGTTCATTGACTACAGCTCAGCATTCAACACCATAGTACTCTCCAAGCTCATCATTAAGCTCGAGGCCCTGGGTGTCAACCCCGTCCTGTGCAATTGGGTCCTGGACTTTCTGATGGGCCGCCCTCGGGTGGTGAAGGTAGGCAACAACATCTCCACTTCACTGATCCTCAACACTGGGGCCCCACAAGGGTGCATGCTCAGCCCCTTCCTGTACTCCCTGTTCACCCATGACTGCGTGGCCATACACGCCTCCAACTCAAACCTCAAGTTTGCAGACGACACAACAGTAGTGGGCTTGATTACCAACAACAACAACGAGACAGCCTACAGGGAGGAGGTGAGGGCACTCGGAGTGTGGTGTCAGGAAAACAAGCTCTCACTCAACATCAACAAAACAAAGGAGATGATCGTGGACTTCAGGAAACAGCAGAGGGAGCATCCCCCCATCCACATCGACTGGACAGTAGTGGAGAAGGTGTAAAGTTTTAAGTTCCTCACCGTACACATCACTGACAAACTGAAATGGTCCACCCACACAGACAGTGTGGTGAAGAAGGTGCAACAGCGCCTCTTCAACCTCAGGAGGCTGAAGAAATTTGGCTTGTCACCTAAAACCCTGACAAACTTTTACATATACACAATTGAGAGCATCTTGTCAGGCTCTATCACTGCCTGGTACGGCAACTGCACCGCCCACAACCGCAAGGCTCTCCAGAGGGTGGTGCGGTGGGCACAACGCATCCCCGGGGGCAACCACCTGCCCTCTGGGACACCTACAGCACGCGATGTCACAGGAAGGCCAAAAATATCATCAAGGACAATAACCACCCGAGCCACTGCCTGTTCACCCCGCTACCATCCAGAAGGCGAGGTCAGTATAGGTGCATCAAAGTTGGGACCGAGAGACTGTTAAGCAGCCATCACTAACACAGAGAGGCTGATGCCTCCATACAGACTCAAATCATTGGCCACTTTAATATATGGATCACTAGTCACTTTAAATAATGCCACTTTAATAATGATTACATATCTTACATTACTCATCTCATATGTGTATACTGTATCTTATACCATCTATTGCATATTGCATATGCCACTCGGGCCTCGTCCATCCATCTATTTATATGTACATATTCTTATTCCATCCCTTTTAGATTTGTGTGTATTAGGTAGTTGTTGTGGAATTGTTATATTACTTGTTAGATGTTACTGCACTATCGGAACTAGAAGCACAAGCATTTCGCTACACTCGCATTGACATCTGCTAACCATGTGTATGTGACCAATAAAAATTTGATTTGATTTGAATTATTAATGTCGATACAATCTTGATTCAGAAAGCATCATTTGCTATTAGCCGCTAGTGCTAGTAGCCACATCATTTAATACTATGCCCTTGCATCTAAGATGTGCATGTACCCAGGAGAATTCTGTATTAATGTGTTACTTGGACCACACCATGTCGTCAAGTCTCCACTATGTTAACTTTTTAGAAATGATGTGTCTACAAAAGTAATGGGGTTTAGAGATTGTTCAACGAGTGTTCTTTCATGAATTAGTCTAGCCAACTTCAAGGAGTCATTTTTCATGTTGAGAGTGATTCTTTGTTAGTATGAACACGGCCCTCTTCACCCACTGTGCTCTCTGTGAATGTAGAGTTAGTGTTGAAAGGGTCGACCACGTGGTGAGAGAACTGTTATCAGAGCTCAGAGTCAACATGCCCTGAGGCTATGACTGGCATCCATGTTATTCCATCAAGTCACACTGTCCCAGAGAAAGTGCCAGAGTGATTCACAACTTACAGGGATAACTCTTTTTTTGAAAGCCAGTTAGTTTTTGTGGTGGATATGTCAAGCTGACACAGTTGTTCCTTCCTGCATGTAAATAATGGGAAAATCAAGCTGTCTGTCAAACTGGCTGGCATGAGGGCCTGTCTGGCATTAGCGTTACCTCCCCAGACCATTACAATTAGACCACACCCAACTACCACCCTCGAAAGAACTGTCCAAATAATAACGACCATGCATGTCAAACCTTGACCACTGGGGGGAGCTGACGCACTGTTTGACTAATATCGTAGAAGAGAAGGAGAAGGAAAAGAAGGGCAGTCAGATACAGCTCTCATGCTTTCTATTGTTTTTGTCAATTTTCAACCAATTTATTTCTTCATTATAATTGAATACTTTCTCTACATGTGTTGAGCTGTGCATTCCTTTCCCTTGTGAATTGTCCAACTGAAGACCCATATGGGAAATGTACTGTATTTACCACAGCGAGGAGGAAAAAACAGTGGAATAATCTGTCATCCCCTTTACTTTACAAAATGAGTGTGGGATATGTGTGTTCGATATGGGCAGCTCCAGTTACAGGGAAATTGGAAGGAACTGTGGAGGTACATCCTTAAGAATACCACCTCCATGCCGTGATCAGTGCTTGACTACAATGCAATGTCAGAAGACTATCTCATGTTAGTACTCAGTACATAACGTCTGTTGCTAAGGAACAATATGTGTGGGAGATTTGGTAACTTCTTCATTGGCAAGTCACATGAATGCATACCAAGGAAATGTTTACCATTTCAAGCCACCAACAAAAACATAAACAATGGATCATTCCATTTCCCCAATGCAAGATGCACTTTTTATATTATCTCATACTTTCATCAACCACTAATGTGTCATCTATCATCTTTGATCTCTCTCCAATGCTGTATTAGCAACATCATATAGCACCATTTAGGCTACCAATACCATTAAGAGTGATTCATAGTTTTCATAAACCACTAATGCGTTATTCTCTCTGTGATCTCTCTCCAGTCATCGTGGTCATCTACGTAGGTCTGAGACGACAGAAGAAGAAGGAGACCCTGATGACATCCAAGGAGGACATCCGTGACAATGTAATCCACTACGACGATGAGGGAGGGGGCGAAGAGGACACCCACGCTTTCGACATGGGCACCCTCCGCAACCCCAAAGTCATTAAGGAGAACCTTCTGAAAGAGAACCGGGACCTTTTCCGACGGGATGTCAAACCCGACCCCAAAACCGGCAAAAAACGAACTCCTGTTTCCCAAGACAGTGAAGATATCCGTGACTTCATCAATCAGCGACTGAAGGAAAACGATGTGGACAACTCGGCCCCACCCTATGACTCTCTAGCTACCTATGCCTATGAGGGAGATGGCTCTGTAGCAGAATCGCTCAGCTCCATCGAGTCTCTGGTAGTAGATGCTGATGAGGACTATGATTACCTCAACAAATGGGGTCCTCGATTTAAGACTCTGGCGGGAATATTCGGAGAGCAGTCGGATACTCAAGCAGACACAACGACAACAACAACAACAGAAAACAGACATTGATGATTAGTAGACTCCAAAAGTGGACATGAAATGGCATTATTTTTCTTTTCTTAACAAAACGTTTTTGTGTTTTTTTTCTATTTCAGGGTTTTATTTTTTGCAAATCAATTTGTTGAAATTTTTTCTTTCTATCGTCAATCGCAATATGTTTAAAAGCAGGATAGATAGCGAGAGGAAAAAGACAGACTTTTAATTACATTTATATTGAAGGTAGTTTTATGTCTTATTTATTTTTCTTTATGTCTTCACTTCTAGGGGGAATAAAGACAGAAAACACAGAAAATGCAAGCATTTTCTTCTTTGACATCCTTAAAAGTGCCTCAAAATAATTGTTTTCAGATTTTTTTTATTCACTGCATATACTGTATCCTCTCTCTCTCTCTCAAAGACACTGGCATAAAGCTGGTCATGCAGGCATACGTTGACTGGCAGACAGAGGCATGTCGTTTTGAGACTACTCTCAGTTGGACAAGTTATGACACAATTATGTGGCCCAAGTTTGGCCAAAGATATTCTGAATGTTATTTATTAGTAGTATTTATTTATTGTCTGGGTGTTTTTTGTTGGTTTCCTTTGTTAACGTATTTATCTATTTATCTCTTAATCATATACATATTTTTGAAGACACTTGAGGATTTTCTAATTATTCCATGACCCACACGGAAATTGACATTTCAGTCAGGTGAGTCAGGTGTATAGACTTGTACTTGTTGTAAAAATTCATTTAGGGCTAACCAAGATAATGCAGTTCAGCCAATGTAATAAATACTGTTTTCATAAATAAACACCACTGATAAAAACAACCATGTTTAATTTATGTTTTGTTCTATTTGATTGTAATGTTGGGAAAGAACACTCAATCTGGATTGGCTGTGTGTGAAAAATTTAATATTATTTTTATCCAGAAAACAGCATACCAGTTTTGATTGAATAAGGACCCTATAGGCTCAATCTACTGAAATGCTGTCCATGGCCAATGTGAGCCGATTTAATGTCTATGACTTCTGGTGACAATATTGTCAAAGGATGGATGGAAATGGGAACAGGCACCATATAAACAGCTTTATACCCCAAGACCAGAGACTGAAGTGGTAACTGTGTGGTCTTTGTTTATTTAAGTGATAATGCCCGAGAAGCTGGTGTTTGGAGGATGGCATGGGTGATGTTAGGCCCAAGACGAAGTCCTCCAAACATCGGCTTCGAGGGCATAATCACATTTATACAACGGGTTACCAACATGTTAAATAATGATTGACATATTTTCATTAAAAAATATATTTAGATGAGTTTATTCATACTATTTAATCCTTCTACAAGCTATAGTCCCGACACAAATCTAGGATTGTTGCCCTAGCCGGCTGGTTGTTTGTTCTATCGGTTCGGTTGCCAGAGACGCGACCCAGTCTTTGTCTTTTTGTTCTTTATCTATGGGCGCGACCCAGTCGTTCCTTTTAAATATTCCATTGCCATACCGGCTGGCAAAGTTCTTATCCCTTGTTTGCTAGCTAGCCAACTACAGCTAACTTAGAGGCATGTCAAAACATGCAACTAGAATAACAACAGTAGCTGCACTTGTAGTTGTTTAAGCAGTTTTCTAGTGACATTTATTTGGATACATCCATAACAATAAACTAATCAGGCACAATTTTGCCTAGCACAGAAAATGTTCTCTCTCGTCAGGATACTGTTGTTCAGAGGAGCAAGTCAACAGCACAGCTAACACAAACTGAAGCTGAAAAGACTGCAAACTAGCTGCACTTCATTTTGTTTTACCTTTTTTCAATTGACATTTCTTTGTCAACAGTATATCTATAGAAATGATGTCAGCTGATTCATGAATTTCGACTGGCTGAGAAACGCTGCCTGCCTGTCTTTCTCGTCCCGGCATGTTCATTTCTATGAGACAGCTGGAGATCGAATTTGAAGATTGAAACAATGTTGCAAATTTTGGAGAGACAGACAGCAAGGTTTATCCAAATCTCCGCAGCTGAAAATGAAATGTTAGTCTAAAAGAAATGTGAGATAATGTCTAGATGTAGCTCAAGTTTATAAATTGCCTGGCTGGGCTGATGAGACAGTGGTTTGAAAAGTCAGATGGAACAGTGCATAGGCATTTTAACATCATAGATTCAGCCAGTGGTAATTTGTGGAATAGACATTGGCTGAAAATGAGGTTTAACCAATCAGAATTCAGGATTAGAACCACCGATTGTATAATGAACCATAGTCACCCCCTTCACTCCTTATCAATTTTGAATAGTGGGCTTTTGCAATTACAAATGTATTGTTTGATCTCTGTGGCTGTTGTTTTGGACCAGCACATCCCCCTGCTGTAGCGTGGCCTTTCTGAAAATCACAACACTGCCATATCAGCAAAGAGTCACCCTGTTACCGACAGTGGGCAGACGCAGACAAACCAAATATAGACATCAGCACATCAGCACCTGCATAAACATGAGAGAAAGTCAGCTGACAGATACTGAATAGCTCAGGGATTTTAAACACACAGCACTCAAAGCCAAAGAGAAACTGAAGCAAATACTGGCGATGATATTTTTTGGAATAATTCTACCATGCCTCTGTGGTCTACTACCTCCAAGGTCCATGTTCAGTGATAGGGGTTTACACATAATACCAGTATACACTCCCTGGTAGACGCAAGAGTAGTCTTCCTAATGAGGAATAAGTACATGCAGTGTTTTCAACCTACTATCGTTTCTAAGACAGTTAAATCGTAAATTCTGGAGTAATTCAATAAGAGAGAGCACAAATATGAGACGTCATTGACTATCAAAACTTCAATTGTATGAGGCACCATACAAATTTCCATATGTGCATTCGGAAAGTATTCAGACCATTTGACTTTTTTCATATTTTGTTACGTTACAGCCTTATTCTAAAATAGTTTTTTTGTTTTTTACATCATCAATCTACACAAAATACTCCACAAAGCAAAACTGTTTTTTAGAAATTTTTGCAAATGAATAAACAGTGGGGAGAACAAGTATTTGATACACTGCCGATTTTGCAGGTTTTCCTACTTACAAAGCATGTAGAGGTCTGTAATTTTTATCATAGGTACACTTCAACTGTGAAAGACGGAATCTAAAACAAAAATCCAGAAAATCACATTGTATGATTTTTAAGTAATTAATTTGCATATTATTGCTATATTATTGCATTAGTATTATGGGGTACAGTGTGTAGATTGTTGAGGACATTTTTTTACTTAATCCATTTTAGAATAAGGCTGTAATGTAACAACAAAAATATATATAAACACAACATGCAACAATTTCAAATATTTTACTGAGTTACAGTTCATTTAAGGAAATCAGTCAATTGAAATAGATTCATTCAGCCAAAATATATGGATTTCAGATGACTGGGAATACAGATATGCATCTGTTGGTCACGGATACAGATACCACCCTAACAGATCCACAGATGATGCAATCTCTATTGCACTCCACACTGCCCTTTCCCACCTGGACAAAAGGGACACCTATGTGAGAATGCTATTCATTGACCACAGCTCAGTGTTCAACACCATAGTGCCCTCAAAGCTCATCAATAATCAAAGAACCCTGGGACTAAACAACTCCCTCTGCAACTGGATCCTGGACTTCCTGACGGGCTGCCCCCAGATGGAAAGGGTAGATAACAACACATCCACTTCACCGATCCTCAACACAGGGGCCCCTCAGCCCCGTCCTGTACTCCCTGTTCACTCATGACTGCATGGCCAGGCACGACTCCAACACCATCATTAAATTTGCCAATGACACAACAGCGGTAGGCCTGATCACCGACAACGACTAGAAAGCCTATAGGGAGGCTGTCAGAGACCTGGCCGTGTGGTGCCAGGACAACAACCTCTCCGTCAATGTGATCAAGACAAAATGATTGTGGACTGCAGGAAAAGGAGGACCGAGCACACCCCCATTCTCATCGAGGGGGCTGTAGTGGAGCGGGTTGAGAGCTTCAAGTTCCTTGGTGTTCACATCACCATCAAACTAACATGGTCCAAGCACACGTAGACAGTGATTAAGAGGGCACGACAAAACCTATTCCCCCTCAGGAGACTGAAAAGATTTTGGCATGGGTCCTCAGATCCTCAAAAGGTTGTACAGCTGCACCATCGAGAGCATCCAGACTGGTTGCATCACTGCCTAGTATGGCAACTGCTAGGCCTCTGACCGTAAGGCACTACAGAGGGTAGTACGTACAGCCCAGTACATCACTGGGGCCAAGCTTCCTGCCATCCAGGACCTCTATACCAGGCGGTGTCAAAGGAAGGCCCTAAAAATTGTCAAAGACTCCAGCCACCCTAGTCATAGACTGTTCTCTCTGCTACCACACAGCAAGTGGTACCGCAGTGCCAAGTCTAGGTCCACGAGGCTTCTAAATAGCTTCTGACCCCAAGCCGGAAGACTCCTGAACATCTAATCAAATGGCTACCCACACTATTTACATTTCCCCCCCACCCTCTCTTTTACGCTGCTGATACTCTCTGTTATTATCTTTGCATAGTCACTTTATTAACTCTATCGACATGTACATACTACCTCAATTACCTCGACTAATCGGTGGCCCTGCACATTGACTCTGTACTGGTGCCTCCTGTATAAAGTCTCGCTATTGTTATTTTACTGCTGCTCTTAAATTGTTTTTCCTCAGCTCTTAAGGGATAGGTTGCAGCATTTTCACTTTTGGATGAATTGGTGCCAAAATTGAACGGCCTCCTACTCTGTCCCAGATGATAATATTTGCATATTATTATTACTGGATAGAAAACATTCTGAAGTTTCTAAAACTGTTTGAATTATGTCTGTGAGTATAACAGAACTCATATGGCAGGCAAACTTCCAAACAGGAAGTGAGAATTCTGAAAAGGGTCGATGTGAAAGTCATCGCCTATTCAATTCCCTGTAATTTATGGATCTGTTTGCACTTCATACGTCTTCCACTAGATGTCAACAGTCAGTAGAACGTGGAATGAAGCCTCTAGTGTGATGTGGGACCGGATGGGAGGGGAATGAGTCAGTGGTCTGGCAGAATGCTAGTTTCTAGTCATGGGATGGCCATGTGTGCCATTACTTATACAGACATGAAGAAATGCTCCGGTTGGAACGTTATTGGATATATATGATAACAACATCCTGAAGATTGATTCTCTACTAGGTTTGACCAGTTTATTCGACTTGTAATATAACTTTTTGAAGTTTTCGTCCGAAGTTTGCCTTCACGTGCGCCAGTGTTTGGACACGTGTACTACACATGCTAGCTAAAGTTGCTAATTTGACATAAGTAATGGACATTATCGAACAAAAAAAAACGATTTATTGTGGAAATAAGATTCCTGGCATTGCATTCTGATGAAGATAATTAAAGGTAAGGGAATATTTATATAACTCCAACTCCATAACTCCAACATGGCGGAGAAATGTCATTTATATTTGAGCGCCGTCTCAGATTATTGCATGGTGTGCTTTTTACAACAATTTTTTTTTTTATCTGACACAGCGGTTGCATTAAGAACCAGTGTATCTTTAATTATATGTAAAACATGTATCTTTCATCAAAGTGTACGATGAGTATTTCTGTTATTTGACGTGGCTCTCTGTAATTACCCCGGATATTTTGGAGGCATTTCTGAACATGGCGCCAATGTAAACCGAGATTTATGGATATAAATATGCACATTATCGAACAAAACATAAATGTATTGTGTAACATGATGTCATATGAGTGTCATCTGATGAAGATGTTCAAAGGTTAGTGATTCATTTTATCTCTATTTCTGTTTTTGTGAAAGCTATCTTTGGCTGGGAAAAATGGCTGTGTTTTTTGGATTTGGTGGTGATCTAACATAAATATATGTTGTGTTTTCGCTGTAAAACATTTTATAAAATAGGACATGATGGGTAGATTGACAAGATGTTTATCTTTAATTTGCTGTATTGCACTTGTTAATGTGTGAAAGTTAAATATTTTAAAAAAAATATTTTTTTATTTTGCGCGCTGCCTTTTCAGCGGAATGTTGGGGGGGGGGGGGGGGTTTGCTAGTGGAACGTGTGTCCTAGAAAGGTTAAGATCCTTTATTTTCTTCAGTGTACTATCACAAAGTTAGCTTCAAATGCACCTTTACAAAACACACTTACTCTTTTGCCCCACATACTGAATAATCAGTACTGTAGTAATATCATGTTGGATGACCTTCTGGAATGTTCTCATAACTCTTTTTGTAATGTGAAATACTATTAATATGAAAAACACAATGATATTTCAAATAATTTTGCTGTTTGCATTATACCGTGTATTTAAAGTTTAAAACAGTATGTAACATTAGTGACCAGTGTTCAATGACTATGTACATAGTGCAGCAGTCTCTAAGGTGCATGGTAGTGTACTGGGTGGTAGCTGTACTGTCTCCGCCTTCTAGATGGTAGCGAGGTGAGTGGGTGGCTGAGGTCCTTGATCTTCTTGGCCTTCCTGTGACACTGGCTGCTGTAGATGTCCTGGAGGGCAGCTAGTGTGTCCCCGCGGATGCGTTGGGCTGACCGCACCAACCTCGGGAGAGTCCTGCAGCTGCAGACGGCGCAATTGCCGTACCAGGAGATGGTGCATCTGTAGAAGTTAGTGGGGTCTTAGGGGCCAATCCTGATTTTGAAGAGGCGGTGTTGTGCCTTCACCACACTGTGTGAATGGACCTTTTCAGGTCATCAGTGATATGCAGAACAAGGAACTTGAAGCTTTTGAACCTCTCCACTGCTGCCTCGTCGATGTGGATGGGGGCGTGTCGCCTCTGCTGTCTCCTGTAGTCCACAATCAGCTCCTTCGTTTTGTTGACATTTACTTATATTACTTATCAGGTGAGAAATGTTGTACAAATATATGTATAATATTATTCTAAGATGCCCAACATAGCAAATTTACATGACAGCAAGGTTGTGATAGTTAGACCTAGCAGAGCTGTACCTTTCATCCACTATGTCATCTGTAGCATTATTATTCATGTATTTGTCCAACAGACCAACCCTGCAGAGGAGGGGTCAGGCTCTCGTCACTTCTCTCTTCTGTAACACCACTAACTGACTAGTAATTCATGCACTGCATCAGAATTTGTATAATTGACGGGAACAGCACGTACAGTACCTATTGGAGCACAGATCCCTTTAGCGGGATCATTTAACAACATCCGCTGGATTGCAGAGCGCCAAATTCAAATTAAATTACTAAAAATATTTAATTTAATGAAATCACAAGTGCAATGTACCAAAACACAGCTTAGCTTGTTGTTGATCCACCTGTCGTGTCAGATTTGGAAAAGATGCTTTACAGCGAAATCAATCCAAGCGTTTGTGTGAGAACATCGATCAGTAGACAAAACATTACAAACAGCTAGCAGCAAAGTAGCTTGGTCACGAAAGTCAGAAAAGCAATAAAATGAATGGCTTACCTTTGATGATCTTCGGATGTTTGCACTCACGAGACTCCCAGTTACACAATAATTGTTCATTTTGTTCGATAAAGATTATTTTTATATCCAAAAACCTCCATTTGGTTGGCGCGTTTTGTTGAGTAATCCACATGCTCTTGCAGGTCATGACGGGCAGACAAATTCCAAATAGTATCCGTAAAGTTCGTAGAAACATGCCAAACGTTTTTTATAATCAATCCTCATGTTGTTTTTAACATAAATAATCGATAATATTTCAACCGGACGGTAAACTATTCAACACAAGAGAGAAAGAAAAGGTCGAGCTACCACAGTCGCGCGCATGAACTAATCAAAGGACATCTGGCAGTCCACTGAAGCGATGTGATAAATCTTGCAAATTCTTCTGAATAAAAGCTTGAAACTATGTCTAAAGACTGTTCACACCCTGTGGAAGCCATAGGAAAATGAATCTGGTTGATATCCCTTTAAATGGAGGAAAGGCAGGCAATAGAACAGGGATTTTTCAAAATAAGAGTCACTTCCTGGTTGGATTTCCTCAGGTTTTCGCCTGCAAAATCAGTTCTGTTATACTCACAGACAATATTTTTGACAGTTTTGGAAACTTTAGAGTGTTTTCTATCCTAATCTGCCAATTATATGCATATTCTAGCATCTGGGCCTGAGAAATAGGCCGTTTACTTTGGGAGCGTTATTTTTCCAAACATAAAAATACTGCCCCTTAGCTTCAAGAGGTAAAGACCAACGACTTATGGTAAACACAGAATAGCAAATCAAGTGCTATGAATAACCAGTTTGTGGCATCTTTGACAATATAGAAGAAGCTACATTATGTAACTTCAGCCATAGACCAATACCTACACCTAACCTGTTGTGATTGCATGTAAATGTCAGCCACCCTATCTACACCATTTAAACAAGATTTCTGACAGATTTCCTTACTTAATCCTTTTCGCAAGGCTTCCACAAAGCATCCACTGCTGCCAATCCTCAGCCTTTTTCGGGATAGTTTTCCGTTACAGTTCTTCATCTTCTCTATGGATTTTAGCGACAGGTTTCTTTTGGGCCACACTTCCTTTTTTCCATCTGCTGACACATAAAGTGATACTTCAGTATTTTGGCAATGAACCCCTTTATCTACTTCCCCAGAGTCAGCTAAACTCGTTGATACAATTTCTATGTATCTACAGGATTGCTAACGAGCATTAGTGCAATGACTGGAAGTCTATGGTAACTGCTAGCATGGATACCATAGACTTCCAGTCATTGCACTAACGCTCGCTAGTTAGCATTGGCTCGTAAAACTACCTCCAACTTCCTTCATATTGGATGCAGAGACATACAAATGGTATCCATGAGTTAATCTGACTCTGAGGAAGTAGATATTGCCAAAATCATAATTTTACATATTTTACTCTATGTAGGGTTCTTCAAAGAACCCTTTTATCTTTGGAAGGTTCCCTTTATGAACCATTCCAACAGCCTCACTAGCTTTTAAAATGTTATTATTTATGACAATTTTTAAGTAAGTAAGGTCTTTCTTTGAGGGCCTAGTTATACCCTAACACAGTGGTGTCAGGAATCTCATGGTTTACAGGCGCCATTAGGCCTGCAAGTCACAGTATGCCGGCTTGTAAAGTGATATTTAATTCATATTGGAATCCAACTAGAGTTATGATATGACAACAAGTGGAATTGTTAATCACCTGCAACCTGCTTTCAGAATGATTGCCAGGTTAGGTAAGATTGAATACAGAGACTACCTCAATCATCTAAACTGAAACAACCATCTCATTACCAAGTGCAATAAATCAAATTACTAACAGATTGGATTAGTTTAGAAAACTGTTATTTATCTTTATGTAGCATACCATTTATTAACCAATGTACATGCTAAAACACAGATATTACAATAAAACAAACAATTCTGAAAATTGTTTGCAATAGAGCATGCTGGGACATATTATACAGTTGAAGTTGGAAGTTTACATACACCATAGCTAAATACATTTAAACTCAGTTTTTCACAAATCCTGACATTAAATCCTAGTAAAAATTCCCTGTCTTAGGTCAGTTAGGATCACATTTTCTTTTTTTTACCTGTTTGGGCTGCAGGGGCAGTATTGAGTAGCCAGATAAAAGGTGCCCATTTCAAATGGCCTCATACTCAATTCTTGCTCGTACAATATGCATATTATTATTACTATTGGATAGAAAACACTCTCTAGTTTCTAAAACCGTTTGAATTATATCTGTGAGTAAAACAGAACTCATTTGGCACAAACTTCCTGACCAGGAAGTGGAAAGTCTGAAAACAATGCTCTGTTCTAGGTCCTGCCTATAAATGGGCATGATACGTATTAGTATATATGCACGTCATACACCTTCCCCTAGATGTCAAGAGGCAGTGATAGAAGAAATGCAGTGTTTATCTTGGTCTGAGTTGGAATAAATCCTCTTGGAATGACGTGTCACCCATTTCCTGTTTTCAGGAAGGCGCGAGAAGGAACCGGGGATTGCCTTCTGAAAAGCTGTCGTTATACGCGACTACTATCTCCGGCTTTGATTTTATTTGATACATGTGACAATATCATCGTAAAGTATGTTTTTTCAATATAGTTTTATTAGATTATTGAAATTTATTCGGGACGTTAGGCGTGTTGCGTTGTGTGCCTTTGTTCAGGAAGGAGAGCTTCGCGCCACTTGGCTAGTGCGCTTGTTAATTCAAGAGGGAAAAAGGACGTTCTAAATCCAAACAACGATTGTTCTTGACAAAGGACCTCTTGTACAACATTCTGATGGAAGCTCATCAAAAGTAGGACCCATTTTATGATGCTATTTCATATATCTGTCGAACTGTGTACTATTAGTTTTGCGCCCAGGTTTTGGGCACTCGCTCGCCATAACGTAAGCCTTATGTCGTAATGAAGTTATTTTTAGAATTCTAACACGGCGATTGCATTAACCTGTCTAGCCCCGGGGTTCCGCTAGCGGAACTCCTCCCACATTCCACTGAAAAGGCAGAGCGCGAAATTAAAATATTATTTTTGAGAAATATTTAACTTTCACACATTAACAAGTTCTCAGAAGTTTCTCATTTTCTCAGAAGATTCTCAGAAGTTCAGCAACTTTCAAAGCAGAATTACTTTCCAATTGTTCCTCAAATGCAGTGTATAATATACTATTTTGTAGCTCTGTGTCTCTGCTTTGTTCCAATGTAAAAAACACAATTAAAAATGTTGGTACATAGGACTGAATCCAGGCGGTCTTTCACATTTTGTTATTCTGAAATGTATTGAATTGTTTTATCCCCTCATCAATCTACACACAATACCCCGTAATAACAAAGCAAAAAATTGGTTCTAGAAATTTAGCAAATTAAAACATTTAAAATATCACATTTACATAAGTATTCAGACCCTTTACTCAGTACTTTGTTGAAGCACCTTTGGCAGGGATTATAGAATTGGGTCTTCTTGGGTATAACACTGCAAGCTTGGCACACCTATATTTGGGGAGTTTCTCCCATTCTTCTCCGCTGATTCTCTCAAGCTCTGTCAGGTTGGACGGGAGCGTTGCTGCACAGCTATTTTCAGGTCTCTCCAGAGATGTTAGATCGGGTTCAGGTCCGGGTTCTGGCTGGGGCACTCAAGGACATTCAGAGACTTGATCCGAAGCCACTCCTGCATTGTCTTGGCTGTGTGCTAAGGTTCGTTATCCTGTTGGAAAGTGAACCTTTGCCCCAGTCTGAGGTTTGCTCCGTTCATCTTTCCCTCAATCCTGAGTAGTGTCCCAGTCCCTGCCTCTAAAAAACATCCCCACAACATGATGTTGCCACCACAATACTTAATTGTAGGGATGGTGCCAGGTTTCCTTCATGCGTGATGCTTGGCAAAATAATCTTGTTACTCATGGTCTGAGAGTCCTTTAGGTGCCTTTTAGCAAACTCCAAGAGGGCTGTCATGTGTCATTTACTGAGGAGTTGCTTCCATCTGGCCACTCCACCATAAAGGCCTGATTGGTGGAGTGCTGCAGAGATGGTTGTCCTTCTGGAAGGTTGTCCCATCTCCACAGAGGAACTCTGGAGCTCTGTCAGAGTGATTATTGGGTTTTTGGTCACCTCCCTGACCAAGGCCCTTCTCCCCAAATTGCTCAGTTTGGTCGGGCGGTCAGCTCTTGGAAGAGTCTAAGACTGATGGAGGCCACTGTGTTCTTGGGGACCTTCAATGCTGCAAAGGATTCAGTTCTTCTGGCCCTCAACGACTTAACTGAAATCTTCACATACTTTTTTTCAACATCAACAATCAAGAGGTGACTCCGGGATGCTGGCCTTCTAGGCAGAGTTGCAAAGAAAAATACATATCTCAGACTGGCCAATAAAAATAAAAGAATAAGATAGGCAAAAGAACACAGACACTGAACAGAGGTACTTTCCCAAGAAGGCCAGCATCCCGGAGTCACTTCTTCACCTTTGACGTAGAGACTAGTGTTTTGCGGGTATTATTTAATGAAGCTGCCAGTTGAGGATTTGAGAGGCGTATGTTTTCCAAACTAGACACTCTAATGTACTTGTCCTCTTGCTCAGTTGTGCACCAAGGCCTCCCACTCATCTTTCTATTCTGGTTAGAGCCAGTTTGCCCTGTTCTGTGAAGGGAGTAGTACATGTAAGGTAATCTACAGTTTCTTGGCAATTTCTCCCATGGAGTAGCCTTCACAAATATATTTGTTTTTGGCCACTCTAGATACTCAACTAGTTGAAAGAAGGACAGTTGTATTGCTTCTTTAATCAGTACAACAGTTTTCAGCTGTGCCAACATAATTGCAAAAGGGTTTTCTGTTGATCAATTAGCCTTTTAAAATTATAAACTTGGATTAGCTAACATAACATGCCATTGGAACACAGGAGTGATGGTTGCTGATAATGAGCCTGTGTATGCCTATGTAGATATTCCATAAAAATCAGCCGTTTCCAGCTACAATAGTCATTTACAACATTAACAATGTCTACACTGTATTTCTGATAAATTTGATGTTATTTTAATGGACAAAAAATATGCTTTTCTTTCAAAAACAAGGCCATTTCTAAGTGACCCCAAACTTTTGAACTGTAGTGTATATACATATATACAAAATAAATGTGAACATTCCAGTTAAGTCATTGAGGGCCAGAAGAACTTAAACCTTTATCATATGTTATGAGAATTATTTTTTATTTAGTTTATAATATAAAACAGTTTTTAAGTCTGAAATGTGGCAGCATTCCCCTTTCTCCTGTCTGGTCTCACAGTTGACAGACAGTATTCCCAGCACAGGAGGTTAGTGGCACCTTAATTGGGGAGGACAGACTCGTAGTAATGGCTCAAGCAGAATAAGTGAAATGGTATCAAATACATCAAACACATGGTTTCCAGAGTAGATGTAGAATAGCTTTCGGGCCGAGATTTGTACCCATGCTGTGGTGGTGTGTAAGTGCTGGAGGCAGCGTTACCCACCTGCCTCAGGCGCAGTTGACCGCTACTCTTACAGAAAATTGAGACTCTTTGCTTTCTCTGTTATGCTCTCTCGACGGCCGAAGACAATCATGTTTAGCTCACATATAGAGTCCTGTGGGAAGTTTGTATCAGTGGGAGGAGGGATGAGACAGCCAAGAGGCTGCCACAGCCTTTTTTATTTGAAATTATTTTCACCTTTTATGTACCCACTCCAGTTTCTATTATTTCTCATGGACATCCCGCCATCGTGCCTCCTCAAGCCTTCTTTATTTCAGAATCATGTAGGATATCTTGTTTTGGCCTATGATCTCATTTGACGTTTTGCTCCACTTAAGCAGTCTTTATACAGTACAGCAGCACTCAACCAGCCCCAAAGCCTTTGCTGCTGGTGAGTCATATAAGGACCCATGCCCACAATGTTGCACTGCTTATTGTTCGTTAAAAATATGATAAATTGATGGTTAAGTGGTCATTTGGGATTAATGTGATTAGACATGGTGTGTGGATATAATAGCCTACTAATTGCTTATTTGACCTTTCAGATAATATTTTATAACTATTTAGGCATACAGTAGTTGTACTAAAGGTGTACATTTTATGGAAAGTTCTTCAAAAGCATCTGAATATACTTGTGTGTGGGAATATATATATATATTTTTAATCTAGTGTGGCTAGGTGATTTTTCTTCCATTTACAGAATGTTCTATTGCCACTCTTGATGAAGGAATTATGTAATTTTGAGGGTAGATCAAAAGCAACATCTTAGCCATACCGACTCATTAAATACTTTCGATTCTGCTCCAGTGTGTGTGTTTTAAGGTCTTATCTCCCATCCATTAAGTGAGACTTGTTTCTCATGACCCCTCCTCTCTTCTCTTTTTCCTCCTTCTCTTTTCTTCCTCTCTTTTGTGAGATATGGCAGACCAATACTTGCAGTGACAGTGACAGGAGTGTGTGTGAGAATGTGCATTAAAATGCCTCTTCACTGAAGGAAAGAACGGTTTGATTCTATAGGAACTGACAGCGTGGATTTGTGGCTCTGACTGCATGATATTGTGGATAGGAGCCGTGCTGAATTTCATCAAATGAGTCCACGTACGTAAACCTGAAGAAGAAAAACTTGAGAGTGGAACTCAAAGGTTTCTTCACAATATTCCCTATACATATTCCCTATACAGTGCAGTACTTTTGACCAGAGCCTTATGGGCCATGCTCAAAATTTGTGCACTTGGAAGCAAATATGGTGACATCTGGGACGCAGCCAGTGTGCCACAATGTTTTGATTGTGAGGAAGAAATTTCATTTTGAAACAATAAGTCTAACTTGGATGTTGTCACATCCTTGTCAGCACCTTTCCATTAATATTTTTTCCCACCGTTTTCCCACCTTTGGCTTATATGATGGGAAATGTGATCACACAAAACCAAACGGGAAATACTTTATTTGGATAGTGTCACGTTCCTGACCTATTTCTGTTAGTTTGTTGTATGTGTTAGTTGGTCAGGACGTGAGTTTGGGTGGGCATTCTATGTTTTCTGTTTCTATGTTGGTTTAAGGGTTGCCTGGTATGGCTCTCAATTAGAGGCAGGTGTTTGGCGTTTCCTCTAATTGAGAGTCATATTTAGGTAGGTTGTTTCACAGTGTTCGTTGTGGGTGGTTGTCTCCTGTGTCAGTGTTTGTCGCACCATACGGGACTGTTCGGTTTGTTTGTACATCGTTGTTTTTGTGTAGTCTATTTTCCCTGTTCGTGCGCTCTTCGTGTTATATGTAAGTTCGTATAGTTCAGGTCTGTCTACGCATTCGTTTATTTGTTTTGTAATTATTCAAGTGTTTTCGTTTCGTTTTTTTTCCGTCTTGTTTAATTAAAATATGTCATTTCACAACGCTGCGCCTTGGTTCAATCACTACTCCTCCTCTTCGGTTGAAGAGGAGGAACACCGTTACAGATAGTTTATTTTATTTCACCTTTATTTAATCAGGTAAGCCAGTTGAGAACAAGTTCTCATTTACAACTGCGATCGTGCCAAGATAAAGCAAAGCAGTGCGACACAATCAACAACACAGTTACACATAAACAAATGTACGGTCAATAACACAATATAAAAATCTATGTACAGTGTGTGCAAATGGAGAGGATTAGGGAGGTAAGGCAATAAATATGCCATAGAGGCAAATATTAGAATTTAGCATTAACACTGGGGTGATAGATGTAGAGATAATGGGGTGCAAAAAGATAAATAACAATATGGGGATGAGGTAGTTGGGTGTGCTATTTATAAATTGGCTGTGTACAGGTACAGTGATCTGTAAGCTGCTCTGACAGCTGATGCTTAAAGATAGAGAGGGCGATATAAGACTCCAGCTTCAGTGATTTTTGCAATTCGTCCCAGTCATTTGCAGCAGAGAACTGGAAGGAAAGGTGGCCAAAGTAGGTGTTTGCTTTGGGGATGACCAGTGAAATATACCTGCTGGAGCGCGTGCACTGGTGGGTGTTGCTATGGTGAACAGTGAGCTGAGATAAGGCAGGGCTTTACCTAGCATAGACCTATAGATGACCTGGAGCCAGTGGGTTTGGCAACGAATATGTAGCGAGGGCCTGCCAACGAGAGCATACAGGTCGCAGTGGTGGGTAGTATATTTGGGTTTGGTGACAAAATGGATGGCACTGTGATATACATCCAGTTTGCTGAGTAGAGTATTGGAGGCTATTTTGTAAATTACATCGCTGAAGTCAAGGATCAGTAAGATAGTCCGTTTTACAAGGGTATGTTTGGCAGCATGAGCGAAGGAGGCTTTTTTTGCGAAATAGGAAGCCGATTCTAGATTTAATTTTGGATTGGAGATGCTTAATGTGAGTCTGGAAGGAGAGTTTATTCTAACCAGACACCTAGGTATTTGTAGTTGTCCACATATTCTAAGTCTGGACCGTCCAGAGTAGTGATGCTAGTCGGGCGGGCGGGTGCCGGCAACAATCGGATGCATTTAGTTTTACTAGCATTTAAAAGCAGTTGGAGGTCATTGAAGGAGTGTTGTGAGGCATTGAAGCTCGCTTTGAGGTTTTTTAACACAGTGTCCAAAGAAGAGCCAGATGTATACAGAATGGTGTCATCTGCGTAGAGGTGGATCAGAGAATTACCAGCAACAAGAGCAACATCATTGATATATACAGAGAAAAGAGTCGACCCGAGAATTGAACCCTGTGGCACCCCCATAGAGACTGCCAGAGGTCGGGACAACAGTATCTCCGATTTGACACACTGAACTCTTTCTGAGAAGTAGTTGGTGAACCAGGCAAGGCAGTCATTTGAAAACCCAAGGCTATTGAGTCTGCCAATAAGAGTGAGATGATTGACAGTCGAAAACCTTAGCCAGGTCGATGAAGACGACTGCACAGTACTGTCTTTTATCGATGGTGGTTATGATATCGTTTAGGACCTTGAGGGTGGTTGAGATAGAGGAGAAGCTACGGTGGGATTAGAAATGGTCGGTGGCTTGCGAAGATTTTAGAAAGGCAGGGCAGGATATATATAGGTCTATAACAGTTTGGATCTAGAGTGTCTCCCCCTTTGACGAGGGGGATGACCGCGGCAGCTATCCAATCTTTGGGGAGCTCAGACGATATTAAAGAGAGGTTGAACAGGCTAGTAATAGGGGGTGCAACAATTTCGGCGGATAATTTTAGAAAGAGATGGTCCAGATTGTCTAGCCCAGCTGATTTGTAGGGATCCAGATTTTGCAGCTCTTTCAGAACATCAGCTGTCTTGATTTGGGTGAAGGAGAAGCAGGGGGGGCTTGGGCAAGTTGCTGCAGGGGGTGCAGAGCTGTTGGCCAGGGTAGAGGTAACCAGGTGGAAAGCATGGCCAGCCGTAGCAAAATGCTTATTATCGGTGGTGACAGTGTGTCCTAGCCCAGTGCAGTGGGCAACTGGGAGGAGGTGTTCTTGTTCTCCATGGACTTTACAGTGTCCCAAAACTTTTTGGAATTAATGCTACAGGATGCAAATTTGATGATACCCGGGCCATGTTGATTGGAAAGGCCTGCTCGCTGAAGTGTTTAAAGGAGCGTTTGACAGAGATGAGGGGTGGTCGTTTGACCGCGAACCCATTACGGATGCAGGCAATGAGGCAGTGATCACTGAGATCCTGCTTGAAGACAGTAGATGTGTATTTAGAGGGCAAGTTGGTCAGGATGATATCTAAGAGGGTGCCCATGTTTACAGATTTAGGGTTGTACCTTGTCGGTTCCTTGATAATTTGTGTGAGATTGAGGGCATCTAGCTTAGATTGTAGAACGACCGGGGTGTTAAGCATATCCCAGTTTAGGTCACCTAACAGTACGAACTCTGAAGATAGAGGAGGCTTCTGATGTTGTATTATTGACTGTATGTTTCTTATGTAACTCTGTGTTGTTGTATGTGTCGAACTGCTTTGCTTTATCTTGGCCAGGTCGCAAATTGTAAATGAGAACTTGTTCTCAACTTGCCTACCTGGTTAAATAAAGGTGAAATTAAAAATATATTTTTTTTTAACATGCATGAAACCAAGGCTTTTAAGGTTACAGAAGTCAACAAATGAGAGCGCCTGGGGAATAGGAGTGGTGCTTGGGGCTGCAGGGCCTGGGTTAACCTCTCCATCACCAGAGGAACAGAGGAGGAGTAGGATAAGGGTACGGCTAAAGGCTATAAGAACGGGTTGTCTAGTGCGTTCGGAACAGAGAGTAAACGGAGCAGATTTCTGGGCGTGGAAAAATAGATTCAAGCCAGTTCATTATTCTGCGATCTGGTACAGTCAGACGAGAGTGCTCTGAAATCGGAGTAGATAGTCAGAGCGAATTTATGTAAGCACCCGGATGTCCTTTGAGAACGCACAACGACTATACCATTTAGCTAAGTTAAGTATGATGGGAATAATCAAGTCAATAAACATTGGGTAGTTAGATAGCCTACAGTTAATATACTGTCAAGCTTGATGTATAACTACTAAAGTTAGCTAGATCGCTAACATACCGGTACGGCGTAGCTATCAAATTGTCAGCCAACATAACGTATACGACGTTAGCGTCCCACCTCTTCAACAGCCAGTGAAACTGCTGGGCGCCAAATTCAACAGACATACTCATTATAAAAATTCAGAAAACAAAACATATTTTAAATAGGTTTAAAGATGAACGTCTTGTGAATCCAACCACGGTGTCAGATTTAAAAAATTACAGCGAAAGCATACCTTACGATTATTTGAGAACATAGCCCACTAGACAATTCATTACAAACAGTAGCCAGCCAAGTAGAACAGAGTCAGAAATAGAGATAAAATGAATCCCTTACCTTTGATGATCTTCATATGGTTGACTCAGCAGACATTCATTTACTCAATAAATTTGTTCGATAAAGTCTCTTTATATACAAAAACCTCCGTTTTGTTCGCGCGTTTTCTTCAGTAATCCACAGGCTCAAACGCTGTCAAAACAGGAAGACAAAAAAATCTAAATTGTATCCGTAAAGTTCTTAGAAACATGTCAAACGATGTTTATATTCAATCCTCGGGTTGTTTTTAGCCTAAATAATCGATAATATTTCAACCAGACAATAACGTTGTCAATTTAAAAGGTAAACAAGAATTGCTCTCTCTCTGTCTAACCCATGAAAAAGCTCTGCGACGCTTTAGCGTCCAGTCATTCCGAATGCTCTTATTCCCTCATTTTTCAGAATACAAGCCTGAAACTATTTCTAAAGACTGTTGACATCTAGTGGAAGGCATAGAAACTACAGTTTGAGTCCTAAGTCAATGTATACTGTTATGGCATTGATTTTGAAAACTAGAAAAAAAAAAAAAAAGACTTCCTGAATGGATTTTTCTCAGGTTTTCGCCTGCCAAATCAGTTCTGTTATACTCAGACACTATTTTAACAGTTTTGGAAACTTTAGAGTTTTCTATCCAAATCTAGCAGTTATTTTGCATATCATATCTTCTGGGCCCGAGAAGCAGGCAGTTTAACTTCTTTGGGCTGCAAGCCCGAAGCCGGGCACAATATGTCAACAGCCACTTCAAGTGCAGGGCGCGAAATTCAAAAGATATTTTTTAGAAATATTTAACTTTCACACATTAAACCGGACGGTAACCTATTCAATACTACAGAGAAAGAAAATGTCGAGCTACATCTCTCGCGCACAGGAACTAATCAAAGGACACCTGACGCGTTTTGAAAAATCTCGCTAATTTTTAAAAGCTTGAAACTGTCTAAAGCCTGGTCACAGCCTGAAGAAGCCATTGGAAAAGGAATCTGGTTGATACCCCTTTAAATGGAGGGGCAGGCAACGGAACAGGGATTTTTCCAAATAAAAGGCACTTCCGGGTTGGATTTCCCCAGGTTTTCGCCTGCAAAATCAGTTCGGTTATACTCACAAACAATATTTTGACCGTTTTGGAAACTTTAGAGGGTTTTCTATCCTAATCTGTCTATATGCATATTCTAGCATCTGGACCTGAGAAATAGTCTGTTTACCTTGGGAACGTTATTTTTCCAAACATAAAAATTCTGCCCGATAGCTGAAAGAAGTTAATGAAACATGCTCATCTATCCAAGGCAGAACCTCTAACTCAATATAAAGTAATCCCAGTTGGAGGGTGGCTAAACAAGTCTGGATCATTTAATTTAACTTCTTCCGGCTGCAGCCCGACGTCGGTACACTTATGACAACAGCCAGCTCAAGTGCAGGGCGCGAAATTCAAAATATATATTTTTTAAATATTTAACTTTCTTACATTAACAAGTCCAATACAGCAAATGAAAGGTACACATCTTGTGAATCCAGCTAACATGTCCGATTTTTAAAATGTTTTACAGCGAAAACAGCACGTATATTTATGTTAGCTCACCAACAAATACAAAAAAAGGACAGACATTTTTCACAGCACAGGTAGCATGCGCAAAGCCAACCTAACTAACCAACAAACAACTTCATCAGATGACAGTCTTATAACATGTTATACAATAAATCTATGTTTTGTTCGAAAATGGTGCATATTTCAGGTATAAAATCATAGTTTACATTGCAGCTACAATCAGAAATTGCACCGAAAGCAGCCAGAATAATTACAGACAGCATCATAAAACATTTCTGAAAAATACACAGTGTACAGCAAATGAAAGACAGGCATCTTGTGATTCCAGCCAATATTAACGATTTATTAAGTGTTTTACAGCGAAAACACAATATAGCGTTATATTAGCTTACCACAATAGCCAGAAAGACAAGCCATTTCCCAGCAGTAAAAGTTAGCGATCGTAACAAACCAGTAAAATATATATAATTTTTGACTAACCTTGATATTCTTTATCAGATGACAGTCCTATAACATCAGGTTATACATACACTTATGTTTTGTTCGAAAATGTGCATATTTAGAGCTGAAATCAGTGGTTATACATGTTGCTATCTTAGCTGCTTTTTCCACAACGTCTAAACAGCAACGATATTTTTCTGACACTTTTTCTGACACACATATTCTGACCAAATAGCTATTCATAAACATAACTAAAAAATACATGTTGTATAGGAAATGATAGATCCATTAGTTCTTAATGAAATCGCAGTGTTAGAATTCTAAAAAATAACTTCATTACGACATCCAGCTTCGGTATAGCTAGAGTACCCCAAAGTTGGGCGCCGGCGACTAGTTCACATGCACGACAGAGATATGAAATAGCATCATAAAATGTTTCTTACTTTTGCTGATCTTCCATCAGAATGTTGGACAAGGTGTCCTTTGTCAAGAACAATCGTTGTTTGTATTTAGAACGTTCATTTTCCCTCTTGAATTAGCCAGCGCACTAGCCAAGTGGCTCGAAGCTCTCCATGTCAACAAACGGAAGAGAACGGAACACGGCAAAACCCCCGAAAAAATTTCAATAATCTGATGAAACTATATTGAAAAAACATACTTTACGATAATATGGTCACATGTATCAAATAAAATCAAAGCCGGAGATATTAGTCGCCTATAACGGCAGCTAAACAGAAGGCAAATCCAAGTACCTCTTCGCGCTCTCCAGAAAATAGGTAATGGGCGGACACGTCATACAAAGAGCTTGTATTCCACTTCAGACCAAGATAAACACTACATTTCTTCTCTCACCGCCTCTTGACATCCAGGGGAAGGTGTATGAAGTGCACGTATACTAATACGTATCATGCCCATGTATAGGCAGGAAGTAGAACAGAGCATCGTTTTCAGACTTTCCACTTCCTGGTCAGGAAGTTTGTGCCAAATGAGTTCTGTTTGACTCACAGATATAATTCAAACGGTTTTAGAAACTAGAGAGTGTTTTCTATCCAATAGTAATAATAATATGCATATTGTACGAGCAAGAATTGAGTATGAGGTCGTTTGAAATGGGCACCTTTTATCTGGCTACTCAATACTGTCCCTGCAGCCCAAACAGGTTAAAGTACAAACTTTTTGCCTCGCCTCACTCAGTTTCCAGTTTAGTGGAGCACGTTTCTGTGGTTAAAGGCCCAGTGCAGTCAAAAATTGGTTCTCTTTGTTGTACAGTATATTTCCACAATATGAGGTTGGAATAATACTGTGAAAATTATGATAATGCCCGTTTAGCGTAAGACCTCTTTGAAAAGATTGCCTGACATTTCATCCTGCTTTGATTGGATGGAGTTTTGGCCTGCCCGGTGACATCATCAGGCGTAAATTAGTTAATAGACCAATAAGAAAGACAGTTCCAAACATCTCTGCCAATAGCAGCTAATGTTCAGTTTCCCCCTCCCCCACTCAGACCATTCCCAGACAGTCTAAGCTAAATTCTTGCTTGAGAAATTGCTCTTAGCTAAGAAACTATTTTTGATTATTTTAATTGGGGGGGGAAAAATCACATTAAGGTATTAGGTTGTTACTCAAAAAAATGACTTGATATTGAGATAAAACATCTGAATTGGACCTTTAAAAATCACAGCTTTCTGGTTATGGTATTTAAGTGACAATACAATATCACTAATACCTCTGTTCTGTCTGGTGGGATTAGTTGATGCTTCTGCCAACACACCTCATTTCAGCATACAAGGAATCATAATTGTAAACAGACAAATTGTAATTTATGCAAATGTATGGATTTATTATGGCCCCTGCATGTACCACCACTTCCCCTGTAAGACAGAAATGCACATCCACCTTTGTCTGCAACAATTTGTAATATATTCTGTGCTGCCACCTGAACAAGCATAAGAACACAAGTCTTTACACGCATACAAACTGTCTCGGTTTGGCGACTGTTTTTCCACACCTGGAATGGGGGATTATGCATGAAGACCCTTTACAGCTTCACTGAGTGGGTAAAGGTGACCTCCGAGACCGAGTCTGGGCTGTGAAGATATGGGGTTCAGAGCACTCAGCCATGACCAACAGCCCACGTTACACCACGCCACTGATCCCCATCCCTATCCAACTGTTTCCAAAAACAAAAATGCTCTCCAAACTCTGACACCTGCTATTGTATTGTAGAGATTACACCATCTTTCCCAATAGCCCACACACAACCAATCCCCATCCATTTATAACGGTTTCCTAAAACCAAAATGTTTCTCCTCCTCAACATCTGGTATTGTATTGTAGTTGAGGTTTTAATCATCTCTCACAATCCCAATGGCCCTGCAGGAGCATTACCGATGCCATTATATTTGTACGAGCAGCAGATCAGCATAATAGGCAAAGGAATATACCCTACTGACCTCCATTATGAGTTTGGATCCACAGATGATAAACATATTATGCTCCCTTAAAATGGAGCTTTGTTTTGTCTTGTGGGGAAATTATAATTAAAAGCATCAATTTGGGAAAAACAAGAAATAAATTAGAAAGAAATTAGCAGATGGAAAGATTTGCAGAATAACATACTGAAGTCCACAGGTTAAGTATGAAGGTAATGTATCTTTGGATTCACGCTGCCAGTTTGCCACTGGCCAAACACTTCTATCAAAAGTGTCCCTGACTGACCCGGACGTCAAAGTATTCAGCAGCATTTGAATAAGATGGTCGACACCAGGCAGAGGAGATACAGTGGGTATCATAATTATTCACCCTGCATCATTTTTCACATTTTGTTTCTTGACAAAGTGTGATTGAAATGCAATAAAAAAATATGTATACACATTTTTTGCCATTTTTTGTCAGTGATCTACATGACGTACTCCATTGTCAAATTGAAAAGAAAATGTAAAAAAATACTAAAAATGTAATGTAACAAAAATAAAGTTCTTGCAAAAGTATTCAGCCCCTTTGTTTAGGCAAGTCTAAGTTAGTTTAGGAATAACATTTAGCTTAACAAATCACATAATAAGTTACATGGACTCACTCTGTGTGAAATAATAGGGGTTGGCATGATTTCTGAATGTATACCCCTTCCTCTGCCGCCCATACATACAAGGTGCCTCAGTCAAGTATTGCATTTCAAGACCAGATTCAACTACAAAGAACAGGGAGTTCTTTGAACGCCTCATTAAGGGCAGTGATTAGTAGATGGGTAACAATAACAAACCAGACATTGAATATCTCTTTAACCTGTCTAGGATCGGGGTTCCGCTAGCTAGCAGCCAATGAAATTGCAGGGCGCCAAATTCAATCAACAGAAATCTCATAATTCAAATGTCTCAAACATACAAGTTTTAGACACCATTTTAAAGATAACATTCTCGGTTATCCAACCACAGTGTCCGATTTCAAAAAGGCTTTTCGGTGAAAGCAGAACATATCATTATGTTAGGTCAGCAACTAGTCACAGAAAGCATACAGCGATTTTCCAACCTAAGAGAGGAGTAACAAAAAGGAGAAATAGAGATAAAATGAATCACTAACCTTTGATATTCTTCATCAGATGACACTCCCAGGACAACATGTTACCCAATGCATCCGAAGAGGAGGAGTATGGATTGGACCAAAGCGCAGCGTGGAATGTGGACATAATGAAGTTTATTAAAGTAAAGACGAAAACACTTAAACAAACTACAAAATAACAAACGACGTAGACTGACTTGAACAAGAACTTACATAAACACGAAGAACGCATGAAACAGGAACAGACTACCTAAAACGAACGAACGAACAAACCGAAACAGTCCCGTGTGGTGCACAGACACAAACACGGAAGACAACCACCCACAAACAAACAGTGTGAACCACCTACCTTAATATGGTTCTCAATCAGAGGAAAAGTAAAACACCTGTCCCTTATTGAGAACCATATCAGGCTAAATGACAATGAACCTAAACATAGAAACACATAACATAGAATGCCCACCCCAACTCACGCCCTGACCAACTAAACACATACAAAAACAAGAGAAAACAGGTCAGGAACGTGACAGGCAATACATGTATGTTTTGTTCGATCAAGCTCATATTTATATCCAAAAACCTCAGTTTACGTTTGGCCTTGCCTCCAAAACATCCCGTGAATTTGCACAGAGCCAATTTACAGAAATACTCATAATAAACATTGATAAAATATACAAGTGTTATTCACAGAATTAAAGATATACTTCTCCTTAATGCAACCGCTATGTCAGATTTCAAAAAGCTTTACGGAAAAAGCAAACCATGCAATAATCGGAGTACGGCGCTCAGAGACCAACACAACCCAAACAGATACCTGCCATGTTGGAGTCAACAGAAGTCAGAAATAGCATTAGAAATATTCACTTATCTTTGATGATCTTCATCAGAATGCACTCCCAGGAATCCCAGTTCCACAATAAATGTTTGATTTGTTGGATAAAGTTCATCATTTATGTCCACATACCTCCTTTTTGTGTTCCAAATTCATGACGCGCGATCACTATGAGCAGACAAAGAGTCAAAAAGTTCCGTTACAGTCCGTAGAAACATGTCAAACGAAGTATCGAATCAATCTTTAGGATGTTTTTAACATAAATCTTCAATAATGTTCCAACCGGATAATTCCATTGTCTTCAGAAATGCAATGGAACTCAAGCTAAATCTCACGTGAACGCGCATGCTCAGCTTGTGGCTCTCTGGGAGAGACCTTACTCAATCCCCTCTCATTCGCCCCCACTTCACAGTAGAAGCACCAAGCAAGGTTCTAAAGACTGTTGACATCTAGTGGAAGCCTTAATCCTGTCTAACGCAACTTTTTACAAATCTACTTCTTAGTAGATCTGCATGAGTGTTGCTCTCCACTTTCTGGAGGGGCGATCTTTGAAATCAGAGGAATTATGATAGCTAAAGAGATAGAGAAAACACCTGTCTCCGGATTACATCATCAAACTAAGGGCAACCATGGCATCTGTGACAGGGATAATCGTCCAACCATTATGTAGACGGGGTAAGATACTCTAGCTGGCAAAATGGTCAGATATTACATGTTTCTAATTTTGACAAAGTCGTTTTCATTTCAAGTGTATTGTTAACTAGCTAGCTAATATTAGTGTTTGGTTCGCTAGCTAACATTACGTGTATGACCTTATTAATAGTATCTCAGAGCCATTTGCTTGGCTAGTTATAGCCTAATGTTATCTAGCTAACATGGTACCTGGTTGGTTAGCTACCTGCAGATTCATGCAGGGTAGTAATGTCATGAGTTGGGAGGATGGTTAATTGTTTACCTAGCTAGCTAGCTAAATGTCTTAACGAAAAACTCCATTGTGCAAGTAACCATTTTGGGTGCGTTCGTAAATTCAGTATCGCCATCTACTCTGATTTCAGAGCAATCTCATCTGAGTGTGACAAAGTGCAGAATAACTAATGAACTTACGAACGCTCAACACCCATTGAATATGGCCGGTATCAGTAAATGTCTGCAAAAAAGCGCAATTAAATTGTTGCCAGCAGCACAGTTACAGTCACCAACGCTCTGGATAACATAAAAACAGCCTAACCAGCTCTGCTAAGGCGAGTAAAATGGTCAGAGTGTGGTGTTATCTCTTTTATGTCTGGAATTAGCTAGCAAGTTAGCATGTTAGCTTGGGTGCTTGACTGCTGTTGTTCGTACATAACGCTCAGATCAACCCTTAAAGAGATGGGTCGGGCTAAAGCTTAAGAGGGTGTGAACGATGCTGAATGTGTGTAGACAAAAAAGAGCTCTCCAGTTGGTAACAAATATTCAATGGCCATTTTCTAAATAGTAAGATTTCAACTTTCAAACCAGAATTACGTCCCCATTGTTCCTCAGATGCAGTGTATGATATACCATTTTGTAGCTCGGTGTCTCTGCTTTTATCCAATGTAAAAAACACAATATTTAGTTTTACTACATAAGGCAGTCGGTCAAAAGTACATACAGTACCAGTCAAAAGTTTAGACACACCTACTAATTCAAGGGTTTTTCTTTATTTTTACTATTTTATACATTGTAGAATAATAGTAAAGACATCAAAACTTTGAAGTAACACATATGGAATCATGTAGTACCCAAAAAAGTGTTAATCAAATCCAAATATATTTTAGATTCTTCAAAACAGTGATACGCTATCCCATTCTGGTTTACGCTTAGTGGGATTATCATTTGTTTTTCAACATGACAATGACACAAACTACACATCCATGCTTTGTAAAGGCTATTTGACCAAGGAGAGTGATGGATGGCTACTTTCGGTGGCTACTTTGAAGAATTTAAAATCTATTTTGTCCAGGTCATCTGATGCATCACTCCATCACTCTCCTTGGCCAAATAGCCCCTACACAGCCTGGAGGTGTATTTTGGGTAATTGTCCAAAATGTATGCATTTAAAAAAAAAGAAGCTGTTTTAGATAGGATAACCAACACATACACATACTGACCAGCTCAAATGGACAGAAGCGTGCTACATGGCAGACCAATCCAAATTCATCTCTCGACATGACCAGCACACTCATTATCTCAGCCAATCATGGCTATCGTGAAGGTTGCTGGCTTTTTCTGTAGCTAAACCAACTAGGCACGTTATTTAACAATTTTATTCATAATTACAGATGGCATACAAGTTTTTTTTGAGGCACATGAAAGTTCACATGTTCTAGAAGGCATTTCTGCCCCAAAATGTGTTTTGATCAAAAAAAGGTCTACCTTCAAACGGCTCTCTTGTAAAGTAGTGACCCATGACATACGCCTATTTTCCTGAAACGGGTCACATATGTTGGGATTATTTGCAGTAAAAATGTTGCACACACACTTGTATATCAAACTTCCTCAAGCCTACCTCACGCTACAGAAACAGGAGATAGGCTCCTGCCCTGTGAGCCATTCCGGTTCGCACAAGCCAAAGATTGTGCAAGGCAACTTACTTACACACACCTGCACAAACATGCGTACACACAGTTGTAGAGTGGTCATATGCATACTGTTGTTGTCATATAAAGGATCGATCAGAGGCTGTACCGCAGTACAATTTAAGGAGGCCTCAAATCCATAGGATGTAGTGATCTCAATACAATAGCCTTATCTAGGAAAACCAAAGTTCCAAAGGCTGGGCCTAATATAGTATATAATAGGTCAGACAATAAGTTTTGCAGTGATTCATATGTTGTAAAAAATGTAAATAATATTTGCTAAACTGTTGTGTGTAATGACGAGCAACCAGAAGCTGCACTTGACACATTTATGAAATTGCTTATTCCAGTTACTAATAAGCATGGACCCATTAAGAAAATGACTGTAAAAACTGTTAAATCCACTTGGATTGATGAGGAATTGAAAAATTGTATGGTTGAGAGGGATGAGGCAAAAGGTAAGGCAAATAAGGCTGGCAGCCAAACTGATTGGCAAACGTACTGCAAATTAAGAAATCATGTGACTTAACTAAATAAAAATAACCTATACTATGAAACAAAGATCAATTATATTAAGAATGACAGTAAAAAGCTTTGGGGCACCTTAAATTAAATTTTAGGAAAAAAAGCCAACTCTGCTCCATCATTCATTGAATCAGATGGCTCATTCACCACAAAGCTCACTTATATTGCCAACTACTTGAATGACTTTTTCATTGGCAAGATAAGCAAACTTAGGGGTGACATGTCAGCAAAAAACACTGACACTACACATCCAAGTATATCGGACCAAATTATGAAAGACAAGAATTGTACTTTAGAATTTCGTAAAGTCAGCGTGGAAGATATGAAAAAATGATTGTTATCTATCAACAATGACCAGCCACTGGGGTCTGACAATCTGGATGGAAAATTACTGAGGACAATAGCAGATGATATTGACCCTCCTATTTGCCACATCTTCAATTTATGCCCACTAGAAAGTATGTGCCCTCAGGCCTGGAGGGAAGCTAAAGTCATTCCGCTACCCAAGAATAGTAAAGCCCCCATTACTAGCTCTAATAGCCGACCAATCAGCCTGTTACCAACCCTTAGTAAACTTCTGTAAAAATTGTGTTCGAACAGATACAATGCTATTTTACAGTAATCAAATTGACAACAGAATTTCAGCATGCTTATAGGTGTCATGAAGTTGGCCTGTGGGTAAGGTTTATGACCCCCCCCCATAAATACCTTTCTCCCTTCCCTCTCTCTCTGACTCTACAGAGGGACTCTTGAATAGCCTTTGTTAAACATAGAGAGTCTGGGAACCTCAAACAAGTGGAGGGAAAGGAACCATATTTCAGTAATAGAACCAGTTGAAAATATGCGATGGTACTTAATGAATATGATGTCAGTTCGGTTGTCATCTGAGACATTATGACTGATGACAGGACGACATAAACTGTATCTGGGAAAGTCTACACATTATAGTTATCAGATTCACATGGAATTGTTGTGCAATTTAAATGAAACTATTTGTGAAAAGATTAAATGTAATTTTAGCTTCCAAATGAGAGATTTGGGTTTTCATAAGATTAGAGCTCTACTCAATCAGTGGAGTGACTATGCATATATGATGAACAGAGAGTAGCATCCGCATAAATGAGGGGATGGGGGGGGGGGAACACAATGCAAATAGTCCAGGTAACCATTTGATTACGTGTTCAGGAGTCTTATGGCTAGGTGGTAAAAACTGTTGAAGCCTTTTTGTCCTAGACTTGGCACTCCGGTACCGCTTGCCATGTGGTAGTAGAGAGAACAGTCTATTACTGGGGTGGCTGGGGTCTTTTACAGTTTTTAGGGCCTTCCTCTGACACCGCCTGGTGTAGAGGTCCTGGATGGCAGGCAGCTTAGCCCCAGTGATGTACTGGGCGGTATGCACTGCTTTGCGGTCAGAGGCCGAGCAATTGCCGTACCAGGCAGTGATGAAACCGGTCAGGATTGTCACAGGCCGGCTCATAGCCTGTGACAAAAATTAGGGTACACAAACAACAGGTATAGGCCAATTAAAAATGTTCTTTATTATAAACCAAACTATTAACTTTAAACTAAGAAAAAGGAATGAGGTGTGGAAGTATCATAATGTAAGGTGTATGTAAAGTGCATGGATACGTGAATCTATGTGTGTGAATATGACTGCGTGAAAACTATGCAAAACTACAAAGGAACAAACAAAACAGGATCATACCTGGAGGAGCAGAGAGAGAGAGAGAGAGAAGTGCTTAGTGAAGCAGGTTTTTTATACCCTGAGCCCAGGTGGCTCCAATCACTAACGACCCTCCTCTGCCTGCAGGAGGAACCGCCCCTGCAATGCAGAGGAGGAGCCGTGACAGGATGCTCTCGATGTTGCAGCTGTGGAACCTTTTGAGGATCTCAGGACGAATGCCAAATATCTTTAGTTACCTGAGGGGGAATATGCTTTGTCCCTCTTCACGACTGTCTTGTTGTGTTTGGAACATTCTAGTTTGTTGTTGATGTGGACACCAAGGAACTTGAAGCTCTCAACCTGCTCCACTACAGCCCCGTCGATGAGAATGGGGGTGTGCTCGGTGCTCCTTTTCCTGTAGTCCCCCATCATCTCCTTAGTCTTCGTTACGTTGAGTGATATGTTGTTATTCTGGCACCACCCGGCCAGGTCTCTGACCTCCTCCCTAAAGACTGTCTCGTTGTTGTCGGTGATCAGGCCTACCACTGTTGTGTCGTCTGCAAATATTGGTGTTGGAGTCATGCCTGGCCATGCAGTCGTGGGTGAACAGGGAGTACAGGAGGGGACTGAGCACGCACCCCTGGGGAGCTCCAGTGTTGAGGATCAGCGTGGCAGATGTGTTGCTACCTACCCTCACCATCTGGGGGTGGCCCGTCAGGGAGTCCAGGATCCAGTTGCAGAGGGAGGTGTTTAGTCCCAGGATCCTTAGCTTAGTGATGAGCTTTGAGGATACTATGGTGTTGAACTCTGAGCTGTAGTCAATGAATAGTATTCTCACATAAGTGTTCCTTTTGTCCAGGTGGGAAATGGCAGTGTGGAGTGCAATAGAGATTGCCTCACCAGGGGATCTGTTTGGGCGGCATGGAAATTGGAGTGCGTCTAGGGTTTCTGGGATAATGGTGTTGATGTGAGCCATTACCAACCTTTCAAAGCACTTCATGGCTACGGACATGAGTGCTACGGGTCTGTAATCATTTAGGCAGGTTGCCTTTGTGTTCTTGGGCAAAGGGACAATGGTGGTCTGCTTGGAACATGTTGGTATTACAGACTTATTGATCATAGTCTGCTATTGGAAAAACGTATGTGTTATGGCTTTACACACCCTGCTATAATGTGGATAAAGAATCTAACAGAACACAGAGGGTGTTCTTTAACTCACTTGCCTAGTTATAAAAATATATTATTAATATTAGCTCTCTGTGTACATCCAAGGGCCAGCCGTGCAGCCCTGTTCTGAGCCAATTGCAAAGTAATTTTTTATTGCAGCTGACCACACGACTGAACAGTAGTCCAGGTGCAACAAAACTAGGGCCTGTAGGACCTGCCTTGTTGACAGTGTTGTTAAGAAGGCAGAGCATCGCTCCCCATCTTAGCTACTACTGTATCAATATATTTTGACCATTACAGATTACAATCTAGGGTTACTACAAGCAGTTTAGTCATCTCTCTACAGCTCAATTTCCACATTATTTATTCCAATGTTTGGTTGAGGTTTAGAGAATGTATTTGGGACAAAACAATGCTTTTAGTTTTATAAAAATTTAGAGCTGTCACGACTTCGACCGAGGCAGGCTCTCCTTCCCGTTCGGGTGGCGTTCGGCGGTCGTCGTCACCGGCCTATTAGCTGCCACTGATCCTTTTCTCCCCCTCCCTATGTGTTTATTGGGTGCACCTGTTTTGTATGAGGGTTAATTAGTTGGGCTTATTAGTCAGCCGGCCCGCACGTTTCTTTGTGCGGGATTGTTTGTTTGTAAGTAGTGGTGTTGGTTTTGGGCTACGTATTTTCTGGACTGTGTTCCTTTCCCCCGTGTCTGGGGTTGGTTAAGTAGTACACCCAGTGTGTTAGTAGGGTGGCCTAGTTTGTCCGTGTTCATTAAAGAACATTTTGTATTGGCACCTGCTGTTTCCTGCGTTTTGACTCCACACTCCGACACCCAGGCCTTACAAGAGCTAATTTATTCCTTGCCACCCACTCTGAAACTAACTGAAGCTCTTTGTTGCAGTCATTTCAGTCGCTGTAGTAGCTGACGTGTATAGTGTTGAGGCATCCGCATACATAAACATTCTGGCTTTATTCAAAGCAAGTAGCATGTCAGTAGCATGTCATCATTTAAAAAGCAAGGGTCCAAAACAGCTTGGCCTGGAAATTCCTGATTCTACTTGGATTATGTTTCAGAGGCTTCCATTAAATAACACCTTCTGTGTTCTGTCAGATAGGTAACTCTTTATCTACAGTATAGCAGGGGGTGTAAAACCATACCACATAAGTTTTTCTAGTAGCAGTCTATGATAATGTCAAAAGCTGCACTAAAGTGTAACAAGACAGCCCCCACAATTATGGTATCATCAATTTATCTCAGCCAGTCATCAGTCATTTGTGTAATTGCTGTGCTTTTTGAGTGTCCTTCCCTATAAATGTGCTGAAAGTCTGTTGTCAATTTGGCTAATTTGTTCCTTGCAACCCACTCTGAAACTAACTGCAGCTCTTAGTTGAGTGTTGCAGTCATTTCAGTTGCTGTAGTAGCTGACGTGTATAGTGTTGAGTCATCCGCATACATAGAAACTCTGGCTTTACTCAAAGTCAGTGGCATGTCGTTAGTAAAAATTTAAAAAAGCAAGGGGCCCGGGGAAAAACCCTGGGGTATTCCTGATTCTAACTGGATTATATTTGATAGACTTCCATTAACTTCTTATGGCTGGGTGGCAGTATTGAGTAGCTTGGATGAAAAGGTGCCCAGAGTAAACTGCCTGCTACTCAGGCTCAGAGGCTAAGATATGCATATTATTAGTAGATTTGGATAGAAAACACTCTGAAGTTTATCAAACTGTTTGAATGATATCTTTGAGTATAACAGAACTCATATGGCAGGCAAAAACCTGAGAAAAAATCCAACCAGGAAGTGGGAAATCTGAGGTTTGTAGGTTTGCCTATCCAATATACATTGGGATATTGGTCATTTTGCACTTCCTACAGCTTCCACTAGATGTCAACAGTCTTTAAAACCTTGTTTGATGCTTCTACTGTGAAGAATTAGAGCTCTTTGAGTCAGGTGTCTTGCACGAGCTGAACATGCGCGGTCACGTGAGAGCGACCTGCTTTCCATTGCATTTCTGAAGACAAAGAAATTCTCCGGTTGAAACATTATTGAAGATTTATGTTAAAAACATCCTAAAGATTGATTCTATACATCGTTTGACATATTTCTACGAACTGTAATGGAATTGTTTGACTTTTCGTCTGAACTGCGCGTCATGAATGTGGATTACTGGACTGAACACGCGAACAAAATGAAGGTTTTGGACAGAAATTATGGATTATATCGAACAAAGCAAACATTTGTTGTGGAACTGGGATTCCTGGGAGTGCATTCTGATGAAGATCATCAAATGTAAGTTAATATTTATCATACTATTTCTGACTTCTGTTGACTCCAAAAATTGGCGGATATCTTAATGGCTTATTTGGACTCTGAGCGCTATACTCAGATATTAGCATGATGTGCTTTTTCCGTAAAGTTTTTTTGAAATCTGACACAGCGGTTGCATTAACGAGAAGTTTACCTAAAGTTCCATGTTTAATAGTTGTATCTTTTATCAATGTTTATTATGAGTATTTCTGTAAATTGATGTGGCTCTCTGCAAAATCACCGGATGTTTTGAAGGCAAAACATTACTGAACATAACGCGCCAATGTAAACTGAGATTTTTGGATATAAATATGAACTTTACCGAACAAAACATACATGTATTGTGTAACATGAAGTCCTATGAGTGTCATCTGATGAAGACCATCAAAGGTTAGTGATTAATTCTATCTCTATTTCAGATTTTTGTGACTCCTGTGTTTTTCTGTGAATAGGTGCTGACCTAACATAATGGTTTGTGGTTCTTTCGCCGAAAAGCCTATTTGAAATCGTACACTGTGGTGGGATTGAGTGTATCTTTAAAATGGTGTAAAATACTTGTATGTTTGAGGAATTTTAATTATGAGATTTCTGTTGTTTTGAATTTGGCTCCCTGCACTTTCACTGGCTGTTGTTATTTCGACCCCGTAAAGGGGATCTCAGCTATAAGAAGAACACATTATTATTTTCAATGATGGCCTAGGAACAGTGGGTTAACTGCCTTCTACAGGAACAGAACGACAGAATTTTACCTTATCAACTCGGGATTCGATCTTGCAACCTTCCGGTTACTAGTCCAATGCTCGAACCACTAGGCTACCTGCCACCCCATATGCATGTCAATCTTTCTGGTTCAAAGTGGAGGAGAGATTGACTTCATCACTACTTGTATTTATGAGAGGTATTGACCTGTTTAATGCACCGAGCTGTCTGGCTAAACTATTAGCACACAGCTCGGACACCCACGCATACCCCAAAAGAGGTCTCTTCACAGTCCCCAAATCCAGAACAGACTATGGAAGGCGCACAGTACTACAAAGAGCCATGACTACATGGAACTCTATTCCACATCAAGTAACTGATGCAAGCAGTAAAATTTGATTTAAAAAACAGATTAAAAAAATACCTTATGGAACAGCGGGGACTCTGAAGCAACACAAACATAGGCACAGACACATGCATACACATGGACTTAGTACTGTAGATATGTGGTAGTGCTAGAGTAGGGGCCTGAGGGCACACAGTTTTGTGAAATCTGTGAATGCATTGTAATGTTTTTAAAATTGTATAAACTGCCTTAATTTGCTGGACCCCATGAGTAGTAGCTGCCTTGGCAGCAGCTAATGGGGATTCATAATAAATACAAATAAACAGTGTGCAAAGTGCCAGTCTCACCAGTTCATGCATAAATATGTTTGGTGCAACTTGAAACATAGAAACCAATATTGTTTGCTTTTGAAATGGCTACTTGCCCAGTATGCTAATTATTCATTCACACCAACCTCTTTCTCTCTCTCTCTGTCTTTCTTCCTCTATCTATCTCTCTCACTCTCTCACTTCCTCTCTCTGCTGCATGTTTTATTCATTCTGGATCTCTTCCTTTGGTTCTTTTAGTTGTTTGCTTTCTGATTTTGATGACTAGCATGCACTTACATTTCTAGCAGTATTATTGGTAATCTATTGTCATATAACCACATTTCCGCATAGATTTTTAGTGTCATTTTCTAAAACAAAAGTTGGCTTCTGTATGAAATTGGTGGATGGCAAAGGCAACTACTTTTCTCTCATGACAACTTAGAGAAACATGTTTTTAGAACCATCTACACCCTGCTCTGAATACACACCATCCCTTTCTCTATCAGTAAGCTTGTCTGGCATCTGCCGCTTGTAGTTTCTCACATTTCATGAGTTTGCATGAGATTTATACTGTTATTTGGCTCATAGAATCACCATGTCTATACCTCACTTTTATTATTGTTGTTGACCTAGAACAGGCTATATAAACTGAGCTCTGAATCCCACGATGAAATGACTGAGTTCTATAAGTGAACGTTGAAGAGTTCTATATTTTTGCACTAATGACATCAGATTAAAGCATTTGCAGCAAGGGGAGGTTTGCATGTACTGTATTGAGTGATGTATTGATTAATCTTATGCTACACAAAGATAAAAAAAACAAATGTTTCTAAAATAATCCAATCCTTTTGTTAGATTTTTAGACACCTGTTACTGAAATGGCTGTTCCAGTTTAAATGGCAATTCCTAACCCTGGCAGTCATTATGAATTCAGGTTGTGGGTGAATAAACGGTTCAACTGTTTGATAACCTAATTCTGTGTGCATTCCTATAGTCACTTTGCAAGCCAGCATAATGTGACTTGCAGTTGCAAAATGTACATTTCCCAGGTTTTACAGAAATCCTAGTTGGAATATTCATGGCTATCCTTCAACCAGGTTTTATTTTAAAGGTCCTGAACAAACATTCTGAAAAGTACTTTCTCTTGCATTGTTAACTACCAGCAGTTTGAAAAGACAGGCTGAGTGGTCGGGGAGATTACATTAATGAGCTCACCTTGACTGACAGCTCTTAGAATGCCAATGTCAAGCAACTTGGATGCAGTGAGCAGTGTTGCAGTAGAATCATCTCAAGCAAATTTGGTGAAATTGTATCAATAATATAAATTGTTTTTATACTGTACATCTCCCGTTTGACATGTCTCTTGCGGTGCACTTCACAGCAGCACTGATGGATGTGTTGACTTGACAACGGTTTCTGAGTTTTGATTAACCCTCCCCCTTAACCCTCCCCCCTTTTATTCAATGCAAGCTGAATACGTAACTAGCTAACACCAGACACTGATGAAATGGGAAACATACATATATCTTTGCCATAGATGAATAAGGTAAACTTTTAATTATGTTTGCTGACACTCTACAGTCAAATTTTTGCACCAGTAAAGTAGCTATCTAGCTATGTAAACCAAACCCCTGTGCAAACAGGCCTTTTCCGGTGTTAGTTACAAGGCAGTACTTATTTAATTATGTAAGAGAACATGTTGCCCTTGGTGTAGTTCAATGAGAGTTAAGGTGATGTCACCTTGTCTCCTTAATAATGATGCATTCATTGTGAAGCTGTACTGTACCTACCTTGTATTCTGTTTTGTAAAGGGGGTATGCTCTGAGTCTATTAAACGGGGCTGAATCTTTGCATTTTCTGAATTTTGTCCAAAATTGTTCAAACTTTAACCCCTCCCAGCACCCCCCATTCTATCACCAAGTCAGTACTCAGGGTCACCAAGACCTGTGAACAGCCAAGAACAATCCAACAACACAAACGACCAGCTAGAGCACAGGTGTCAAACTCATTTCACAGAGGGCTGAGTGTCTGCAGGTTTTTGCTCCTACCATGTACCTGATTGATGAATTAAGGTCACTAATTAGTAAGGGCACTCCCCACACCTGGTTGTCTAGGGCTTAATCGAAAAAAAATAAAAAAAACCTGCAGACATTAGGCCCTCCATGGAATGAGTTTGACACCACTGCGCTGGAGGCCCTCATCCACATCTTCAAAAAAATGATAAGACCTGGACCCCCCCCAATATCACAACCTGACAATACACTCAATAGAGTCCAGATGGCTGTCCATGGTTGCCTCCCCACTAGGGAATCCATCTATAGATGGCGCAACGTACAGAGAATTGACCACATGGATGCACTCACACTGAACACACCTACCAACTGTTTGTGATGGCCAGGTGGGTCTGGGCCCTGTTTGTTCCCTCTGTCCTCCAGCATCCAGCCTTGCCGTCACATCGCTCCTTCTCCAGCATCAGCCCAGGCAGATGGACCTAACCTCCACCACCACCACCACCCTGCTCCCTCTCCGTCCAATTCCCCCTTCCTCCCTCTACAGCTATCCCTCTCACAGCACCAGAACCAGTAATCATTCATCACCACACCAGAAGAGATGTGGAGAAAGGATCAAAGATCTAGACTTACACTAGGAGTGAGCAGGCCCAGAGGATTACCATCACTGACCTCCAGATTTTGGGCTTCCAGGTGTGTCTGCTCACTCCCCAGGTTGTCTTTCCTCCCCTCTGCAGCCCCAGTTCCAGGACCGGATCCAGTTTCAACACCAGACCCAATCACAGCACCAGAACACCGGACGAGGTGTGGAAAGGAGGGACCAACGACCTTCACCGGGGTGAGCAGGTCACATGGAAATACAACCCTTGATCTTTGGGTCTAGGGCTCTCTTGTGTGTCTGCTCACTCCTCCCTTCTACAGACCCAGATACCAACCCAGCACCTGCACCAGCTCAATTTCCTGATTACCGGTTCCTGTTTTTTCCAGTCCCAGCACGACTTCCAGTCCCTTCCCCAACATCTGGACCAACCCAGGTTTTCCTGGTCCCAGCAACAACTACAGGAGCAAACCTGGACACAGCACCAACCAACCACAACTGCCACCTACATCCATCAACTGCCAGAGCAAAAACTGCCCCTTCCCCTCCCCAACAGAAAGACACACATACACTGTCAACCACTCTACTCCTCTTTTTTTATTGATTGCATATTTTTGTCTTTTTTATTTTTATTTATACTGAACATAAATACAAACACAACATGTAACAATTTCAAAGATTTTACAGAGTTACAGAAATCAGTCAAATGACAATAATTAATTGAGCACTAACCTATGGATTTTAGATGACTGAGCGGGGGCGCTGCCATGGGTGGGCCTTGGAGCGCATAGACCCACCCACTTGGCAGTCAGGCCCAGCCAATCAGAATTAGTTTTCCCCAAAAAGATGGCTGTATTACAGACAGAAATTCTCCGCACCACCCCCAGCCCCCCTCAGATGCACGTGAAGAAGACGGAGTCTGGTTGGATGTACTGCCAAATGTTCTAAAATGAAGTTGAAGGCAGCTTATGGTAGACAAATTAACATTCAATTATCTGGCAACAGCTCTGGTGGACATTCCTGCAGTCAGCATGCCAATTGCACACACCCTCAAAACTTCAGACATCTGTGGCATTGTGTTGAGTGACAAAACTGCACATTTTAAAGTGGCCTTTTATTGTCCCAAGCACAAGGTGGACCTGATCATGCTGTTTAATTCTTGATATGCCACACCTGTCAAGTGGATGGATTATCTTGGCAAAGATTAAATGCTTACTAACTGGGATGTAATCAAATTTCTGCACACAATTTGGGAGAGTACGCTTTATGTGCATATGGAATTTCTGGGATCTTTTATTTCAGCTCATGAATTTTGGGGCCAACACTTTACATGTTGTGTTTATATTTTTGTTCAGTGTAGTAACCATTTCATTAGCCTAAATTGGAATGGTCTTATTATGAATTTGACCTTAATGATATATTGAATGTTGTGAATTTCTTTTAAACGGTTTGAACTTTTTAAACTGTAATGAATTTTGGAAAAACCAAATATATTTACCTAAACTAAACTCATGAAAATATATTACATGTCTCACATCTAACCCTAATACACTGGCCTGCTACTCTTTGTTTACAGACCACGTCAGGCCTGCAAGAAGAGTTACAAAATTACAGTAACTTTCCCAAAATTCATAAATTATATATCTGATGTTATGCTTAAAGGTCCAATGGAGCCATTTTGATCTCAATATGTAATAATTTCTAGGTCAAAATTAAGTAGCTTACTGTGATTGTTTTCAATTGAAATGGTCAAAAAGAAGAAAAAAAATAGCTTCCTTCATATCAAAGAGCAATTTCTCAAACAATAATTTTGCTAGGACTATTTGGGATTGGTTTGAGTGAGGAGTATTTTAGTGTCACGACTTCTGCCGAAGTCGATGCCTCTCCTTGTTCGGGTGGTGCTCGGCGGTCGATGTCACCGGTCTTCTAGCCATCATTGATCCATTTTTCATTTTCCATTGGTTTTGTCTTGTCTTCCTACACACCTGGTTTCAATCCCATTCATTACCTGTTGTGTATTTAACCCTCTGTTTCCCATCATGTCTTTGTCAGAGATTGTTTTATGTTCAGTTTCGTGTTGTTTGTATTTGGTGTGCGACGGGTCCTCGTACCCAATTTGTTTCATTTGTATTTATGGTTTTGGAGTTATATTTTATTTTATTAAATTACTCCATTCTACCAAGTTTAATTCTCCTGCGCCTGACTTCCCTGCCACCTATACACATGATTGGGACATTTAGTCTGCAAAATATTTTGGCTTTTGAAATATTTCAGGCTGTGACGTTTGCTAAAAAGCTGCAAAATATTTAAAAGTGCTGCAAAATATTTAGATCTGCAAAATATTTCATCCAGCGAAATATTTTAGGATGTGAAGTTAGCAGCGCTAGCTAGTTAGCTACATTGTTAGTGGCACTAGCTAACAACTACTTATTCTTTGGTATTATGGCGGTCCGTAAACAAATTTTATAGTTGCATGCAAAAAAATTGCATATCAGGAAGGGTTATTTACTGCTGCGATTGTTGTGAAGAACCATTCCGTTCTTTACCTCTCCACAAGATTTTACATTTACGTCATCTAGCAGACGCTCTTATCGACGTTTAGTAGTGAGTGCACACATTTTCAGATTATTCCCCCGTGGGAATCTGAACCCACAATCCTGGCGTTGCAAGCATCATGTTCTATCAAATAAACTACATGGGACGTATGACACTGTTAAACATTACAGACTACTGGCTGCAGTGAAAGTATGGAAAACAACAACAAGTTACTGAATTTTGCGTATTTGTGCCAATCAAGTGGAAGTGTTGTGCCATTTTAAGTGGTTGATGGTTATGTTGTCAAAAGTTGAGCACTGCTTTTAACACTTTCAGTTTTGCCATTGACTTTTTTCAATGCTAGTTAAGGATACTATAGCTATCACGTTTCACATTTGATTTATTAACTACAAAAATGTAAGATGTGTTTTTAATTCTAGTGCTGCTCTGCACACACAAGCTAGCTAGTTAACGTTTGTGCTAGTCCAACATCAAACAACTCGGAAGTTCAAAGAAATTCAAAGTTCCTCCATAGTAGCCGCTTCTCCGTAGGTATAATTCTGTTGGCCTAATTCATATACTGCACTACTTTTAACGAGGATAAAAAGTAGTACACTATGTAGGATAAAGGGTGCCATGGGATGCACCCATCAACTCTGCTAAGTCTACATGTTGTTTAAGGCAATACTTTCGTCCCTGGCAGTCTGTGCAGGTATAATAAATTGGGAATCAATCCCGGACTAGAATGCTTTTTCCATTCAATGTTAATCAGTTAAACATAAAATAGTATAACATGACATAGGGTTGTTTGAATGGGAAGGACAATTTGATGGATTGTATTAGAATGATTATGATCGGGTATTTTAAGTGTCATAATCACTTGGGTTGACCATTTTATGCACAATAATTTTGGAGAAGGATGTGGGTCTACATAATGTTCAACCCTTGTTTGATCCCTATAGGCTTCAGATTTCTGTCCATTAATCCATGATTTTTTATCCTAAGCTGACCGTACAAATGCGAAAACAGATTTATAACAAATTCCATAACAAGCCTTTGTAACATGTTGAACAATGTATGAATCAACTTGATTGGAAGCATTGTCAAATTTTTATGTTGTTTATTTTTCCTTGCAAGAAAATAATTCACTCATTGCAATGTGGCTTTTAGAGTGGTTAGATGGAGTTTCAAAGACTGTGATCTTCTCGGCTCTTAAATGAATTTAAGGGTGGAGATTAAACATTATCACTCAGTGTCCAGCAGCAGATAATTACTGATTTCTTAGTGTGCACACTATGAGGCCAAAGGGAATTGGGTGCCATTTGGGATGCTCCCACAACCATTATGACCAGATTAATTTAGTAGAATAATTGGCATGTCCCCGTAAATTGACACCCATCTGTGGGTGAAGTGTTTTTCATTACAATGATGGCAGAAATGTGAAAACCTAGTACCTGAGTAGGGTAAGCAAGACTATAGGACATACTGATTTGTGTTACATGTACTCAATTAATCAAATCTTCAGTAGAACAGTAGTGGCAATACATAATATAGGTACGTCAGAGATATACATTTTAGGTTTTGCAGTCATGCTGGTGTTGTCATGATATAATTATGTATTGTTTTGTCTCAGGTGAGAAGCCAAGCATGTTAATAAACTAAAAATAGGATGCATTTTTCCCTCTCCATATTTTGGTGCCGTCACAATTCCAATGGTGGACATGAAAGAGTCAGGTGCAGAGAGCAGGGTAATCTCAATCAAGTGGATTTATATTTTCACCCAGAAATAATCACATAAACGGCGACGCCACACAAACAACAGGCGCGTCAAAATACTGTCCAATAAAAGTAGGACTGAAATCCACTATACGAAACACCACCAACACAAACAGAAAAACAAGCCCGCACAAAAGTCGGCGGGCCAACTGGGTTTAAATAACCCCCTACCCTAAACACAAAACAGGTGATACCAATTAGACAAACTCAAAAGAAAACAGAAAAGGGGATCGGTGGCAGCTAGTAGACCGGAGACGACGACCGCCGAGCGCCGCCCGAACGGGAAGAGGCACCATCCTCGGCGGGATTCGTAACAGGTGCTGGGGATGTAATGAAATGAAAAAATAACTCCAGGCAAAGTTTGCTATCGCAGCTCTATTACATGCCGTGGCTTGGCACTAGCATTTTTGCCAAAGCAGTTGATATAAGATTACCACAAAGAAGTAAATAACTCATGGACAGCATAATATTGTCACCTTTCTATTCATTAGTATACATATTTAGCTTCCCCTCATCATTGTTTAAAATGACTGAGGTATTCAGTGAAAGCAATCAATCAATCATCCTGTTGACATAAAGGTGTCCTCTGAGGGTATTTTTTTTTAAATTTAACCCCACAAGTCAGTTAAGAACAAATTCATATTTACAATGACAGCCTACTGGCGAACAGTGGGTTAACTGCCTTGTTCAGGGGCAGAATGACAGATTTTCATCTTGTCAGCTCGGGGATTCAATCCAGCAACCTTTCGGTTACTGGCCCAATGCTCTAACTACTAGGCTACCTGCCGCCCTCCCTTTGGCAAATCAGATGACGACTCCATTCTGGTCCTCCCTTCCTATAGGGAGAAACTCAAACAGGAAGTACCCATGCTAAGGTCTATTCAACGCTGGTCTGACATATCAGAATCCAAGCTTCAAGATTGCTTTGATCATGCGGACTTGGATATGTTCAGGGTTGGCTCTGAGAAAAACATTGACGTATACACGGACACGGTGACTGAGTTCATCTTGAAGTGTATAGGGGATGTTGTTCCCACTGTGAGTATTCAAACCTACCCAAACCAAAAACTTTGGATAGATGGAATCATTCACGTAAAACTGGAAGCGCAAACCACCGCAAGGTGACTGGGAATATGGTTGAATACAAACAGTGTAGTTATTCCCTCCGTTAGGCAATCAAACAGTCAGTACAGAGACAAAGTGGAGTCTCAATTCAACGGCTCAGACACGAGACATACAGTATGTGGCAGGGTCTACAGACAATCACATATTGCAAAGTGAAAACCAGCCACGTCGTGGACACCGTCGTCGTGCTCCCGGACAAGCTAAACACTTTCATTGCCCGCTTTGAGGATCACTCAGTGAGACCGACGTGGCATGATCCCAAGGACTGTGGGCTCTTGTTCTCTGTGTCTGACGTGACTAAGACATTCAAACGTGTTAACCCTCGCAAGGCTGCCGGCCCAGATGGCATCCCTAGCCGCGTCCTGAAAATATGTGCAGACCAGCTGGCTGGAGTGTTTACAGCCATATTCAATCTCTCCTTATCCCAGTCTGCTGTCTCCACTTGCTTCAATATGTCCACCATCGTTCCTGTACACAAGAAAGCAAAAGTAACTGAACTAAATGACTATCGCCCTAGAGCACTCACTTCTGTCATCATGAAGTGCTTTGAGTAGGAAAGAACATTTCCACCACTCCTCCCAAAGCTAATTGTATGGATTTTTTTTCTATTAATAATGTAAAATGAACTTCTTATGGCTGCAATCCTGTTAACGGGATGATATGACAACAGCCAGTGAAAGTGCAGGGCGCCAAATTCAAAACAACAGAAATCTCATAATTAAAATTCCTCAGACATACATGTGTCTTATACCATTTTAAAGGTAATCTTGTTGTTAATCCCACCAAAGTGCCCGATTTCAAATATGCTTTTCAGCGAAAGCACCACAAATTATTATGTTAGTTCACCACCAAGCCACAGAATAAGCACAGCCATTTTTCCAGCCAAAGATAGCAGTCACAAAAAGCACAAATAGAGATCAAATTAACTTCTTATGGCTGCAGGGGCAGTATTGAGTAACTTGGATAAAGGTGCCCATTTCAAACGGCCTCGTACTCAATTCTTGCTCGTACAATATGCATATTATTATTACTATTGGATAGAAAACACTCTCTAGTTTCTAAAACCGTTTGAATTATATCTGTGAGTAAAACAGAACTAATTTTTTCAGCAAACTTCCTGACAGGAAGTGGAAAATCAGAAATCGATGCTCTGTTCTAGGGCCTGCCTATAAATGGGCTTCATATATATGAGTTTACATGCACTTCATACACCTTCCACTACATGTCAACAGGCAGTGAGAGAAGAAATGGAGTGTATAACATGATCTGAGGTCGAATAAAAGCTCTTGGAATGACGTGACCCCAATTTCCTGTTTTCTGGAACGCGCGAGAAGTGACCTGGTATTGCCTTCTGTAAAGCTGCCGTTATAGACGACTAATATCTCCGGCTTTGATTTTATTTTATAATTTGACAATATCATCGTAAAGTATGTTTTTTCAATATAGTTTTATTCGATTATTGAAATTTTTTCGGGACGTTAGGCGTGTTGCTTTGTCTGCCTTTGTTCAGGAAGGAGAGCTTAACGCTACTTTGCTAGCTTTCCGTGCTAATTGACTGGAGAAGAGGACATTCTAAAACCAAACAACGATTGTTCTGGACAAATGACCCCTTGTACAACATGCTGATGAAAGATCATCAAAAGTAGGACCCATTTTATGATGCTATTTCATATATCTGTCGAACATGTGAACTAGTAGTTTGCACCCAGATTTTGGGCACTCTCTCGCTATAACTAAGCTGGATGTCGTAATGAAGTTATTTTTAGAATTCTAACACAGCGATTGCATTAAGAACTAGTGTATCTATCATTTCCTATACAACATGTATTTTTTAGTAACGTTTATGTATAGTTATTTGGGCAGAATAGTTGAGTGTCAGAAAAATATCCGCACATTCTGGGAAAAAGATGCTACGTTAGCACAATGTATAACCACTGATTTCAGCTCTAAATATGCACATTTTCGAACAAAACATAAGTGTATGTATAACCTGATGTTATAGGACTGTCATCTGATGAAGCTTATCAAGGTTAGTCAAAAATTATATATCTTTTGCTGGTTTGTTACGATCGCTAACTTTTGCTGCTGGTAAATGGCTTGTGTTTCTGGCTATTGTGGTAAGCTAATATAATGCTATATTGTGTTTTCGCTGTAAAACACTTAAGAAATCGGAAATATTGGCTGGAATCACAAGATGCCTGTCCTTCATTTGCTGTACACCATGTATTTTTCAGAAATGTTTTATGATGAGTATTTAGGTATTTGACGTTGGTGTCTGTAATTGATCTGGCTGCTTCGGTCCTATTTCTGACGGTAGCTGTGATGGTAGCTGCAATGTAAAACTGATTTATAGCTCAAATATGCACATTTTTCGAACAAAACATAGATTTACTGAATAACATGTTATAAGACTGTCATCTGATGAAGTTGTTTCTTGGTTAGTTTGGTTGGTTCTTGGTTAGTTAGGTTGGTTTTGTGCATGCTACCTGTGCTGTGAAAAATGTCTGTTCTTTTTTGTATTTGGTGGTGAGCTAACATAAATATACGTGGTGTTTTCGCTGTAAAACATTTGAAAAATCGGACATATTGGCTGGATTCACAAGATGTTTATCTTTCATATGCTGTATTGGACTTGTTAATGTGTGAAAGTTAAATATTTCTGAAAAATATATTTTGAATTTCGCACCCTGCACTTGAAGTGGCTGTTGTCATATTGTGCCCGGCTTCGGGCTTGCAGCCCAAAGAAGTTAATCACTAACCTTTGATGATCTTCATCAGATGACACTCATAGGACTTCATGTTACACAATACATGCATGTTTTGTTTGATAAAGTTCATATTTATATAAAAAAATCTGAGTTTACATTGGCGTGTTACATTCACTAGTTCCAAAAACATCAAGTGATTTTGCATAGCCACATCGTTTCAACAGAAATATTCAACATAAATGAAGATGATAATACAAGTTACACACATGGAATTATAGATATACCTCTCCTTAAAACTTCTTCAGGCTGCAGGGTGAATATTGAAAAAACTGGAAAATATGCGCACATTTTCAAACGGCCTCTTAAGAAATTTTTGATATTCCAATATGCATATATTTACTATTAATGGATAGAAAACAGTCTATAGTTTCTAAAAACGTTTGAATTATTGCTCTAAGTTGAACAGAACTATTTTTACAGCCCATTTCCTATCCAGAATTGAGATTTCCAAAATGCAATGTGTCTCTTTAAGACCTTGTCTATACAAGGTCATGGCACTTAGGACCGTAGAAACACGTCGTACGCCTTCATCGGGGTGTAATGCGGAAGTGAGACTTGAAAGCAGTCGAATATCTCGTCCATGGACTGAATACCACACCTTCTTGTGAGACCTGCGCAGTTAAAAAAAAATTCCAGGCGGGTGGCAGAATTTGGACTTGGCTCCTGGAAGAAGCTCGTTTAAGGTGAATATGATCTCTTGCTACGATATTATTTGATACATGTCACAAAATCATCCTAAAGTATGTTTTTTCAATATACTTTAATTATATTATTGCAATTTATTCTGGACATCAATGTAAAACTGATTTATAGCTAAAATATGCACATTTTATGAACAAAACAGATTTATTGTGTAACATGTTATATGACTGTCATCTGAGGTAGTTTTTTCTGGGTTCTTTAGGTTGGTTTTAGGTTATTTCGGTTGGCTTGTGCATGCTACTTGAATCATAATTCATACATCATAATCATAATCATACGTGTCTGTCCACTTTTGTATTTGGTGGTGAGCTAACATAAATATATGTGGTGTTTTCTCTGTAAAACATTTAAAAAATCGGACATGTTGGCTGGATTGACAAGATGTTTATCTTTCAAATGCTGTATTGGACTTGTTAATGTGTGAAAGTTAAATATTTTAAAAAAATAGATTTTGAATTTCGCGCCCTGCAGCTGTTGTCATTTTCGTTCCGACATCGGGTTTGCAGCCCAAACAGGTTATTAATGCAACCGCTGTGTCAGATTTCAAAAAAACTTTACGGAAAAAGCACACCATGCAATAATCTGAGACAGCACTCAGATATAACAACATTTCTCCGCCATGTTGGAGTTAACAGAAATACGAAATTACATCATAAATATTCCCTTACCTTTGATGATCTTCATCAGAATGCACTCCCAGGAATCCTAGTTCCACAATAAATTGTTGTTTTGTTCGATAATGTCCGGTATTTATGTCCAAGTAGCTACTTTTGCTAGCACTTTTAGTAAACACTGTCACGAATATCACCGAAGGTGACTCCCCTTCCCGTTTGGGTGGCACTCGGTGGTCGTCGTCGCTGGTCTACTAGCTGCCACCGATCCTTTTTTCCTTTTCGTTTATGTCTGTCTAATTGTTTTCACCTGTTTCTTGTTAGGGTTTTGGGAGAGGTTCTATTTAGGTTAGTGTCGCCCGCTAGTGTTTGTGCGGGCTTATTTTGTGTATTCATGTAGTACGTCATGAGTGATATTTTGATTGTGGGATTTTTGCTATTCAGCTTTATTTTAAACAGTGGACTGTGGGTTGTTTTACGCCTGTGTTTTGGCACCATCCGTTTGTACCTGTTCCTGTTTTCATGCTGTGGAATTAAAGCGTTTTTTCCCTGGAATACTTTTGCTCTCTCTGCGCCTGACTCTGCACCCATCATTCAACTGATGTTACAGAAGCCCGCACCCTCTGATGGAGTCAGCAGAAGCAGCGACCACCCCTCTCCCCACGATGGAGGAGAGAGTCCAGCATCATACATCTATCCTACATCGCATTGGTTCGGCAATGGATCCGATGATGGAGAGGATGGATCGTTGGGAGAGGATTGGTCTCCCTACTACCCCACCTACCATCTCCTCCAGCGGGAGCCAGTGCCAGCATTCTGCGCATCACGCCTCCGAGGGAGTACGATGGAGCAGCGGCCGGTTGCCAGGGATTTCTACTCCAACTTGAACTCTACCTGGCCACCATTCGGCCTGCTCCCTCGGACGAGGAGAGCGTGAGTGTCCTTGTTTCCTGCCTGTCGGGTAGGGCCCTGGAGTGGGCCAACGCCGTATGGAATGGACCCGATTCAGCGAGGGGTCACTACCTGGAGTTCACCCGCCGTTTCCGGGCTGTATTTGATCATCCCCCGGATGGAAGAGCGGCGGGTGAGAGGTTGTTCCATCTCCGGCAGGGGACGAGGAGCGCGCAGGATTTTGCGCTGGATTTCCGTACTTTTGCTGCTGGAGCAGGGTGGAACGACAGGGCCCTGATAGACCACTACAGGTGTAGCCTAAGGGAGGACGTCCGCAGAGAGCTGGCTTGTCGGGACGCTACGCTTAGCTTGGATGAGTTGATCGACATGTCAATACGGCTAGACCATCTGCTGGCTGCTCGCGGACGTTCTGAGAGGGTCCTGTCAGTTCCACCTCCTGCCCCCCCCGCTCCCATTCCTATGGAGCTAGGAGGGGCTGCGTCTAGGGAGACCGGAGGAGGAGGCTCCTCCTGCACCCATTGTGGCCGGAGAGGACACACTTCAGGTCGGTGCTGGAGGAGTCCATCTGGGAATCGAGAGGGCAGGCAGAACACTCCTCGGTCACCTCAGGTGAGTCAGCACCACACTCTCCCAGAGCTTCCTGTTGGTCACATGTTTTTGTTAATCTTTTTTCTAAGGTTTTTCCCATCTCTCCAGCATAAGGCGCTAGTCGATTCAGGCGCAGCGGGGAATTTTATTGATCGCGGACTCGCTAAGAGGTTGAGGATTCCGCTAGTTAAGGTAGACCCCCCTTTCCCTGTGCACTCTTTAGATAGTCGACCATTAGGGTCAGGGCTGGTCAGGGAGGCCACAATTCCTTTGGAGATGATTACGCAGGGGAATCATAAGGAACGGATTAGTCTGTTTCTTATCGATTCACCTGCGTTTCCGGTGGTGCTGGGGATTCCCTGGCTGGCTATTCACAATCCGACGATTTCGTGGAAACAGGGAGCTCTACAGGGGTGGTCTGATGAGTGTTCAGGCAGGTGTGTAGGAGTTTCCATCGGTGCGACAACGGTGGAGAGTCCAGACCAGGTTTCCACCGTGCGCATTCCCGCTGAGTATTGCGATTTGGCTATCGCTTTCAGTAAAAAGAAGGCGACCCAATTACCACCCCATCGACAGGGGGATTGCGTGATAAACCTCCAGGTAAACGCTGCACTACCCAGGAGTCATGTGTATCCTTTGTCCCAGGAGGAGACGTTGGCTATGGAGACATATGTCACGGAAGCTCTGGGACAGGGATTCATTCGGCCCTCCATGTCACCCGTCTCCTCGAGTTTCTTTTTTGTGAAGAAAAAGGATGGTGGGTTGCGTCCGTGTATTGATTATCGAGGTCTCAATTCCATCACGGTGTGTTTTAGTTACCCACTACCTCTCATCGCTACGGCGATGGAATCATTCCACGGAGCACGGTTCTTCACGAAACTGGATCTCAGGAGCGCGTATAATCTGGTGCGTATTCGGGAGGGAGATGAGTGGAAACCGCGTTTAGTACTACTTCGGGCCATTATGAGTACCTCGTCATGCCGTACGGGTTAAAGAATGCTCCAGCTGTCTTTCAATCCTTTGTTGACGAGATTCTCAGAGATCTGCACGGACAGGGTGTGGTGGTGTATATTGACGATATTTTGATCTACTCCGCTACACGCGCCGCGCATGTGTCTCTGGTGCGCAAGGTTCTTGGGCGACTGCTGGAGCATGACCTGTATGTGAAGGCGGAGAAATGTGAATTTTCTAAACAAGCCGTTTCCTTCCTGGGTTATCGCATTTCCAGCTCGGGGGTGGATATAGAGGGTGACCGCGTAAAAGCCGTGCGTAATTGGCCGACTCCGACCACGGTAAAGGAGGTGCAGCGGTTCTTAGGGTTTGCCAATTACTACCGGAGGTTTATCCGGGGTTTTGGTCAGGTGGCGGCCCCTATTACCTCACTGCTGAAGGGGGGCCCGGTGCGCTTGCAGTGGTCCGCAGAGGCGGAGAGATCTTTCTGTCGTTTGAAGGCGCTGTTCACCGACGCGCCAGTGTTGGCGCATCCTGACCCCTCTTTGGCGTTCATAGGTGAGGTGGACGCATCCGAGGCTGGGGTCGGGGCTGTGCTCTCCCAGCGCTCGGGTACGCCACCGAAGCTCCGACCCTGTGCTTTTTTTTCGAAGAAGCTCGGGCCAGCGGAGCGGAATTATGATGTGGGGGATAGGGAGTTGTTGGCCATGGTTAAGGCTCTGAAGGTGTGGAGACACTGGCTTGAGGGGGCTAAGCACCCTTTTCTCATCTGGACCGACCACCAGAATCTGGAGTATATCCGATCAGCTAGGAGACTGAATCCTCGTCAGGCAAGGTGGGCCATGCTTTTTACCCGATTTCGGTTTACGATTTCGTATAGACCAGGTTCCCTCAATACTAAGGCTGACGCACTGTCCCGACTATACGACACGGATGACAGGTCCATCGATCCTACTCCCATCATTCCGGCGGTTAACCTGTCTAGGATCAGCGTGGCGCTAGCGGCACACCCCCCCCCCCCCCCCCCACTGAAAAACCAGTGCCGCGAAATTCAAAAAAAATATTTTTTTTAAATATTTAACTTTCACACATTAAAGTCCAATACAGCTAATGAAAGACACAGATCTTGTGAATCCAGTCAACATTTCCGATTTTTAAAATGTTTTACAGGGAAGACACAATATGTAAAGATGTACATCTATTACCTAAAAACACATTAGCATAATCCACCATCTTTTATTTGTCCACCAACACCAGTAGCCATCACCAATTCGGCTAAACTAAGATATTTATAGCCCCTAACCAACAAAAAAACTCATTAGATGACAGTCTGATAACATATTTATGGTATGGGATAGGTTTTGTTAGAAAAAAGTGCATATTTCAGGTAGACTTCATAGTTTACAATTGCACCCACCATCACAAATGGACTAGAATAATTACAATGAGCAACGTGTTTACCTAACTACTAATCATCAAACACGAATCGAAAGACACAGATCCTGTGAATACAGACAATATTTCAGATTTTCTAAGTGTCTTACAGCGAAAACACAATAAATCGTTATATTAGCTTAGCACATAGCAATTAGCAGCCCAGCATTGATTCTAGCCAAAGTGAGCGATAAAAGTCAACATCGCCAAAAGATATTAATTTTTTCACTAACCTTCTCAGAATTCTTCCGATGACACTCCTGTAACATCACATTACAACATGCATATACAGTTTGATCGAAAATGTTTATATTTAGCCACCAAAATCATGGTTAGACAATGTGAAATGTAGACAAGCTGGTAAAGAAAAAGTCCTTGCGCCACTTAGACAGTGATCTACTCTTATACATAAATACTCATAAACGTGACTAAAAAATATAGGGTGGACAGGGATTGATAGACAATTTAATTCTTAATACAATTGCGTTATTACATTTTTTAATTTATCCTTACTTTTCAATACAGTTTGCGCCAAGCGAAGCTACGTCAAAAAACATGGCGTCCTAAGCCACTAAAATGTTTCGACAGAAACACGATTTATCATAATAAAAATGTCCTACCTTGAGCTGTTCTTCCATCAGTATCTTGGGCAAAGGATCCTTTCTTGGGAGAAATCGTCTTTTGGTGGAAAGCTGTCCTCTTGCCATGTGGAAATGTCAACTGCGTTCGGGATGAACTGAAAAGCGTGCCCAACTTTTCACATCGTTGCAAAAATAAATGTCCCAAAATCGCACTAAACGGATATAAATTGCTATAAAACGCTTTAAATTAACTACCTTATGATGTTTTTAACTCCTATAACGAGTGAAAAGATGACCGGAGAAATATAACAGGCTAAACTAACGCTTGGAACAGGTGCGCGCCGGTGTCCTCTAGGCTCATGACGCAGCTCCCAAAGAATGACTAGCTTCAGGGTTTTTTCATTTGTAGGGCCTGTGAACGCGCAATCGACCCCGTTGGAATCGTCATCACGTAAAGGCATCCAGGGGAAGACGTAAGAAGTGTCCGTATAGTCATAGCAACGACAGTGCCCTTTTAACTGACTTCAGAAGAGTGGCCAACATTTCTCAAATCTGACTCCATGTCAGGGAAATTGCTGTAGAATGGGCTCTGTTCCACTTAGAGACAAAATTTCAACTCCTATAGAAACTATAGACTGTTTTCTATCCAATAATAATAATAATATGCATATTGTACGATCAAGGATTTTGTGGGAAGCCGTTTAAAAAATTAGCCAAATTAGCATAAATAGTCTAAACAGCGCCCCCATCCCCAACAGGTTAAACTGGTAGCACCGGTAGTATGGGAGGTGGACGCGGACATCGAGCGGGCACTAAGGGCGGAACCTGCGCCTCCACAGTGCCCGGAGGGTCGTAGGTATGTGCCACTCGCTGTTCGTGATCAATTGATTCGATGGGCTCATAGTCTACCCTCGTCAGGTCACCCGGGTATTTCAAGGACGGTGCGAAGTCTTAGAGGGAAGTACTGGTGGCCTACTTTGGTGAGAGACGTGCGATTCTATGTCTCCTCCTGTTCGGTATGCGCTCAGAGTAAGGCTCCTAGACATTTGCCACGAGGGAAATTACAACCCCTCCCCGTTCCACAACGGCCGTGGTCCCATCTATCGGTGGATTTTCTTACTGATCTTCCCTTGTCTCAGGGGAACACCACTATCCTGGTCGTTGTGGATCGGTTTTCTAAGTCCTGCCGTCTTATCCCGTTGCCCGGTCTCCCTACGGCCCTGCAGACTGCGGAGGCACTATTTACCCATGTCTTCCGGCACTACGGGGTGCCCGAGGATATCGTTTCGGATCGGGGTCCCCAGTTCACGTCCAGAGTATGGAAAGCGTTTATGGAACATTTGGGGGTCTCGGTCAGCCTGACCTCGGGGTATCACCCGGAGAGTAATGGGCAGGTGGAGAGAGTGAACCAGGAGGTGGGTAGGTTTCTGCGGTCGTATTGCCAGGACCGGCCAGGGGAGTGGTCAAGATTCATCCCCTGGGCAGAGATGGCCCAGAACTCACTGAGCCACTCCTCTACCAACATGTCACCATTTGAGTGTGTGTTGGGGTACCAGCCGGTTCTGGCACCATGGCATCAGAGCCAGACTGAAGCTCCTGCGGTGGAGGAATGGGTGCAGCGCTCTAAGGAGATCTGGAGAGCCGTCCAGGAGTCTTTACGTCAGGCGAGTGGACGGCAGAAGAAGAGCGCTGACCGTCACCGCAGTGAGGCCCCCGTGTTTGCACCGGGGGACAGGGTCTGGCTCTCGACCCGAAACCTGCCCCTCCGCCTGCCCTGCCGGAAGCTGGGTCCGCAGTGTGTAGGGCCATTTAACCTGTCTAGGACTGGGGTGCCGCTAGCGGCACACTCCCCCCCACATTCCACTGAAAAGGCAGAGCGCGAAATTCAAAAAAAAAATATTTTTTAAATATTTAACTTTCACACATTAAAGTCCAATACAGCTAATGAAAGACACAGATCGTGTGAATCCAGCCAACATGTCCGATTTTTAAAATGTTTTACAGGGAAGACACAATGTAAAGATGTAAATCTATTAGCTAAACTCATTAGCTCATTAGCTCATTTATGTGTCGGGGGGCTAGGGTCAGTTGGAATACTTCTCCTGTCTTATCCAGTGTCCTGTGTGAATTTAAGTATGCTCTCTCTAATTCTCTCGTTCTTTCTTTCTCTCTGAGAACCTGAGCCCTAGGACCATACGTCAGGACTACCGGGCATGCTGACACCTTGCTGTCCCCAGTCCGCCTGGCCTTGCTGCTATTCCAGTTTCAACTGTTTCTGCCTGCGGTTACGAAACCCCTACCTGTCCCAGACCTGCTGTTTTCAACTCTTAATGATCGGCTATGAAAAGCCAACTGAGATTTATTCCTGATTATTATTTGACCATGCTTGTCATTTATGAACATTTTGAAAATCTTGGCTCTCTCTAATTTTCTCCTTCTCTCTTTCTTTCTCTCGGAGGACCTGGGCCCTAGGACCATGCGTCGGGACTGCCGCCCGTGGTGACTCCTTGCTGTCCCCAGTCCGCCTGGCCTTGCTGCTATTCCAGTTTCAGCTGTTCTGCCTGCGGTTATGGAACCGCCACCTGTCCCAGACCTGTTGTTTTTCAACTCTTAATGATCAGCTATGAAAAGCCAACTGAAAATTATTCATGATTATTATTTGACCATGCTTGTCACTTATGAACATTTTTGAACATCTTGGCATAGTTCTGTTATAATCTCCACCCGGCACAGCCAGAAGAGGACTGGCCACCCCTCATAGCCTGGTTCCTCTCTAGGTTTCTTCCTAGGTTTTGGCCTTTCTAGGGAGTTTTTCCTAGCCACCGTGCTTCTACACCTGCATTCTAGCTGTTTGGGGTTTTAGGCTGGGTTTCTGTACAGCACTTCGAGATATTATCTGATGTACGAAGGGCTATATAAAATAAAATTGATTGAAATTGATTGATTAGCATAATCCACCATCTTTTATTTGTCCACCAACACCAGTAGCTATCACCAATTCGGCTAAACTAAGATATTGATAGCCACTAACCAAGAAAAAAAATCATCAGATGACAGTCTGATAACATATTTATGGTATAGGATAGGTTTTGATAGAAAAATGTGCATATTTCAGGTAGATGTCATAATTTACAATTGCACCCACCGTCACAAATGGACTAGAATAAATATATAGAGCAACGTGTTTACCTACTTACTAATCATCAAACATTTCGTAAAAATACACAGCATTCACTAATCGAAAGACACAGATCCTGTGAATACAGACAATATTTCATATTTTCTAAGTGTCTTACAGCGAAAACACAATAAATCGTTATATTAGCATACCACATATGCAAACGTTACCATAGCATTGATTCTAGCCAAAGAGAGCGATAACGTAAACATCGCCAAAATATATTAATTTTTTCACTAACCTTCTCAGAATTCTTCAGATGACACTCCTGTAACATCATATTACACAATCCATATACAGTTTCTTCGAAAATTTGCATATTTAGCCACCAAAATCATGGTTAGACAATGACAAAAGTTGCCCAGCTGGTCAGACAATGTCGTGCGCCATATTAGACAGTGATCTAGCCGTATACATAAATACTCATAAACGTGACTAAAAAATATAGGGTGGACAGCGATTGATAGACAATTTAATTCTTAATACAATCGCTGATTTACATTTTTTAAATTATCCTTACTTTTCAATACAGTTTGCGCCAAGCGAAGCTACGTCAAACAAGATGGCGTCCTAAGCGATTAACATTTCTCGACAGAAACACGATTTATCATAATAAATTGTTCCTACTTTGAGCTGTTCTTCCATCAGAATCTTGGGCAAAGAATCCTTTCTTGGGTCTAATCGTCTTTTGGTCGAAAGCTGTCCTCTTGCCATGTAGAAATGCCCATTGCGTTCGGCATGAACTGGAACCGTGCCCAGAGATTCACAGTGTCTCAGAAATAAAAGTCCCAAAATCGCACTAAACGGAAATAAATTGCTATAAAACGGTTTAAATTAACTACCTTATGATGTTTTTAACTCCTATAACGAGTAGAAACATGACCGGAGAAATATAACTGGCTTCACTAGTGCTTGGAAAAAGTGCAGGTCGGTGTCCTCCGCGCGCCTGACGCAGCAGGAAAGGAATTCCTACCTACACGTGTTTTTGTTTTATAGGGGCTGTGATTGCGCAATCGATACCATTCAAATCGTCATCACGTAAAGGCATCCAGGGGAAGACGTAAGCAGTGTCTGTATGATCATAGCAATAACAGTGGCCTTTAAACTGACTCCAGATCAGGGGCCAAAATGTGTGAAATCTGACTCCATGTCAGGGAAATTGCTGTAGAATGAGTTCTGTTCCACTCAGAGACAAAATTTCAACGGCTATAGAAACTAGAGACTGTTTTCTATCCAATAATAATATGCATATTGTACGATCAAGAATTTAGTATGAAGCCGTTTCAAAAATTACACGATTTACATAAATAGTGACAACAGCACCCCCTAGCCTCAACAGGCTTTAGTCTTGTTAATCTAACTGCACCAAGTTACAGTAGCTATTACAGTGAAATAATACAATGCTATTGTTTGAGGAGATTAAACAGTTTTGAAAATTTAAAAGTTATTAATAAACCAATTAGGCACATTTGGGCAGTCCTGACACAAAATTTTGAACAGAAATTACAATGGATCATTGGATCAGTCTAAATCTTTACACATACACTGCTGCCATCAAGTTGCAAAAATATACACTGCTCAAAAAATTAAAGGGAACACTTAACTTCTTGAGAATACAGGGGGTGCTGTTTCGCATTAGCATAATTGCCTCTACAGATTAAACTGCCTCTTTTTCAATTATTGCTGTTACTATATGCATATAACCATATAGCATTGGATAGAAAACAAGCTATGGTTTCTAAAACCGTTCCAATTGAGTCTCTGAGTCAAACACAGGTCATTTCACAGCACTTTCCCTGAGCCAGAAGAAAATTGCAAGATGTGTATGCTCGCTTCAAAGCTCTGCCTATATATGGTCACGCGACCTATGACCCGAATCACACTTCCTTCTTCTTCCTCTGGGTGTCTGGAAGACGTCAGAGGAGAAATTTTTTGTTTATCTTGTACTGACGTGAAATAAGACCTATTTCTTTAGCGTGACCGACAACTTCCGGTTTCCTGAGATGCGCGTTTAGAGAAGCCATTGACTTTTGTTATGCTGACGTTATGGATGAAAACTATCTCCGTGTCGAAGTTTGTTTGAAACATGTGACCATATCACCGTAATGTATGTTTTTTCAATATAGTTTAATCAGATTATTAGAATTTTTTCGGGAGTTTTGCCGTGTTCCGTTCTTTGAGTTTTTTAACTTTGGACAGAGCCGTGCTAGTCGACCAGTACCCAGGCTAAATGAAGAGGGGAGGTTGCCATTGTGAATGGATTGAACGACTCATCAGGACTAAGGACACCTTGATCAACATTCTGATGAAAGACCAGCAATAGTAAGACCCAATTTACGATGTTATTTCATATATCTGTCGTGCATGTGAACTGGTCGCGCGCGTCCAGCTGGTTCTGGCTGGCCTGGTTATGCTAATTAGCGCTACATTTTGTTTTCGCTATAAAACATTTAAAAAATCTGAAATATTGTTTGGATTCACCAGATGTTGGGCTTTCAATGTCTGTACGCTGTGTATTTTTTCTGAAATGTTTTAAGACAAGTAATTAGTTATATAACGTTGGTCTCTGTAATTGTTCTAGCTGCATCAGCACTATATCAGATTGCAGCTGCAATGTAGAACTGTGATTTATACCTGAAAAATGCACATTTAAAAAAAAAAAACTATGCTATACCATAAATATGTTATCAGACTGTCATCTTAAGAATTTTTTTGTTGGTTAGTGGCTATCAATATCTTAGTTTAGCCGAATTGGTGATAGCACCTGATGGAGTAAGAAACTGTTGGAGTAAGAAAATGGTGTCATTTTGCTAACGTGTTTAGCTAATAGATTTACATATTGTGTCTTCCCTGTAAAACATTTAAAAAATCTGAAATGGTGGTTTTATTCACAAGATCTGTGTCTTTCATTGGGTGTCTTGGACTTGTGATTTAATGATATTTAGATGCTACTATTTAATTGTGACGCTATGCTAGCGATGCTAATCAGTGTGGGGGGTGTGGGGGGTGCTCCCGGATCCGGGTTAGGTACTCTGTAGAGGTTTTAAACAACACAATGTAACTCCAAGTCAATCACACTTCTGTGAAATCAAACTGTCCACTTAGGAAGCAACACTGATTGACAATAAATTTCACATGTTGTTGTGCAAATGGAATAGACAAAAGGTGGAAATTATAGGCAATTAGCAAGACACCCCCAAAAAAGGAGTGATTCTGCAGGTGGTGACCACAGACCACTTCTCAGTTCCTATGCTTCCTGGCTGATGTTTTGGTCCAGCAGGCCACAAATGTGCATGTGTCAGCATATGGTCTCACAAGGGGTCTGAGGATCTCATCTCGGTACCTAATGGCAGTCAGGCTACCTCTGGCGAGCACATGGAGGGCTGTGCGGCCCCACAAAGAAATGCCACCCCACACCATGACTGACCCATCGCCAAACCGGTCATGCTGGAGGATGTTGCAGGCAGCAGAACGTTCTCCACGGCGTCTCCAGACTCTGTCACGTCTGTCACATGTGCTCATATGCTCAGTGTGAACCTGCTTTCATCTGTGAAGAGCACAGGGCGCCAGTGGCGAATTTGCCACTCTTGGTGTTCTCTGGCAAATGCCAAACGTCCTGCACGGTGTTGGGCTGTAAGCACAACCCCCACCTGTGGACGTCGGGCCCTCATACCACCCTCATGGAGTCTGTTTCTGACCGTTTGAGCAGACACATGCACATTTGTGGCCTGCTGGAGGTCATTTTGCAGGGCGCTGGCAGTGCTCGTCCTTGCACAAAGGCGGAGGTAGTGGTCCTGCTGCTGGGTTGTTGCCCTCCTACGGCCTCCTCCACGTCTCCTGATGTACTGGCCTGTCTCCTGGTAGCGCCTCCATGCTCTGGACACTACGCTGACAGACACAGCAAACCTTTTTGCCACAGCTCGCATTGATGTGCCATCCTGGATGAACTGCACTACCTGAGCCACTTGTGTGGGTTGTAGACTCCGTCTCATGCTACCACTAGAGTGAGAGCACCGCCAGCATTCAAAAGTGACCAAAGCATCAGCCAGTAAGCATAGGAACTGAGAAGTGGTCTGTGGTCACCACCTGCAGAATCACTCCTTTTTTGGGGGTGTCTTGTTAATTGCCTATAATTTCCACCTTTTGTCTATTCCATTTGCACAACAGCAAGTGAAATGTATTGTCAATCAGTGTTGCTTCCTAAGTGGACAGTTTGATTTCACAGAAGTGTGATTGACTTGGAGTTACATTGTGTTGTTTAAGTGTTCCCTTTATTTTTTTGAGCAGTGTATATTGCAGCTGGGCTGGAATAATACATGATTGCCTTTATCTTGCATTTCAAAGATGATGGTACAAAAGAACAGTTGGTTTTTTCTTTGTATTATCTTTACCCAGATTTATTGTGTTATATTCTCCTACATTCCTTTCACATTTTACACAAACTTCCAAATGTTTCCTTTCAAATGGTACCAATAGTATGCATATCCTTGCTTCAGTGCCTGATTTACAGACAGTTAGATTTGGGTATGTCATTTTAGGCAACAATTGAAAAAACCTGGTCCGATCCTGACAATAAATTTCTCGACAACTTTGGATAAGGTGCTGAGGATCGACGCAGGCCTGTAGTTTCCTACATTTGTTTTACTGCTCTTCTTGTGGAGAGGAACCACCCGGGCTGTTTTGAGATCATTCGGAAATGTACCACTATTAATAGAAAGGTTTACATTATGCGTTATCATTTTAGCAGTGACACAAGCACTATCCCTTATGACCCTTGCAGGACGTTTATCCAGCCTAGTTGCTTTGTTTGTGCTCATTAAGCATAGTAGATTGGACACTTTGTTACTAGTGGTCACATTTTGGACCATACTCTACTGTTATACGGTCTGCTACATTAGCTTGTAACACTTCACTATATTAAACAAACTTGGACAGAAACAAAGGGGCTGAAGACTACATCATCCCATATTACAATACACTCCATTATGCCCCCCATGTACTGTATTTTCGAATGTGTTGGTGGATTACTGGTGGATATCCTTGATCCGTTTTTTTAATGTCTTATGAGGTATGGTATGACTGCCAGAAACAAAAAAACATTTTGTAAATTAATACATTTAATCATAGGACTGGATGGTTTCAAATACTAATGTTAATTAGCTAGGTAGTTATTATACAATTTTTTTTAACCTTTATTTAACTAGGCAGGTTAGTTAAGAACAAATCCTTATTTACAATGACGGCCTACTCATCAAGGCCTTTTAAAATAGGAAGTCAACTCGGCTGTTTACAGCTAGCGTTAGACAACTAGCTAGGAATTGTAGCTAACACGGGAATGCCTCTATGCTTGATAACGTTAACTAGCTAGCATGATATTCTCATCCAAAAGTTATCTGTCTGACCACCTGCAGCATTAAAAATGCCCATCATCTCTTTCGGGACGCTCAGATCCTGGGGAATGCAACTGGGCGTTAAAGGCTGAGCTGTAGTTGATGAACAGCATTCTTACATAGGTATTTATCTTGTCCAGGTGGGATAGGGTAATGTGCAGTGGAATGGCGTTTGCATCATCCCTCGATCTGTTGGGAAAATATGTAAATTGCAGTGGGTCAGACTGGGATATGGACTGGGATATGGTCAGACTGGGACAACAGACTGGGATATGGAAAGGTTGAATATACTGTATCTGTAAACACTCCAGGCAGCTGGTCTACACGTGCTCTGAGGACACAGCTTGGGATACCGTCTGGGCCGGCAGCCTTGCAAGGGTTAACACACTTAAAATTACTCACGTCGGCCACAGAGAACAAGAGCACACAGTTCTCGTGAGCGCCGGGGTCCGCATCGGCAGCTCATTGTTGTTTTCCTCGAAGCGGGCGAAGAAGTAGGGAATAGGGTGGCTTTTGGGACACAGATATTGTGAAGTTAAACATCTCTCACCTCGCTCTCACGTCACACATCTAGAACTCCATTTACATTGATATTCTGTGGGGTTTATATGCGGTGATTGACTATATGTTGGGTGCATAATCTTATCATAATTTTATCTTGGTTCTATAGGGAACACTATCACTGCACTTATATTTACGCTGTGTTCTAAGGATCTCAGACTGGAGTGTGTGCATGTGTGTGTGCGCTTGCATGCGTGTGTGTGTGCTCGTGTGTGTGTGCGCGTTTATGTAAACGGTTGCTATGCTGATCTCTATACTGATCTCTGACTTTATTTCCATGTTCTCACAAGATCGATACTGAAACAAAAAAATAAGCACTAGAACAAAAGCATTTTATTCAAAGAGCGTAGAAGTAGGTGTAGAACCAGCGCCACATTCTAGGAGAAAAAAATCTCAGAAACTGATGAGTGAAATAAGGGAGAGAAGAGATAACATGATACTCAGAAAATGTCTCGATGGTTGGAGAAAATCGCTCGCTTTTACTCATTCCATCAGGAATGTATTGACTTCATTTCCAAGAAACATAGGAATGCAGTGGAAGAGACACACCAACATACACACACAATTGTGTTTTCAGTAATACAAGTGACCCAGACCAGTCAGACTTGTGTGTTTGAAATACAAACATATACTTGCATTGAGGGATGAAGATTTCTACAGTTTAGTAACAGAGTTTAAAAGTAATTTCATTGGGCTGCTGCTAAGGATTGTGCCATTACGATTTTATGAGACACCTCTTCAGTCTTCGCTGCTCATCCGACAAAGGGTTTATGTTGTTTACATTATTGGTGGATTCAGTCTATATCGAAAGTATGTCTGAACTAGCAACATTCTGTTTCTTTCTGCATACAGTGAGGCTTTGGGCAGGAGGCTGGAGACAGGAGTATGACTGCTTCCATCTTTTAGTGATTTCTCACACAACTTTCGCTTTTCTACTCCCTGTGATGGGATCCATTCTGAAATGCAGCCCAACAGCAGAGGACAACGTTGAGTAGTATTTCCATGTCCGATCATTGTTTTAGAGAAGAAAAGAGAGGTGTACTCTTGCCTGACTTGTCTCTGAAATAGGGCAGCGTTAGCCTGAGCTCCTTGGAACTTTCTGACACGGTTTCAGGAAGGAGTCTTGAGGGAGCAGAAATGTAAGAGATGACCTCTCAAATGTGTCTGTACAAAGATTTAAAAAAAGTGTATTTCTCTGTGGAGATATTCACGACATAAGTATTTTCAGCTACAGACACAGCCTTACGACATTACCAAACAACGAACTGAGATGTCAACCATTTACAGTGCCTTCAGAAATAATTCACACTCTTTTCCACATTTTGTTGTGTAATAGCCTGAATGTAAAATTGATTAAATTGAGCTGGCCTACAGACAATATCCCATAAAGTCAAAGTAGAATGTTTTTAGACAGTTTTTACAAATTATTTACATTTGAAAATCTGAATGTCTTGAGTCAATAACAACATAATTTTTAATGACTACCTCATATCTGTACCCCATACATGCAATTTTATGCAGGGTCCTCAACACAGATTCAATGACAAAGACCAGAGATGCCTCGCAAAGAAGGGCACCTACAGTATTGGTAGATGGGTTAAAATAAAAACAGGCAGACATGAATATCCCAACCCATCAGTGAGTACCACTCTTCATATTTTCAAGCATGGTGGTGGCTGTATCATCTTATGGGTATGCTTGTCATCGGCAAGGACGAGGGAATTTTTTAGTATAGAAAGAAATTGAATATAGCTAAGCAAAAACAAAATCCTATAGGAAAATCTGGTTCAGTCTGCTTTCCAACAGACACTGTGTCACGTTCCTGACCTTATTTCCTTTGTTTAGTCTTTGTTTAGTTGGTCAGGACGTGAGCTGGGTGGGCATTCTATGTTTTGTGTTTCTATGTTGGGTTTGTTGTTTGGCCTAATATGGTTCTCAATCAGAGGCAGGTGTTTGTCATTGTCTCTGATTGGGAACCATATTAAGGTAGCCTGTTTGCACTGTTGGTTTGTGGGTGATTGTTTTCTGTCTTTGTGTTCTGCACCAGATAGGACTGTTTTCGGTTTTCACATTTATTGTTTTGTAGCTTGTAGTTTTCACGTTATTATTCTTTATTAACTAACCACGTTAGCAAAAGACTCAGCTACTGATGGAGTCAAAAACTATCACAAATTCGGCCAAATAAAGATATAAATAGCCACTAACCAAGAAACAACCTCATCAGATGACAGTCTGATAACATATTTATTGTATAGCATATGTTTTTTTTCGAAAAATGTGCATATTTCAGGTATAAATCATAGTTTACATTGCAGCTACAGTCAGAAATTGCACTGAAAGCAGACAGAAAAATTACAGACACCAACATCAAATACCTAATTACTCATCATAAAACATTTTTGAAAAATACATAGTGTACAGCAATTGAAAGACAGGCATCTTGTGATTCCAGACAATATTTCCGATTTATCAAGTGTTTTACAGCGAAAACACAATATAGCGTTATATTAGCGTAGCCACAATAGCCAGAAACACTTGGGCGCCAACGACCAGTTCACATGCACGACAGATATTAGAAATAGCATCATAACATTTTTCTTACTTTTGGTGATCTTCCGTCAGAATGTTGGACAAGGTGTCCTTTGTCCAGAACAGTCGTTGTTTGGATCTGGAACGGCAAATTTCCCTCTTGACTTAGCATGGGCACTTGCCAAGTGGCACGGATCTCTCCAACGTCAACTAAGTCAGAGAACGGAACACGGCAAAACTCCCGAAAAAATGTCAATAATCTGATTAAACTATATTGAAAAACATACTTTACGATGATATGGTCACATGTATCAAATAAAATCTAAACCGGAGATGTTAGTCGTCTATAACGACAGCTAAACAGAAGGCAAATCCATGTCCTCTTTCGCGCGCTCCAGAAACAGGAAATGGACGAACACGTCATACAAAGAGCTTTAATTCCACCTCAGACCAAGATAGACACAAAATTTATTCTCTCACCGCCTCTTGACAACCAGGGGAAGGTGTATGAAGTGTACGTAGACTCTTACGTTCATTGCCCATGTATAGGCATGAAGTTGAACAGAGCATCGATTTCTGACATTCCACTTCCTGGTCAGGAAAAGTGCTGCAGAAGGAGTTCTGTTTAACTCAGAGAAATAATTCAAACGGTTTTAGAAACTAGAGAGTGTTTTCTATCCAATAGTAATAATAATATGCATATTGTACGAGCAAGAATTGAGTACGAGGCCGTTTGAAATGGGCACGATTTAACTGGCTACTCAATACTGCCCCTTGCAGTCATAAGAAGTTAACCTGTCTGGCACCGGCGTTCGGCTAGCGGAACTCCTCCCACATTTCACTGAAAAGGCAGAGCGCAAAATTCAAAAGATATTTTTTAGAAATATTTAACTTTCACACATTAACAAGTCCAATACAGCAAATGAAAGATACACATCTTGTGAATCCAGTCAACATGTCTGATTTTTAAAATGTTTTACAGCGAAAACACCACATATGTTAGCTCACCACCAAATACAAAAAAGGACAGACATTTTTTCACAGCACAGGTAGCATGCACAAAGCCAACCTAACTAACCAAGAACCAACCAAACTAACCAAGAAACAACTTCATCAGATGACAGTCTTATAACATGTTATACAATAAATCTATGTTTTGTTCGAAAAATTTGCATATTTGAGGTATAAATCAGTTTTACATTGCAGCTACCATCACAGCTTCCGTCAGAAATAAAACCGAAGCAGCCAGAGTAATTACAGACATCAACGTCAAATACCTAAATACTCATCATAAAACATTTCTGAAAAATCGATGGTGTACAGCAAATTAAAGACAAACATCTTGTGAATCCAGTCAATATTTCCGATTTTTTTAAGTGTTTTACAGCGAAAACACAATATAGCATTATATTAGCTTACTACAATAGCCTACCACACTACCACATTCATTCATCAAGGCACGTTAGCAATAGCAATAGGCACGTTAGCGATAGGGAATAAACCAGCAAAAGATATTAATTTTCACTAACCTTCATCAACCTTCATCAGATGACAGTCCTATAACATCAGGTTATACATACACTTATGTTTTGTTCGAAAATGTGCATATTTAGAGCTGAAATCAGTGGTTATACATTGCGTTAACGTAGCATCTTTTTCCCAGAATGTGCGGATATTTTCATGACACTCAACTATTCTGACCAAATAACTATTCATAAACGTTACTAGAAAATACATGTTGTATAGGAAATGATAGATACACTAGTTCTTAATGCAATCGCCGTGTTAGAATTCTAAAAATAACTTCATTACGACATCCAGCTTAGTTATAGCGAGAAAGTACCCAAAATCTGGGCGCAAACGACTATTTCACATGTTCGACAGATATATGAAATAGCATCATAAAATGGGTCTGTTACGGCGTTCCTCTCTCTCTTCATAAGAAGAGGTGGAGTAGTGATTGAGCCAAGGCGCAGCGGGTTGTGATGACATATTGATTTATTAAATAAACAAAACAAACTAAGACGAAAACGAACTATACTTGATATAACTAACAAAATAACAAAACGATGTAGACAGACCTGAACAAACGAACTTACAAATACACGAAGCACGCTGACACAGGAACAGACTACATAAACGCACGAACAAACCGAAACATTCCCGTATGGTGTAACACAGACACAGGAGACAATCACCCACAAACAAACAGTGAGAACACCCTACCTAAATATGACTCTTAATTAGAGGAGAACGCAAAACACCTGCCTCTAATTAAGAGCCATACCAGGCAACCAAAACCAACATAGAAACAGATAACATAGACTGCCCACCCAAAACTAACACCCTGACCAATTACACATACAAAAACAACATAAAACTGGTCAGGACCGTTACATAACCCCCCCCTCAAGGTGAGAACTCCGGGCGCACCAGCACAAAGTCCAGGGGAGGGTCTGGGTGGGCAGTTGACCACGGTGGTGGCTCCGGCTCTGGACGCTGTCCCCACACCACCATAGTCACTCCCCGTTTTTGTCTTGCCCTCCCAATGCCCACCCTAAAACTCACATCCCCTAAATAAACAGCCAGCACCAGGAGAAGGGGCAGCACCGGGACAAAGGGCAGCACCGGGACAAGGGGCAGCACCGGGACAAGGGGCAGCACCGGGACAAGGGGCAGCACCGGGATAAGGGGCAGCACCAGGATAAGGGGCAGCACCAGGATAAGGGGCAACACCGGGACAAGGGGCAGGTCCCGGCTGATAAACTCTGGCAGATCCTGGCTGAGGGACTCTGGCAGGTCTATGCAGGCTGACGGCTCTCGACGCTCATGGCGGGCTGACGGCTCTCGACGCTCATGGCGGGCTGACGGCTCTCGACGCTCATGGCGGGCTGACGGCTCTCGACGCTCATGGCGGGCTGACGGCTCTCGACGCTCATGGCGGGCTGACGGCTCTCGACGCTCATGGCGGGCTGACGGCTCTCGACGCTCATGGCGGGCTGACGGCTCTCGACGCTCATGGCGCTCTGACGGCTCTGGCTGCTCATGGCTCGCTGGCGGCTCGGGCAGATCCTGTCTGGTTGGCGGCTCTGGCAGATCCTGTCTGGTTGGCGGCTCTGGCAGATCCTGTCTGGTTGGCGGCTCTGGCAGATCCTGTCTGGTTTGCGGCTCTGGCAGATCCTGTCTGGTTGGCGGCTCTGGCAGATCCTGTCTGACGGACGGCTCTAGCGGCTCCTGTCTGGCTGGCGGCTCTAGCGGCTCCTGTCTGGCGGACGGCTCAGTAGGCTCATGGCAGACGGGCGGCTTTGCAGGCTCATTGCAGACGGATGGCTCAGATGGCGCTGGGGAGACGGATGGCTCAGATGGCGCTGGGGAGACGGATGGCTCAGATGGCGCTGGGGAGACGGATGGCTCAGATGGCGCTGGGGAGACGGATGGCTCTGGCCGGTAGACGGCGCACTGTAGACCTGGTGCGTGGTGCCGGAACTGGAGGCACCGTGCTAAGGATAAGCACCTTCCTACTAGTGCGGGGAGCAGGGACAGGGCACACTGTACTCTCAAAGCCTACTCTATCCCTGATGCGAGGTACCGGCACTGGTGACACCGGGCTGAGGACAAGCACATCAGGATTAGTAGGGGGAGAAGATACAGTGGGTTCAGGGCTCTGGAGACACACAGGAGGCTTAGTGCGTGGTGCCGGAACTGGAGGCACCGAACTGGATACACGCACTACAGAGAGAGTGCGTGGAGGAGGAACTGGGCTCAGGAGACGCACTGGTAGCCTAGTGCGTAGTGTAGGCACTGTAGGTACTAGGCTGGGGCGGGGAGGTGGCGCCGGAAATACCGGACCGTGGAGGCGTACTGGCACTCTTGAGCATTGAGCCTGCCCAACCTTACCTGGTTGAATGCTCCCGGTCGCCCGACCAGTGCGGGGAGGTGGAATAACCCGCACAGGCCTATGTAGGCGAACCGGGGAAACCATGCGTAAGGCCGGTGCCATGTATGCCGGCCCGAGGAGACGCACTGGAGACCAGACGCGTTGAGCCGGCCTCATGACACCTGGCTCAATACCCAATCTAGCCCTACCAGTGCGGGGAGGTGGAATAACCCGCACTGGGCTATGCACTCGTACAGGAGACACCGTGCGCTCTACTGCGTAACACGGCGCCTGACCGTACTCCCGCTCTCCACGGTAAGCCTGGGAAGTGGGCGCAGGTCTCCTACCTGCCCTTGGCCCACTACCTCCTAGCCCCCCCCCCCAAGAAATTTTTGGGAATTACTTACGGGCTTTTTGGGCTTCCGTGCCAGACGCGTTCCCTCATAGCTCCGGTTCCTCTCTCCGGTAGCCTCTGCTCTCCCCAGTGCCTCCAGCTGCTCCCATGGCTTTTCGGGCTTCCAGCCACGTCTCCTTGCTGCCTCCTCATACCACCGCTCCTGGGCTTTAGCTGCCTCCCTCTCTTCCTGAGAGCGGCGATTCTCTCCTGCCTTAGCCCAGGGACCTTCTCCATTCAATATCTGCTCCCAAGTCCAGAAATCCTTGTTTTCCTGTCCTTTACTCCGTTGACTCCGCTGCTTGGCTCTGGAGTGGTGGGTGATTCTGTTACGGCGTTCCTCTCTCTCTTCATAAGAAGAGGTGGAGTAGTGATTGAGCCAAGGCGCAGCGGGTTGTGATGACATATTGATTTATTAAATAAACAAAACAAACTAAGACGAAAACGAACTATACTTGATATAACTAACAAAATAACAAAACGATGTAGACAGACCTGAACAAACGAACTTACAAATACACGAAGCACGCTGACACAGGAACAGACTACATAAACGCACGAACAAACCGAAACATTCCCGTATGGTGTAACATCGACACAGACACAGGAGACAATCACCCACAAACAAACAGTGAGAACACCCTACCTAAATATGACTCTTAATTAGAGGAGAACGCAAAACACCTGCCTCTAATTAAGAGCCATACCAGGCAACCAAAACCAACATAGAAACAGATAACATAGACTGCCCACCCAAAACTAACGCCCTGACCAATTACACATACAAAAACAACATAAAACTGGTCAGGACCGTTACAGGACCGTTACAGGGTCCTACTTTTCATGATCTTTCATCAGAATGTTGTACAAGGGGTCCTTTGTCCAGAACAATCGTTGTTTGGTTTTAGAATGTCCTCTTCTACAGTCAATTAGCACGGAAAGCTATCAAAGTAGCGCGAAGCTCTCCTTCCTGAACAAAGGCACACAACGCAACACGCCAAACGTCCCGAATAAATTTCAATAATCGAATAAAACTATATTGAAAAAACATACTTTACGATGATATTGTCACATGTATCAAATAAAATCAAACCCGGAGATATTAGTCGTCTATAACGGCAGCTTTTCAGAAGGCAAAAACAGGTCCCTTCACACGCTCTCCAGAAAACAGGAAACTGGTGACACGTCATGCCGAGAGCTTTTATTTGACCCCAGATCAAGTTATACACTCCATTTCTTCTCTCACTGCCTGTCGACATCTAGTGGAAGACGTATGAAGTGCATCTATACTAATAAATATCAAGGACATTTATAAGCATGCCCTAGAACAGAGCATCTGTCAGGAAGTTTGCTGCAAAATGAGTTCTGTTTTACTCACAGATATAATTCAAACGGTTTTAGAAACTAGAGAGTGTTTTCTATCCAATAGTAATAATAATATGCATATTGTACGAGCAAGAATTGAGTACGAGGCCGTTTAAATTGGGCACGATTTTCCCCCAAAGTGAAAACAGCGTCCTCTGTCCTCAACAGGTCCTCAACATATTTACAGATGACATACAAGTTTGTTATTGAAGCCCATTAAAGTTTACAAGTCCCAGAAGGTATTTCTACAATAAAAAATGCATTTTGATCAAAAAAAGATAACATTCAAATGGCTCTCGTGTGAAGTAGTGACCTGTGACATTGGCCTAGTTTCCTGAAACGAGTCACAATTGTACATGTGTGTGTGTGAGAGAAAGAGAGAGAGAGAGAGATGTGTCTGTCTCTCTGGAAAATGTTTGTTTCGAGCGCTTACTTTAGTCAAAAGACAGTACAGTTGATGAAATTTGATTTTCAATAAATCACATTAAAAACATTTACATTACATTTACATTTAAGTCATTTAGCAGACGCTCTTATCCAGAGCGACTTACAAGTACATACATTCATACTTTTTTTTTTTTTTTTTTTGTACTGGCCCCCCGTGGGAAATGAACCCACAACCCTGGCGTTGCAAGCGCCATGCTCTACCAACTGAGCTACACGGGACTACAAAAACAACTTGACTCCATTAAGGTCTTCCTAGTCTTAATCAAAGTGTACTATCTGAAAATGTAGCTAGACGCTTCTCCCTCTCTGTCACAGATGCCAACGTTGAACTTGGTTTGAAAATGTAATCCGGAGACAGGTTTTTTCTCCATCTCCTTAGCTATCATACTCTAATTCCACAGATTTCTCAGTCCTCCATAAAGCGGAAAGCAAACCTTATGCAGTTCTACTATGCCAAATATATATAAAAAAGTAGTCTTAGACAGGATTACCTACACATACTGACCAACTCAAATAGACAGAAGCGAGCTACATGGCAGACCAATCTGAACTCATCTCTCGGCATGTCCGGACCACTCATTATCTTAGCCAATCATGTCTAGCGGGAAGGTTGCTGACTTTTTCTGTGGCTAAACCAACTAGGATCATAATTTAAACTTCTTCAGGATTGGTGGGTCCCCTGCGGAATGGTAGGCTAATGCGATTAGTATGAGGTTGTAAGTAACAGGAAAATGTTGCATCTGATATTATCAGAAAGCTTAAATTCTTGTTAATCTAACTGCACTGTCCAGTTTACAGTAGCTATTACAGTGAAAGAATACCCTGCTATTTTTTGAGGAGAGCGCACAATTTTGAACATGAAAAGTTATTGATAAACAAATTACGCACATTTGGGCAGTCTTGATACAACATTTCGAACAAAAATGCAAAAGTTCATTGGATCAGCCTAAATATTTGCACATGCACTGCTGCCATCTAGTGACCAGTATCTTAGTTGCACCTGGGCTGGAATAATACATTATGGCCTTTCTCTTGCATTTCAAAGATGGTATAAAAAAATACACAAAAACGGTTGTTTTTTTCTTTGTATTATCTTTTACCAGACCTAATGTGTTATATTTTCCTACATTCCTTTCACATTTCCACAAACGTCAAAGTGTTTCCTTCCAATTGGTACCAAGAAAATGCATATCCTTGCTTCAGAGCCTGAGCAACAGCCAGTTAGATTTGGGTATGTCATTTTAGGCGAAAATATGAAAAATTGGGTTCGTATTTACAGTTGGCATCCAAGTTTGTTATTATGGCACATGAAAGTTCACATATTCCAGAAGGCATTTCTGCCAAAAAAACACATAAAAAAGCTTTTACTTTCAAATGGCTCTTCTGTGAAGTAGTAATGTGCGACATATTCCTAGTTTCCTGAATCGATTTACATATACTGGTGTTCTTCCAGTTTGACATTACAGAGAATTTTGTGTATAACACTGACAAAAAAAATACAATTAAATACATTTTAATCCCACTTTGTAATACAACAAAATGTGGAAAAAGTCAAACGGTGTGAATACTTTCTGAAAGCACTGTAGCTACTAACTAGACTCTAAGAACTTGCAGTTTTTGTAAATAAATGCAGTTTTTGTAAATAAATGGCCATTAGTCCCACAATACAGTGATTGATCAGTGTCATGTCATCAGTGTTTTGTAATGTGTCTGTTGCAGTCAATTTTACAGGCTTTCTCTGATATTAACTCTTTTCAGATTATTAACAACTTGATTATTGGAGTTAGTGATGTAGTGGTAAATCGCCATTTGCGTTGAACAATGTAACGCTCCCTATATTTTCAATGTGTTTTACTGCAAAATTAAAAAGGTGTGTAAATGATGTTCACATGTGTACCCTTCACTACACCACTGATTGGAGTAGAGTTTTACTCCGTTAAAGCGGAGCCAGTTGTGTGATAAAAGCAGTGTCAGGTGTATTTCACATCTTGTTGTTAGGTGTAGAAATGGGAACCTGTAACCTCACCTATTTTTTAATGCTTGCCCTTATATGAAATGACTATGTCTTACTTGAGAGCGGAAAGTCATTGTGACCTTAAACAGAAGCAATATTCAACAATTCCAAGATCCTTTTGGTATGTTTGATAGGTTTTAGTAACAGTGGAAAAGTTAGAAACGCTATATTACAGTGCGATAGAAATGTTATTTGATGCTGGGGTGCCTATCTTAGGCACAATAAGAGTGAAAAAGTTTTCTGCACAGTAAAACAACAATTTCACATGCAAATAGGAGTGTGAGATCCCAACTGAGACTTCACTCAATCGGGATCGACCCACTCAGTTAGACTTACTAATGATTGATTTCAAAGACCAAACCCCAGAAAGCTTCCCCCCCATTTCAAAACATTCGCAACCAATTTTCTTGAGATGTGTCTTTCAAAGACTGTGCAGCGTGTGAGAATTACATTTTTCATGAACCTTCATTAACTTGATTTAATTATTCAGAGATCCTCTTTGAAAGCGTCTTAATTTTCACTCTCATTTCGTGCTCTGTTTTTTTACAGTTTGTCTAAACAAGATCACCCAGGTGTATTATGCAACCAACAACTATTTGGAGATGGTGACAAACTGATAGAGATTTTAGTTCAGTTATACCTTTCATTCCTTGGTTATATAAGCGCTAATAATGCTCTAAATCTATATCATCATGTGTATAATGTGCTTATAGATGTGTTATGTATTCTTTATGAACATACCATCAATAATGTAAATTGTTACCATTGTTTTATAGGACATTTGTTACATTATAGTTTGCTTGATAGGGCAGATACCTTTGTGGGAGGACATTATGAAAAGACTCTTCAGTTCCAGTCCCTAGTGAGAAAAACTAGGACGACAGAGAGATATAGCAACATAATTTTGAGTGCTGTCTAATTTGAGTATAATGAAGCCTGTTTCTTTGTGAGGTTTTCTGTCCTCGGAGACAGAGAGCTGTGAATCCCTGTCTGCATATGAAGAAGTCTCAATGAATGTCCCAAGAGAATAAGGGTACATCCTTGTATACCATGGATTACAGTGTACAAAACATTAGGAACACCTTCTTTATATTGAGTTGCACCACCTTTTCCCCTCAGAACAGCCTCAATTCGTCGGGGAATGGACTCTACAAGGTGTCGAAAGAGTTTCAAAGGGATGCTGTCCCATGTTGAATTACATTTTTATTTTACTTTATAGGCCAGTTAAGAACAAGTTCTCATTAACAACTGCGACCTGGCCAAGATAAAGCAAAGCAGTGCAACAAAATCAAACAACAGAGAGTTACACATAAACAAACATAGTCAATAACACAATATAACAAATCTATGTACAGTGTGTGTAAATGTAGAAGAGTAGGGAGGTAGGCAATAAATAGGCCATAGAAGCGAAATAATTACAATTTAGCATTAACACTGGAGTGATGGATGTGCAGATGATGATGTGCAAGTAGAGATAATGGGGTGCACAAGAGCAAGAGGGTAAGTAATAATATGGGGGTGAGGTAGTTGGGTGTGCTATTTACAGATTGCCTATGCACAGGTACAGTGATCGGTAAGCTGCCCTGACAGCTGATGCTTAAAGTTAGAGAGGGAGATATAAGACTCCAGCTTCAGTGATTTTTGCTATTTGTTCCAGTTATTGGCAGCAGAGAACTGGAAGAAAAGGTGGCCAAAGTATGTGTTGGCTTTGGGGATGACCAGTGAAATATACCTGCTGGAGCGTGTGCTATGGGTGGGTGTTGCTATGGTGACCAGTGAGCTGAGATAAGGTGGCGCATTACCTAGCATAGACTTATAAATGACCTGGAGCCAGTGGGTTTGGCGACAAATATGTAGTGAGGGCCAGCCAACGAGAGCGTACAGGTCACAGTGGTGGGTAGTATATGGGGCTTTGGTGACAAAACGGATGGCACTGTGGTAGACTGAATCCAATTTGCTGAGTAGAGTGCTGGAGGCTATTTTGTAAATGACATCGCCGAAGTCAAGGATCGGTAGGATAGTCAGTTTTACGAAGGTATGTTTGGCAGCATGAGTGAAGGAGGCTTTGTTGCGAAATAGGAAGCCAATTCTATATTTAATTTTGGATTGGAGATGCTTAATGTGAGTCTGGAAGGAGAGTTTACATTCTAACCAGAAACTTAGAATATGTGGACAACTACAAATACCTAAGTCAGAACCGTCCAGAGTAGTGATGCTAGTCGGGCGGGAGGGTGCGGCAGCGATCGGTTGAAAAGCATGCACGTAGTTTTACTTGCATTTAAAAGCAGTTGGCGGCCTCGTAAGGAGTGTTGTACGGCATTGAAGCTCGTTTGGAAGTTTGTTAGCACAGTGTCCAAAGAAAAGCCAGATGACACCATTCTGTATACATCTGCGTAGAGGTGGATCAGAGACTTACCAGCAACAAGAGCAACATCATTGATATATACAGAGAAAAGAGTCGGCCAGAGAATTGAACCCTGTGGCACCCCCATAGAGACTGCCAGAGGTCCAGACAACAGGCCCTCCGATTTGATACAGACTGAACTCTATCTAAGAAGTAGTTGGTGAACCAGGTGAGTCAGTCATTTGAGAAACCAAGGATATTGAGTCTGCGGTGATTGACGGAGTCGAAAGACTTGGCCAGGTCGATGAAGACGGCTGCACAGTACTGTCTTTTATCAATGGTGGTTATGATATCATTTAGGAACTTGAGTGTGGCTGAGGTGCACCCATGACCAGGATGGATATAGGTCTATAACAGTTTGGGTCTAGAATGTCTCCCCCTTTGAAGAGTAGGATGACCGTTGCAGCTTTCCAATCTTTGGGAATCTCAGGCGATATGAAGGAGAGATTGAACAGGCTAGTAATAGTGGTTGCAACAATTCCGGCAGATAGTTTTAGAAATAGAGCGTCCAGATTGTCTAGCCCAGCTGATTTTTAGGGATACAGTTATTTTTTTCATCAGCTGTCTGGACTTGGGTGAATGAGAAGCGGCGGCGGGGGGGGGGGGGGGGGGGGGGGGTGGGGGGGGGGGGGGTGGGGGGGGGGGGGGGGGGGGGGGGGGGGGGGCAGGGGGTGCTGAGATGTTGGCTTGGGTAGGGGTAGCCAGGTGGAAAGCATGGCCATGCGTAGAAAAATTCTTATTGAACACCTTTACTGGCTCAAGAGGTCTTCTTGCCTTGGTTGGCTCGGTACGCGCCCAACCCACCTGGACTCCATTACTTTGTTAATTACCAACTCTATACCTGTCTGCTCCTTACAGTGTTCCCTGTGTCAGCATTGATCGTTATTCTTCAGCCGTCCAGACACTGTTCTGTTTCATGTCTGTGTTTCATAAATGTTCACTCCCTGTACCTTATTCTCGTCTCCAGCGTCGATCCTCACATCAAACCTAATTACTTGATAATCAAGTCTGCTATTGCAGATCTGGAAAAGAAGTCTGCTCACCAATTTGGCAGGGATCAGTAGAGGGAGGTTGGACACATCTGGTATTGACACTGAAATGTTGCTTTAGTAATAATAGCATACTTGTTACTAAGATGTCACTAAGTTAGCTTACTTGTACACTTTGAAATTTGATGAAATAAAGTGTTTGAAGTCTTTGAAGTGAAGTGTTTACTTGTCTTAATCTTGAATAATAGTTAATGTAACAATTAACTAGTGTCAATGTTGATTTGATCACAATCGTGCAACAAAGAGGGGAAGGGAATCTGTCTCTAATTTGTCTGTGTTTCTGTGTTGTGTTCTCAAATAAACATTACATTTTTGATCAGTTGTAAGCTCTCCAATTAGTTTTATTTGATTGTCACTCTTACTCAAGATATCAGCCATATGAACTCATTTGCAGCTGATAATGGCATGCAACGCTAATGCAACCATAGGCCTTTATACTGTACTATGATGGCATTAGCATTTGCAATGCACCCCTTGACATTGTGCATCTGAAGCAGAGAATAGCTTTAACTCAGACATTGTTTACATATTGCTACAGTATATGTTCTCAATTTAGAAATGATACCAGTAGACAGTAGAATTATTCAAATATATTTTGTACATGCCTTGTGCTGACATGAAATTGTTTAGTGCAAATCCAATCCATAGTCGGTAGTGAAATATCTGGAAGCAGGAGATGATGCGATCCTTAGCTTAAAACATACACACAACTGCTACGACCAAGTTCAATGCCAGATACTTTTCTCCCAGTTCTGAGTGACACTTGTATCTTGTATTTGTCATGGATCCCCATTAGCTGCTGCCAAGGGTTATTCTAAAATTGATTAAATCGTTTTTTCCCCTCATCAATCTACACACAATACACCATAATGACAAAGCAAACACAAGTTTATAAATTTTTTGCAAATGTATAAAAAAAAAACTGAAATATAAGATTTACATACGTAAGTATTCAGACCCTTAACTCAGTACTTTGTTGAAGCACCTTTGGCAGCGATTACAGCCTCGAGTATTTTTGGGTATGACGCTACAAGTTTGTGACTCTTGGCATCCGTGCACTGCCAGAGCCCTGCAAAATGACCTCCACCAGGCCACAAATGTGCATGTGTCAGCATATGGTCTCACAAGGGGTCTGAGGATCTCATCTCGGTACCTAATGGCAGTCAGGCTACCTCTGGCGAGCACATGGAGGGCTGTGCGGCCCCACAAAGAAATGCCACCCCACACCATGACTGACCCACCGCCAAACCGGTCATGCTGGAGGATGTTGCAGGCAGCAGAACGTTCTCCACGGCGTCTACAGACTCTGTCACGTCTGTCACGTGCTCAGTGTGAACCTGCTTTCATCTGTGAAGAGCACAGGGCGCCAGTGGCGAATTTGCCAATCTTGGTGTTCTCTGGCAAATGCCAAACGTCCTGCACGGTGTTGGGCTGTAAGCACAACCCCCACCTGTGGACGTCGGGCCCTCATACCACCCTCATGGAGTCTGTTTCTGACCGTTTGAGCAGACACATGCACATTTGTGGCCTGCTGGAAGTCATTTTGCAGGGCTCTGGCAGTGTACCTCCTTGCACAAAGGCGGAGGTAGCGGTCCTGCTGCTGGGTTGTTGCCCTCCTACGGCCTCCTCCACGTCTCCTGATGTACTGGCCTGTCTCCTGGTAGCGCCTCCATGCTCTGGACACTACGCTGACAGACACAGCAAACCTTTTTGCCACAGCTCGCATTGATGTGCCATCCTGGATGAGCTGCACTACCTGAGCCACTTGTGTGGGTTGTAGACTCCGTCTCATGCTACCACTAGAGTGAAAGCACCGCCAGCATTCAAAAGTGACCAAAACATCAGCCAGGAAGCATAGGAACTGAAAAGTGGTCTGTGGTCACCACCTGCAGAATCACTCCTGTTTTGGGAGGTGTATTGCTAATTTCCTATAATTTCCACCTTTTGTCTATTCCATTTGCACAACAGCATGTGGAATTTATTGTCAATCAGTGTTGCTTCCTAAGTGGACAGTTTGATTTCACAGAAGTGTGATTGACTTGGAGTTACATTGTGTTGTTTAAGTGTTCCCTTTATTTTTTTGAGCAGTGTACATATGTGTATGCCATTCCAAATCATGTCCAATCAATTGAAATTACAACAGGTGGACTCCAATCAAGTTGTAGAAACATCTAACGGATGCTTAATGGAAACAGGATGCATCTGAGCTCAATTTCTAGTCTCAGCAAAGGGTCTCAATACTTATTTTTAAATTCAATAAATTTGCAAACATTCCTAAAAAACTGTTTTTGCTTTGTCATTATGGGGTATTGTGTGTAGAGTGCTGAGGAACATGTTTTATTTAATACATTCTAGAATAAGGCTGTAATGTAACAAAATGTTGATAAAGTCAAGGGGTCTGAATAATTCCCTAAGAACTGTATCTACAACACAAAATCCATGTTTACGTGTGTGTATAGTGCATATGTTATCGTGTGTGTATGCATGTGTCTGTGCCTGTGTTTGTGTCTCTTCACATTGTATTTTTAAATCAAATTTTACTGCTTGCATGAGCTACTTAATGTGGAATAGAGTTCCATGAAGTCATGACTCTATTTTGTACTGTGCGCCTCGCATAGTCTGTTCTGGACTTGGAGACTATGAAGAGACCTCTGGTGTCATGTCGTGTGAGGTATGCATGGGTGTCCGAGTAGTTAAAACAGACAGCTCGGTGCATTCAACTTGTCAATACTTCTCACAAATACAATTAGAGATGAAGTCAATCTGTCCTCCACTTTGAACCAGGAGAGATTGACATGCATATTATTCATGTTAGCTCCCTGTGCACATCCTAGGGCCAGCCATGCTGCCCTGTTCTGAGCCAATTGCAATTTTGCTAAGTCCCTCTTTTTGGCACCTGACCACATGACTGAACAGGAGTTCAGGGCCTGTAGGACCTGCTTTGTTGATAGTGCTGTTAAGAAGGCAGATCAGCGCTTTGTTATGGACAGACTTCTCCCCATCTTAGCTGCTACTATATCAATATGTTTTGACCATGACAGTATGCAATCCTGGGTTACTCCAAGCAGTTTAGTCACCTCAAATTGCTAAATTTTAACATTATTCATTACTAGACTTAGTTGAGGTTTAGGGTTTAGTGAATGATTTGTCCCAAATACAATGCTTTTAGTTTTTAAATATTTAGGACTAGCTTATTCCTTGCCACCCATTCTGAATCTAATTGCAGTGCTTTAAGTGTTGCAGTAATTTCAGTCACTGTAGTAGCTGTGTAAGGTTTTGAGTCATCCGCGGAAATAGACACACTGGCTCAAAGCCAGTGGCATGTTGTTATTAAAGATTGGGAAAAGTAAAGGGCCTAGACAGCTGCCCTGGGGAATTACTTGGAGTTGCCACTGTTATAATGAAGAAGGTTTGCCTAAGAATACCACAAAAATTACATTGCCTATGCAAAAAATCGTTACGCTTTAAGAAATACATTTTATTCAATGGGGCAAGGAAAAGCAGAAATGACACACAAAACATTTTTAATTTCACCCATACAACAATATTGCCTATTAAAAATATACAGTTGATGTCACATACACTTTAGCCAAATACATTTAAACTCAGTTTTTCACAATTACTGACATTTAATCCTAGTAAAAATTCCCTGTCCAAGGTCAGTTATGATCACCACTTTATTTTAAGAATGTGAAATGTCAGAATAATAGTTGAGAGAAATATTTATTTCAGCTTTTATTTCTTTCATCACATTCCCAGTGGGTCAGAAGTTTACATACTAATTGAGTGTATTTGGTAGCATTGCCTCTAAATTGTTTAACTTGGGTCAAACGTTTCGGGTAGCCTTCCAGAAGCTTCCGACAAAAAGGTGGGTGAATTTTGGCTCATACCTCCTAACAGAGCTGATGTAACTGAGTCAGGTTTGTACGCCTCATATATTGTACAATTTGTGTCTCCCTTTTCGTCATCCTAGAATAGATGGTTGTATTCAAGACAAGGTTGTTTTTATTTATCTGTTTGTCAGTGTCAACAGAGTAGGCCTAGGCACCCCTGTGTCATATTAATAAGATTCTGTTAATGTCCACAGTCTTCATTACATTTCATTATAGTACAACGGTTTGATTTGTCTAACCTTAGCAATTTCTTCTTAGCTAGCTACATAGCCGTCTGTGTATCAAAGATAATTGCGTAATTATCGTATTTCGTCGTCTATCGTAGTCCACACTGCTATCTGCCCAGCAGCTAGCCAGCTAGCAAACGTCCACCGTCTACCGAATAGTAGTATAACTTTTCATTACATTTCATTATAGTACAACGGTTTTATTTTCATTTTCATTACAGTGCAACGGTTTGATTTGTTTGATCTTAGCTAGCTACATAGCCGTCTTTGTATCAAACATAATTGTGTAGTTATTGAGGTTCGCTAGCCAGCTATTTTCGTCCTAACGTAACGCAACGTAGCCAACACTGCTAGCTAGCCAGCTAGCCACCGAATAGCAGCATTGTAGAAACGAGTGCATTACAACGGAACGACTTGATTAGTGTAGTGTTAGCTGGCTACACAGTTGTCTTTGCTATCTTTGATTTGTTTGATCTTAGCTAGCTACTTAGCTGTCTACATAGCCGTCTTTGTATCAAAGATAATTGTGTAGTTATCGAGGTTCGCTGAGGTTCGCTAGCCAGGTATTCTCGTCCTAACGTAACGTAACGTAACGTAGTCAACCCTGCTAGCTAGCCAGCTAGCCACCGATTAGCAGCACTGTAGAAACGATTACATTACAACGGAACGACTTGATTTGTGTAGTGTTAGCTAGCTACATAGTTTTCTTTGCTATCTTTGTATCTAAGATAATTGTGTAGCTTTGAGTAATTATCGGTTAGCTAGCCAGCTATTTTCGCCTGCCGCGCTACCGTCCTCCTACCTAGCCAACGCTGCTAGCTAACACTGCTAGCTAGCCAACTTCTACCGAATAGCAGCACTGTAGAAACTTACATTACAACGGAACGACTTGATTAGCGTAGTGTTAGCTAGTTGTCTTTGCTGTCCTTGTATCCATGATAATTGTGTAGTTTAGAGAAATTTAGAGAAATTGTCGAGGTTACCTAGCCAGCTTCACTTTCAACAACGCAGCCACTGCTAGCCAGGCTACTTCACCAGCCAGCAGTACTATATCATTTTAGTCAATAAGATCTTTTATTTTATTTTATTTTTGCAACGTAAGCTTAACTTTCTGAACATTCGAGACGTGTAGTCCACTTGTCATTCTAATCTCCTTTGCATTAGCGTAGCCTCTTCTGTAGCCTGTCAACTATGTGTCTGTCTATCCCTGTTCTCTCCTCTCTGCACAGACCATACAAACGCTTCACACCGCGTGGCCGCGCCCACCCTAACCTGGTGGTCCCAGCCCGCACGACCCACGTGGAGTTCCAGGTCTCCGGTAGCCTCTGGAACTGCCGATCTGCGGCCAACAAGGCAGAGCTCATCTCGGCCTATGCGTCCCTCCAGTCCCTCGACTTCTTGGCACTGACGGAAACATGGCTCACCACAGATAACACTGCTACTCCTACTGCTCTCTCTTCGTCTGCCCACGTGTTCTCGCACACCCCGAGAGCTTCTGGTCAGCGGGGTGGTGGCACCGGGATCCTCATCTCTCCCAAGTGGTCATTCTCTCTTTCTCCCCTTACCCATCTGTCTATCGCCTCCTTTGAATTCCATGCTGTCACAGTTACCAGCCCTTTCAAGCTTAACATCCTTATCATTTATCGCCCTCCAGGTTCCCTTGGAGAGTTCATCAATGAGCTTGATGCCTTGATAAGCTCCTTTCCTGAGGACGGCTCACCTCTCACAGTTCTGGGTGACTTTAACCTCCCCATGTCTACCTTTGACTCATTCCTCTCTGCCTCCTTCTTTCCACTCCTCTCCTCTTTTGACCTCACCCTCTCACCTTCCCCCCCTACTCACAAGGCAGGCAATACGCTTGACCTCATCTTTACTAGATGCTGTTCTTCCACTAACCTCATTGCAACTCCCCTCCAAGTCTCCGACCACTACCTTGTATCCTTTTCCCTCTCGCTCTCATCCAACACTTCCCACACTGCCCCTACTCGGATGGTATCGCGCCGTCCCAACCTTCGCTCTCTCTCCCCCGCTACTCTCTCCTCTTCCATCCTATCATCTCTCCCCTCTGCTCAAACCTTCTCCAACCTATCTCCTGATTCTGCCTCCTCAACCCTCCTCTCCTCCCTTTCTGCATCCTTTGACTCTCTATGTCCCCTATCCTCCAGGCCAGCTCGGTCCTCCCCTCCCGCTCCGTGGCTCGACGACTCATTGCGAGCTCACAGAACAGGGCTCCGGGCAGCCGAGCGGAAATGGAGGAAAACTCGCCTCCCTGCGGACCTGGCATCCTTTCACTCCCTCCTCTCTACATTTTCCTCTTCTGTCTCTGCTGCTAAAGCCACTTTCTACCACTCTAAATTCCAAGCATCTGCCTCTAACCCTAGGAAGCTCTTTGCCAACTTCTCCTCCCTCCTGAATCCTCCTCCCCCTCCCCCCCCTCCTCCCTCTCTGCAGACGACTTCGTCAACCATTTCGAAAAGAAGGCCGACGACATCCGATCCTCGTTTGCTAAGTCAAACGACACCGCTGGTTCTGCTCACACTGCCCTACCCTGTGCTCTGACCTCTTTCTCCCCTCTCTCTCCAGATGAAATCTCGCGTCTTGTGACGGCCGGCCGCCCAACAACCTGCCCGCTTGACCCTATCCCCTCCTCTCTTCTCCAGACCATTTCCGGAGACCTTCTCCCTTACCTCACCTCGCTCATCAACTCATCCTTGACCGCTGGCTACGTCCCTTCCGTCTTCAAGAGAGCGAGAGTTGCACCCCTTCTGAAAAAACCTACACTCGATCCCTCCGATGTCAACAACTACAGACCAGTATCCCTTCTTTCTTTTCTCTCCAAAACTCTTGAACGTGCCGTCCTTGGCCAGCTCTCCTGCTATCTCTCTCAGAATGACCTTCTTGATCCAAATCAGTCAGGTTTCAAGACTAGTCACTCAACTGAGACTGCTCTTCTCTGTATCACGGAGGCGCTCCGCACTGCTAAAGCTAACTCTCTCTCCTCTGCTCTCATCCTTCTAGACCTATCGGCTGCCTTCGATACTGTGAACCATCAGATCCTCCTCTCCACCCTCTCCAAATTGGGCATCTCCGGCGCGGCCCACGCTTGGATTGCGTCCTACCTGACAGGTCGCTCCTACCAGGTGGCGTGGCGAGAATCTGTCTCCTCACCACGCGCTCTCACCACTGGTGTCCCCCAGGGCTCTGTTCTAGGCCCTCTCCTATTCTCGCTATACACCAAGTCACTTGGCTCTGTCATAACCTCACATGGTCTCTCCTATCATTGCTATGCAGACGACACACAATTAATCTTCTCCTTTCCCCCTTCTGATGACCAGGTGGCGAATCGCATCTCTGCATGTCTGGCAGACATATCAGTGTGGATGACGGATCACCACCTCAAGCTGAACCTCGGCAAGACGGAGCTGCTCTTCCTCCCGGGGAAGGACTGCCCGTTCCATGATCTCGCCATCACGGTTGACAACTCCATTGTGTCCTCCTCCCAGAGCGCTAAGAATCTTGGCGTGATCCTGGACAACACCCTGTCGTTCTCAACTAACATCAAGGCGGTGGCCCGTTCCTGTAGGTTCATGCTCTACAACATCCGCAGAGTACGACCCTGCCTCACACAGGAAGCGGCGCAGGTCCTAATCCAGGCACTTGTCATCTCCCGTCTGGATTACTGCAACTCGCTGTTGGCTGGGCTCCCTGCCTGTGCCATTAACCTCTCTGGGATAGATGGGACGCTTGCGTCCCAACAGCCATGTCAAAATGTAGAGCGCCAAATTCAAAAAAATTATATAAAATTAAACTTGATTAAATCACACATATAAGATATCAAATTAAAGCTACACTCGTTGTGAATCCAGCCAACATGTCAGATTTCAAAAAGGCTTTTCGGCGAAAGCATAAGATGCTATTATCTGATGATAGCCCAATGTAAACAAGAGAGTGTAGCCTATTTCAACCATGCTAGCGCTACTCAAAACGCTAATATAAAATATAAAACATGCATTACCTTTGACGAGATTCTTTTGTTGGCACTCCAATATGTCCCATAAACATCACAAATGGTCCTTTTGTTCGATTAATTCCATCCATATATATCCAAATTGTCCATTTATTTGGCGCCGTTGTACCAGGAAAAACAGCGTTCAATTTGAACAAAATCACGACACAATATCTAAAAAAAATTACCTCTAAACTTTGCCAAAACATTTCAAAGTACTTTTGTAATACAGCTTAAGGTATTTGTAAACGTTAATAATCGATCAAATTGAAGACAGGTCAATCTGTTTTCAATACAGGATATCAACAAACTCACGGAACATTTCACGTCTTGCCCAAATCTCAAACATAAACAAACGACGTCCCTCCACTTCCGGGTCAATATCTTGTTCACCTCACTAAGAAAAAACCTTAACCATTTTCCATACAATGGCGACATCCAGTGGAAGCAGTAGAAACTGCGCATTTACTGATTAGAATTCTGGTTTGCCCAAAACAATCCATTGAACATAGAGGAACTTAACAATAAAAAAGTTAGTCCTCAGGGTTTTGACTGCTATATAAGTTCTGTTATACTTACAGATATGATTCAAACAGTTTTAGAAACTTCAGAGTGTTTTCTATCCAAATCTACTAATTATATGCATATCTTATATTCTGGGGATGAGTAGCACGAAGTTGAAATTGCGCATGCTATTTTTCCCTAAGTGAAAATTCTGCACCCTATCATCAAGAAGTTAAACCCCTACTACTCATCCAGAACGCCGCAGCCCGTCTGGTGTTCAACCTTCCCAAGTTCTCTCACGTCACCCCGCTCCTCCGCTCTCTCCACTGGCTTCCAGTTGAAGCTCGCATCCGCTACAAGACCATGGTGCTTGCCTACGGAGCTGTGAGGGGAACGGCACCTCAGTACCTTCAGGCTCTGATCAGGCCCTACACCCAAACAAGGGCACTGCGTTCATCCACCTCTGGCCTGCTCGCCTCCCTACCACTGAGGAAGTACAGTTCCCGCTCAGCCCAGTCAAAACTGTTCGCTGCTCTGGCACCCCAATGGTGGAACAAACTCCCTCACGACGCCAGGACAGCGGAGTCAATCACCACCTTCCGGAGACACCTGAAACCCCACCTCTTCAAGGAATACCTAGGATAGGATAAAGCAATCCTTCTGCCCCCCCCCCCCCTTAAAAGATTTAGATGCACTATTGTAAAGTGGCTGTTCCACTGGATGTCATAAGGTGAATGCACCAATTTGTAAGTCGCTCTGGATAAGAGCGTCTGCTAAATGACTTAAATGTAACTGTAATGTAAATGTAAAATGTATTAAAATTTCACGAAATATGTCAAAGGCCACATTTTTCCCTCAGATATAGCTTATATTTTTATGCCACTACACGCTCAGCTATGCACAGTAATTAGATTGAGTTACATTATTAGCCTAATAAATTATGACAATTTTACATTTCCCATCTGTTGTCTGGATTTTGTGGGTTCTGGCCACAGTGATTCTACTTATTGATTGTTAGAGAAGTAAAGGAATTATAAGAGGGGAAGGTTTCTGGGGGATCTTGGATGGTGGTGGGGTGTCTTGGGCCGTTTCTGGGGCGTCTTGGGAGGGGGACGTTTCTGGGATGTCTTGGGTGGTCTTGAAACTGACTTCAAATGATTCCTGTGGCCCTGGGGGTTTCAACAGGCAGTTGAGGTCAGATGACACACAGCCCATACCTCTCTGGAGAACTGCCCTAATTAATTCCAGGTGGGTCATGGTTTCTGGTCTGGCGGTTGTTGCAGTTGTTGCTGCTGTTCCTCAGCGATAAAGAAGTTCCTTCCTCCATTCCATGGTTGTGGTGGTGTTTTCTGTCTGGTCTCTCCTTCTGTTGAACTGCTCGGGGCGGTTGACGGTCAGCTGATCCTGGTCTGGAAGGTGGTGGCATGATGGAGGGCAGATGGGGAAAAAAAGAAGCAGCGGAGGAGGCCTGCAGGGCAGGTGGTGGGGAGAGTAAAAGCTAGCCACAGAAGCGATTTTACTCGCCTCGAGGCCTGCAGTCCTTCGTCTTCCCCTCAGGAGCTGGTCCGGTGCTGGTTCTGATTCTAGGTGCTAGGGGGGTCCGTAATGTCCGTGGACTGGGAAGTCAGGTCAGGCCACGGTCAAGCCAACTATTACCTTTCCTTCTTCCCGAGTCCTTCAGTTGTCGGAGCACTGTCCCTCAGTCCGTCAAAAGAAAATAAAATAGAAGAGAACCTGTTGCTGCATTGCAACATTAAAAGCGGGAGGTGGCGGGGGCTGAAGATGTCCATATCTTTAATACAGGACTAGTAAAGGCCCAGTGCGGTACTTTTGTGATGGGCCAATCAAGGACATTCGGAGACTTGTCCCGAAACCACTTCTGCAGTGTTTTGGCAGTGTGCATAGGGTCGTTGTCCTGTTAGAAGGTGAACCTTCTCTCTAGTCTGAGGTCCTGAGCGCTCCTGAGCAGGTTTTCATCAAGTTCTCTGTACTTTTCTCTGTTCATCTTTCCCTTGATCCTGACTGGTCTCGGAGTCCCTGCCGCTGAAAAACATCCCCACAGCATGATGGTGCCAAAACCATGCTTCCCCGTAGTGATGGTATTGGCCAGGTGATGAGCAGTGCCTGGTTTCTTCCAGACGTAGTCACTTGGAATGTATTTCAATTAACAGGTATGCCTTGTTAAAAGTTAATTTGTGGAATTTATTTCATTCTTAATGCATTTGAGCCAATCAGTTGTGTTGTGACAAGGTAGGGGTGAAATACAGATTGTTTTGCATATTATGGTGAGAACAGCTCAAATAAGCAAAGAGAAACAATGGTCCATCATTACTTCAAGACATGAAGGTCAGTCAACACGGAACATTTCAAGAACTTTGAAAGTTTCTTCAGGTGCATTTGCAAAAAACCACCAAGGCCTGTGAATGAAACTGGCTCTAATGAAGAATGCCACAGGAAAGGAAGACACAGAGTTAACTCTTCTGTATAGGATAAGTTCATTAGAATTGCAGCCTAAATAATTGATTCACAGAGTTCAAGTAACAGACACATCTCGACATCAACTGTTCAGAGGAGACTGTGGGAATCAGGCCTTCACGGTCAAATTACTGCAAAGAAACCACTACTAAAGGACACCAATAATAAGAAGATGCTTTCTTTGGCCAAGAAACACAAGCAATGGACAATAGACTGGTGGAAATCTGTCCTTTGGTCTGATGAGTCCAAATTTCAGATTTTCTGTTCCAACCACCGTGTCTTTGTGAGATGCAGAGTAGGTGAACAGTTGATCTCCGCATGTGTGGTTCCCACCGTGAAGCATTGAGGAGGAGATGTGATGGTGTGGGGACTATAAATTGTGTTTCAACAGGACAATGACAAACACACCTCCAGGCTGTGTAAGGTCTATTTGGCCAAGAAGGAGAGCGATGGAGTGGTGCATCACATGACCTGGTTACAGAATCACCTGACCTCTACCCAGTTGAGATGGTCTGGGATGAGCTGGACTGCAGAGTGAAGGAAAAGCAGCCAACTAGTGCTCAGCATGTGGGAACTCCTTCAAGACTGTTGTCATACTTGATGAAGCTTCCAGGTGAAGCTGGTTGATAGATGGTTAAGAGTGTGCAAAGCTGTCAAGGCAAAGGGTGGCTACTTTGAAGAAATTCAAATATAAAATATTATTTTATTTGTTTAAGACTTTTTTGGTTACTACATGATTCCATATTTGTTTTTTATAGTTTTGATTTCTTCACTATTATTCTACAATGTAGAAAAAAGTAAAAAATAAAGAAAAACCCTTGAATGAGTAGGTGTGTTCAAACTTTTGACTGGTACCTTATATATTTTTATTTTTATTGTTCAGTGGGTGTGCTTCCAGCAGCTATGCTTGCTCTTAGAACCAGTGGTGTATTGCACTGAAGTAAAAATACTGTAAAGTACTACTCGTCATTTTTTTGGGTATCTGTACTTTACTATTTATATTTTTGACAACTTTTACTTCACTAGATTCCTAAATAAAATAAGATACTTTCTCCTCAATACATTTCCCTGACTCCCAAAAGTACTCGTTACATTTTGAATGCTAAGCTGGACAGGAAAATTGTCCAAATCACGCACTTAAAGAGAAAATCCCTGGTCATCCCTACTGCATCTTATCTGTCGGACTCACTTAAAACAAATGCTTTATTTGTAAATTATGTCTGAGTGTTGGAGTGTGCCCCTGGCTATCAGTAAATACAAAAAAAGAAAATCATTCCGTCTAGTTTGCTTAATATAAGGAATTATAAAAATGTATACTTTTACTTTGATACTTAAGTATGTTTAAAACAAAACACTTTGACTTTTACTCAAGTAGTATTTTACTGGGTGACTTTCACGTTTACTTGAGTCATTTTCTATTAAGATATCTTTACTTTTATTCATGTATGACAATTGGGTACTTTTTCCACCACTGCTTAGAACCAAGGCATGAAGTAGCTTGCGAAATTATTCACCCTCTTGGTATTTTTCCTATTATGTTGCATTACAACCTGGAATTAAAATGTTTTTTGGGTGGTTTGTATAATTTTATTTACACAACATTCCTACCACTTTGAAAATGCAAAATATTTTTTATTGTGAAACAAACAAGAAATAAGACAAAAAAACTGAACTTGAGCGTGCATAACTATTCACCCCCCCCCCCCCCCAAAGTTAATACTTTGTAGAGCCACATTTTGCAGAAATTACAGTTGCAAGTCTCTTGGGGCATGTCTCTATAAGCTTGGCACATCTAGCCACAGGGATTGTTGCCCATTCTTCAAGACAAAACTGCTCCAGCTCCTTCAATTTGGATTTGTTCCACTGGTGTACAGCAATCTTTAAGTCACACCACATATTCTCAATTGGATTGAGGTCTGAGTTTTGACTAGCCCATTCCAAGACATTTAGATGGTTCCCCTTAACCACTCGAGTGTTGCTTTAGCAGTATGCTTAGGGTCATTGTCCTGGAAGGTGAACCTCCGTCCCAGTCTCAAATCTCTGGAATACTGAAACAGGTTTCCCTCAAGTAAGTTTTCATCAAGGATCTCTGTACTTTGCTCTGTTCATCTTTCCCACGATTCTGACCAGTTTCCCAGTCCCTGCCGATGAAAAACATCCCCACAGCATGATGCTGCCACCACCATAATTTACTGTGGGGATGATGTTCTCGGGGTGAAACAAGTCATTTTTTTCATTTCACTTTTTTTTCATTTTGTGTATGTCCATTCCATGAAATCCCAATAAAAATCTACTGAAATTACAGGTTGCAATGCAACAAAATAGGAAAAACTCCAAGGGGGATGAATACTTTTGCAAGGCACTATATTTCAACAAATGACCATGATGGCGTAAAGTAACCTTCCTGTTTCGTCCCTCTCAGTCTAGAAGAGGAAATAACTGTCATGTCATAAACCTAGCAAGAGTGGAACACCTTTTGTTCAGTGAATTGTTGAGTGGGGAGAGGACTTTTGAAATATGTCAATCCATCTTTCAATGGGTAAAGCTACAACATATTTCATAGGCTATTTGTTTACATAAGCTGCACTTTCACATCTACAGCCAATTATTGTGTTTTTCAGTGTTATTAAGTCCTTTGTTTGATCCCGAAACAGAGATTCAACTCAATGACATGCAACTACATTACTACTCAATGAAAGTTACACCAACAATTCTATATTGTACCTTAGTATTTTGAAATTGAAAAGCCGTAATAGGTTTATAATTTAAGCTTATTGATGTTCAGTTTGCAATACTGTTGAAGAACTTTACAACACATAATGGCACGTTCATCAATTGGATGTGTCTGCTGGAGCTATATTGTCAATTTATCTGGTATTCCAAGACCTCTGTATATTTAAGTTTTCTGCAGTTCTTATTAAAGAATATGTAAAAAGAGGGATTGATATAGAAAGCAAACTTTTAAATAATTGAGCAATCTGTTAAAAGGAGCTAAAACACGGCTCTCATCATCAAGCAGTGTCTGATGCAGCAGCGAACAGCACAGCTCCGAGGTCTACTGCAGTCACTCATCAATAACCCCCAACGCCTGAGTCTGTGATGTGTTCCAAATTGCACCCTATTCCCTGTATTGTGCACTACTTTTGACCAGCACCCTAAATAGGAAATAGGGTGCCATTTGGGATGAGCATAGCTGATCCCCACTGTCTTTTATCTGCCCTGCTCCCCAAGCCGTCTCCTTAATGAACTGCTGCCCACACAGTCCCATGAAAGGCGGTGGGAAATTATTCCTATTTTAATAGATCCTTAACTCAAAGCCCCATGCAGCCCCTGACAACACCAGTCCCTGATTGCAACTTACTATGTGTAACTGCAAAGCCTCTGAACTTCAAATGTTCGGCAGCAGCAGAGTCAGTGAGAGTATCAGTATCTGAACGTCTTTAAAACAGTGTTTCCAAAATGACATGTTAGGGGGTTAATGACTTACCATGTCTGGCTTGGTTTGAAAAGCATCAATCTGACCTAATGCATTGTTACATGTAATAAACCAGTAATGAATCTGTGGTATTATGGGTACTGCTGCAGATCTATAGGACCAGGCATCAGATATTAGAGTTCTTAAGAACATTAATGTAGGCCTACGATTTTACACACATAGATCACGACCTAGTTACCATTTAATGGATGACAGTGAGAGATTAAGGGATATTTACCAATAGCAGGTCAAGGGAGAGAACACAAAGACAGAAACCCCAGCAGTTTGTATCAGTATTACAGTTTAAAGAATGTCCACCATTGTAAATGCATCTGAACATTGTGTTTTGATGTACCTGAAATCTGGATAAGGATAGGATTAGAAGAAAAAAAAAGATATTACAGTATTTCTCAAAGCAACCTTTGATGCCAATGCAGAGCAAAACTGCACAAAGGAAATAGATCAGACACAAGCTTTTTTAATGAATAATTTCAATAGATGGCCTTCAAACCTCTGGTGAAAGCTAGTTTTTCTATTAAGAGGAAATATTGATAAGTAAAATGGTAACAGGTAAGCATTTCAATTCAGGTACTATGCTACATGACCAAAAGCATGTGGACACCTGTTTTTCGATCATCTCATTCCAAAATCATGGGCATTAATGTAGAGTTGGTCCCCCCTTTGCTGCTGTAACAGACTCTTCTGGGAAGGCTTTCCACTAGATTTTGGAACATTGCTGTGGGGACTTGCTTCCATTCAGCCACAAGAGCATTAGTGAAGGCGGCCACTGATGTCGGGTGATTAGCCCTGGTTCACAGTCAGCGTTCCAAATCATCCTAAAGGTGTTCGATGGGGTTGAGGTCAGGGCTCTGAGCAGGCCGGTCAAATTCTTCCACACCGATCAATACAAACCATTTCTGTATGGACCTCACATGTAATCATGTAGTAACCAAGAAAGTATTAAACAAATCAAAATATATTTTATTTTAGATTCTTCCTTTGCCTTGATGACAGCTTTTCCCACTCTTTGCATTCTCTCAACCAGCTGCATGGGGTAGTCACCTGGAATGTATTTAATTAACAGGTGTGCCTTGTTGAAGTTAATTTCTTTCCTTCTCAATGCTTTTGAGACAATCAGTATGTTTTGACAAGAGGTGGTTTACAGAAAAGGGTATTTTACCAAATAGGGCTAAGTCTATATTATGATGAGAACAGCTCAAATAAGCAAAGAGAAATGACAGTCCATCATTACTTTAAGAAATGAAGGTCAGTCAATCCAGAAAATGTCAAGAACTTTGAAAGTTTCTTCAAGTGCAGTCGCAAAAACCATCAAGTGCTATTATGAAAATGGCTCTCATGAGGACCACCACAGGAAAGGAAGACCCAGAGTTACCTTTGCTGTAGAGGATAAGTTCATTAGAGTTAACTGCACCTCAGATTGCAGCCCAAATAAATGCTTCAGAGTTCAAGTTCAATGTTTAACAATGTTTATGATGAGTATTTCTGTTATTTGATGTGGCTCTCTGCACTTTCACCAGATGTATGTTTGAGACAATTCATTTCTGAACATTACGCACCAATGTAAACTGAGATTTTTGGATATAAATATGAACTTTATCGAACAAAACATACATGTATTGTCTAACATGAAGTCCTATGAGTGCCATCTGATGAAGATCAAAGGTTAGTGATTAATTTAATCGCTTTCTGACTTTTGTGAGCCCTCTTCTTGGCTGGAAAATGGCTGTAGGGTTTTCGGTGACTAGGTGCTGACCTAACATAATCGCAAGGTGTGCTTTCGTTGTAAAGCCTTTTCGAAATCAGACACTGTGGCTGGATTAACGAGAAGTTTCTTTAAAATGGTGTATAATACTTGTATGTTTGAGGAATTTTAATTATGATATTTCTGTTGTTTTGAATTTGGCGTCCTGCAATTTCACTGGCTGTTGGTTAGATGGGACGCTAGCGTTAACCAGACAGGTTAATGAAGATTCCAGTTGAGGACTTGTGAGGTGTCCATTTCTCAAACTAGACGCTCTAATGTACTTGTCCTCTTGCTCAGTTGTGCATCGGGGCCTCCCACTCCTCTTTCTATTCTGGTTAGAGCCAGTTTGCGTTATTCTGTGGAGGGAGTAGTACACAGCGTTGTACGAGATCTTCAGTTTCTTGGCAATTTCTCGCATGGAGTAGCCTTCATTTCTCAGAACAAGAATAGACTGACGAGTTTCAGAAGAAAGTTTTGTTTCTGGCAATTTTGAGTCTGTAAATCGAACCCATGCTGATGCTCCAGATACTCAACTAGTCTAAAGAAGGCCCGTTTTATTGCATCCTTAATCAGAACAGCAGTTTTCAGCTGTGCTATCATAATTGCAAAAGGGTTTTCTAATGATCAATTAGCCTTTTAAAATTATGTACTTAGATTAGCTAACACAAAGTGCCATTGGAACACAGGAGTGATGGTTGCTGATAATGGGCCTCTGTACGCCTATGTAGATATTCCATAAAAAATAAAATAAAAAATAAGCCATTTACACTGTATTTCTGATCAATTTGATGTTATTTTAATGGACAAAACTATGCTGCTTTCAAAAACAAGGACATTTCTAAGTGACCCTAAACTTTTGAATGGTAGTGTGTGTATATATCAAATCTGTCAACTTTATCAAAAGCCTTTTCAAAGTCAGCTATGAATACCAAGCCTGGTTTCACAGATTTTTCATAGTGTTCTATTGTTTCCTGTACTTGTCTTATATTATCTTTAATGTGTTTCCATGTAAATACCCTATCTGATTAGGATAACTAATATTCGACAATAAGTTTTACTTCAAAGCACTATGCATTTTGCTTGAATTTCTGCATCACAACCCTGAAATGTAAGTGGCCTTCCATTTTTTTAATGGACTGGATCTTTATATTTACCACCTGGGGTCCTATTTCAGCAATAGTGAAATCAGACCTTCTGCTGAGTATCTGATAATCTTCTAGGAGTGGTTAAAACTAACTAATGTAACGGCTGTCTCTCTCCTCATCCTCGGATGAGGTGAGGAGAGAGGGATCTGAAGACCAAAACGCAGCTTCAGGGAAATAAGCCATCTTTTATTTAACAACGATGATGGCAACACGAAAACAAATACACTTACGAAATAACAAAACAAGAAAACGACGTCGAACGAAACCTGAACATAAACTTACATAACTAAACATAAACTCACGTACAGGAAACAGACGACATCGAAACGAAACGAAACAAACAAACGCTACAGTCCAGTGTGGTACGAACAAACATACTGACACGGAAGACAATCACCCACAAACAAACAGTGAGAATGCCCTACCTAAATATGACTCTTGATTAGAGGAAAACGCAAATCACCTGCCTCTAATCAAGAGCCATACCAGGCAAACCAAAACCAACATAGAAACAGATAACATAGACTGCCCACCCAAAACTAACGCCCTGACCAATTACACATACAAAAAACAACATAAAACAGGTCAGGACTGTTACAGTACCCCCCCCTCAAGGTGCGAACGCCGGGCGCACCAGCACAAAGTCCAGGGGAGGGTCCGGGTGGGCAGTTGACCACGGTGGTGGCTCCGGCTCAGGACGCTGTCCCCACACCACCATAGTCACTCCCCTCTTCTTTCTACCCCTTCCACTGACCACCCTAAAACTACCTTCCCCTAAATAAACAGCCAGCACCGGGACAAGGGGCAGCACCGGGACAAGGGGCAGCACCGGGACAAGGGGCAGCACCGGGACAAGGGGTAGCACCGGGACAAGGGGCAGCACCGGAACAAGGGGCAGCACCAGGATAGGGGCCAGCACCGGAACAAGGGGCAGCACCGGGACAAGGGGCAGCACCGGGACAAGGGGCAGATCCCGGCTGAAGGACTCTGGCAGGTCCTGTTTGGACGGCTCTGGCAGGTCCTGGCTGGACGGCTCTGGCAGGTCCATGCAGGTTGACGGCTCTCGATGCTCATGGCAGACTGACGGCTCTCTACGCTCATGGCAGACTGACGGCTCTCGACGCTCATGGCAGGCTGACGGCTCTCGACGCTCATGGCAGGCTGACGGCTCTCGACGCTCATGGCAGGCTGACGGCTCTCGACGCTCATGGCAGGCTGACGGCTCTCGACGCTCATGGCAGGCTGACGGCTCTCGACGCTCATGGCAGGCTGATGGCTCTCGACGCTCATGGCTCTCTGACGGCTCTGGCTGCTCATGGCTCTCTGACGGCTCTGGCTGCTCATGGCTCTCTGACGGCTCTGGCTGCTCATGGCTCTCTGACGGCTCTGGCTGCTCATGGCTCGCTGGCGGCTCTGGCAGATCCTGTCTGGTTGGCGGCTCTGGCAGATCCTGTCTGGTTGGCGGCTCTGGCAGATCCTGTCTGGTTGGCGGCTCTGGCAGATCCTGTCTGGTTGGCGGCTCTGGCAGATCCTGTCTGGCGGGCGGCTCTAGCGGCTCCTGTCTGGCTGACGGCTCTAGCGGCTCCTGTCTGGCGGATGGCTCTGTAGGGTCATGGCAGACGGGCGGCTTTGCAGGCTCATGGCAGACGGGCGGCTTTGTAGGCTCCTGGCAGACGGATGACTCAGATGGCGCTGGGGAGACGGATGGCTCAGATGGCGCTGGGGAGACGGATGGCTCAGATGGCGCTGGGGAGACGGATGGCTCAGATGGCGCTGGGGAGACGGATGGCTCTGGCCGGATACGGCGCACTGTAGACCTGGTGCGTGGTGCCGGAACTGGAGGCACCGTGCTAATGATAAGCACCCTCCTACTAGTGCGAGGAGCAGGAACAGGGCACACTGTATTCACATAGCCCACTCCACAACTGATGCGCGGCACCGGCACTGGTGACGCCGGGCTGAGGACAAGCACATCAGGATTAGTAGAGAGAGAAGATACAGTTTGTACATGGCTCTGGAGACGCACTGGTAGCTTAGTGCGTGGTGCCGGAACTGGAGGCACCGGGCTAGATACACGCACTACAGGGAGAGTGCGTGGAGGAGGAACAGGGTTCAGGATACGCACTGGTAGCCTAGTGCATAGTGTAGACACTGTAGGTACTAGGCTGGGGCGGGGAGGTGGTGCCGGAAATACCGGACCGTGGAGGCGTACTGGCTCTCTTGAGCATTGAGCCTGCCCGACCTTACCTGGTTGAATGCTCCCGGTTGCCCGACCAGTGCGGGGAGGTGGAATAACCCGCACCGGCCTATGTAGGCGAACCGGGGAAACCATGCGTAAGGCAGGTGCCATGTATGCCGGCCCGAGGAGACGCACTGGAGACCAGACGCGTTGAGCCGGCCTCATGACACCTGGCTCAATACCCAATCTAGCCCTCCCAGTGCGGGGAGGTGGAATAACCCGCACTGGGCTATGCACTCGTACAGGAGACACCGTGCGCTCTACTGCGTAACACGGCGCCTGCCCGTACTCCCGCTCTCCACGGTAAGCCTGGGAAGTGGGCGCAGGTCTCCTACCTGCCCTTGGCCCACTACCTCCTAGCCCCCCCAAGAAATTTTTGGGAATTACTTACGGGCTTTTTTGGCTTCCGTGCCAGACGCGTTCCCTCATAGCTCCGGTTCCTCTCTCCGGTAGCCTCCGCTCTCCTCAGTGCCTCCAGCTGTTCCCATGGGAGGCGATCTCTACCAGCTAGGATCTCCTCCCATCTGTAGACACCTTTTCCATCCAAAACATCGTCCCATGTCCATCTCTCCTTCTTCTCCTGTCCCTTACTCCATTTAGTTTTCCCTAGCCGCTTGGTCTTAGCGTGGTGGGTGATTCTGTAACGGCTGTCTCTCTCCTCATCCTCGGATGAGGTGAGGAGAGAGGGATCTGAAGACCAAAACGCAGCTTCAGGGAAATAAGCCATCTTTTATTTAACAACGATGATGGCAACACGAAAACAAATACACTTACGAAATAACAAAACAAGAAAACGACGTCGAACGAAACCTGAACATAAACTTACATAACTAAACATAAACTCACGTACAGGAAACAGACGACATCGAAACGAAACGAAACAAACAAACGCTACAGTCCAGTGTGGTACGAACAAACATACTGACACGGAAGACAATCACCCACAAACAAACAGTGAGAATGCCCTACCTAAATATGACTCTTGATTAGAGGAAAACGCAAATCACCTGCCTCTAATCAAGAGCCATACCAGGCAAACCAAAACCAACATAGAAACAGATAACATAGACTGCCCACCCAAAACTAACGCCCTGACCAATTACACATACAAAAAACAACATAAAACAGGTCAGGACTGTTACAACTAATAACGGTTCGCTGAGTACATCTAGATAGGTTGGTGAGTGTGGTAAACGAGGACAGATGATTTTTACCTGCTATGCGCTTCAGCCCTTGGCGATCCCATTCTGAAAGTCACTGAGCTCTTCTGTAGGCTATTGTACAGCCAACGTGTGTCTATGGAGATTGCACAATTTTATAGACCTGTGAGCAATAGTTTTGGCTGTAACAGCCAAATCCACTAATTTGAAGGGGTGTCCTCATACTTTTGTATATATAGTGTATATATACATATATATGTGTACAAAAATAACTTTTTATCAACTGTATGTTTAAATAATTAAATAATTAAATAATTACCGTACCTGACGAATTCTACCCTCTATTCTTGTTATTTTTTGAGTTTTAGAATTATTCATATCAACATTAATGTCATCTGAAATCCACTCAAAAGGAGTTTAGTCATCGCCTATTAAAATGAAATATACAGTGTAAATACAAAGAAGGCCAATATTTTTATGCTCCAAGGCTGAACTCTGTATCACCATAGTGCCTCGTGTTGTATTGTCTTCCTCGGCTCTTAACCCTTGCGTTGTCTTAAGGGTAAAATATGACCCACCACTATGTTTAACAGCAGAGAAAACCCCCTAAATTATATTATTTCAAATTGAAATTTCATGACTTTTCCTAGAGTGACCTCAACATTAGAAAAAGTGAAACGTCGCCTTTGTTCATATTTCCATGAAAGATGTACGCCACCAGGGTACAAAGATTGTCTTAGGGTCATTTTTGACACGGCAATTATAAAATCTCACACACACACAAATTGAGATTATGTGTACTACTGATTGAACAACGTCAGCAGCTCCTATAGAGGAAGATCGCCGTGGATGGCATGGTTAGAAAGAACAAGCCCGAGGTCCCCCCTGCCCTCCTCACAAACAAGGGGGAGAAAGGCCTTCTCATCAAATTTTGCCTTCACCACCACTCTAGTTTCTTACCTCCCAAAAAGGAACAATAATGTGGTCCTCAGCACACTGCACAAAACATCTGAGAACAATAATTGTGAGGACAGGAAGCCAGCCATCATCCTCGACTACAACCACAACAAAGGACGTGTGGACAACCTGGACAACGTTATTGGAACTTGCAGCTGCAAGAGGATGACTGCCCGCTGGCCCCTGGTCATCTTCCATAACATTGATGTGTCCTCATACAATGCCTTTGTGATATAGAACAAGATACCTGGATGCCTGATAAGCAGTGTTCCTGGTGGTGTTCCTGGAGCAGCTGGGAAAGGCACTTGTAACCCCATACATTCAAAGAATGGACCGCATCCCCCGCACAGCAGCCTCTGCAGCGCTTGTAGAAGCTGTTCAGGGGACTGAATCTTGTCCTGATCCACCTGAGGCAGCAGCTGTGGAAGGAAAGAGGAGGAGAGGCCAAATCTGCCCCCCAAAGAAGGAATGTAAAACAAATACTATGTGCTGCACATGTGAGAAATGCATCTGCAAAGTCCATGCACACTCACTTGCATACTGTCCTACATGTGCTAATTAGAGTTGATTGATTTATGTTCATCACATTTGTTTTGTATATATTATCTTATTTATACACCTTGTGGGTGGGGGCAATGCTTAAAAAAAAAATGGGAGAAGACTTGTATTTTGTAGTTGAATTCCTCATTGTACAGTATATGACAATATATCACTATGTTGTTAAAAAAGTTCAAGAATTAAGGTTTCCCTTCAATAAAATGCATTCAAAACTACTTTCTGCTACTTTCTTAGGCTATACAAGTGCTCTATCTTGCAAAAAAGTTTATACGTGTAATATTTGTGTTGTGGAGAAATGACCAGGCAGGAGACGGGAGTACAGTTAGTTTTGGTTTAGTCAAAACCCTCGTGCTCTACAGTTCCCGGGCAACATCGTTCCAGAGCAGGTCCGAGTCTGCTGTGTCAGTCATGTCCAGTTCGTACTATCACGGCTCAGGCCAAGAACCAGATGCAGACACAGGAGGCGGATAGTATGAGTCTCAGAGTTTATTACAGTACAAGGGGCATGCAATCGGTAGGTCAAGGCAGGCAAAGAGTCGTAATCCAAATCAGAGCACGGCAGGCAGGATCAGAACAGGTAGAAAGGTCAGAACATGGAGAAAGGAAAAGCAAAAACTAGAGCACAGGATACACAAGAACACGCTGGTAGGACTTGACGAACTGGCAACAGACAAACAGAAAATGTAGGTATATATATTCAGATGAGGTAATGGGAGACACCTGTTGGGGGTTGGAGACAATCACAAGACAGGTGAAACAAATCAGGGTCTGACAGAAGGTTCCTTGAGGAACCCCTCTAAAAAGGGTCTCAGAGGAACCCCTGTGTATAGATCCAAACTAGAACCTTTGCTTTTTGTGATGGGAGGGGTTCAAATAAAAAATATGATATACAGTGCATTCGGAAAGTATTCAGACCCTTTGACTTTTCCCACATTTTGTTACGTTACAGACTTATTTTGTTTTTTAAAATCAAACTACAAACAATACCCCGTTATTAAAATAAAAAATACATTTACACAATAATTCAGACCCTTTGCTATGAGAATCGAAATTGAGCTCAGGTGCATCATGTCGATGATTTGGAAAGGCACACAACTGTCTATATAAAGGTCCCCCAGTCGCCAGTGCAGTTCAGAGTAAAAAACAAGCCATGAGGTCAAAGGAATTGTCCATAAAGCTCCCAGACAGGATTGTGTTGAGGCACAGATCTGGGGAAGGGTACCAAAAAATGTTTGCAGCATTGAAGGTCCCCAAGAACACAATGGCTATAAATGGAAGGTTCTCTGGTCTGAGGAAACCAAGATTCAGCTCTTTGGCCTGAATGGCTAGCTTCACGTCTGGAGGATACCTGGCACCATCCCTACGGTGAAGCACGGTGGTGGCGCCATCATGCTGTGGGGATGTTTTTCAGCGGCAGGGACCGCGAGACTTGTCACAAATGTGGAAAGATGAACAGAGCAAAGTACAGAGAGATCCTTGATGAAAATCTACTCCAGGGTGCTCAGAACCTTAGACAGGGGTGAAGGATCACCTTCCAAGAGGACAATGACCCTGAGCAGACAGCCAAGACAATGCAGGAGAGGCATCGGGACAAGTCTCTGAATGTCCTTGAGTGGCCCAGCCGGATCCCGACATGAACCTGATCAAACATCTCTGGATAGACCTGAAAATAGCTGTGCAGTGACACTCCCCATCCAACCTGACAGCGGTTCAGAGGATCTGCAGAGAAGAATGCGAGAAACTCCCCAAATACAGGTGTGCCAAACTTGTAGCGTCATACCCAAGAAGACTCGAGGCTGTAATCGTTGCCTTAAGGTGTTTCAACAAAGTACCGAGTAAAGGGTCTGAATACTTATGTAAATGTGATATTTATGTTTATTTTTAATACATTTTTAAAAATGTAAACCTGTTGTCTTTATGGGTTATTGTGTGTATATTTATAAGGAAAAAAAAGGTAATACATTTTAGAAGGCTGTAACGTAACAAAATGTGGAAAAAGCCAAGGGGTCTGAGTACTTCCGAATGCACTGCATTGTAGAGGTGGCAGCCTATCAGATTGGAGGCATAGCTAATTGAAGGTGTGGCTTTTGGTTACCCGTTTATGTAAATGTTGTTCCTGTTCATCATTTTAACTTAGTACTGTTGTGTTCTGAGAATATGAAATGCACTTATTCATGTCATTGAGGTAGAGAGGGTAATGCCCTCCTCTTTAAGGAATACCTAGGATAGGATAAAGCAATCCTTCTGACCCCCCCCCCCCTTAAAAGATTTAGATGCACTATTGTAAAGTGGCTGTTCCACTGGATGTCATAAGGTGAATGCACCCATTTGTAAGTCGCTCTGGATAAGAGCGTCTGCTAAATTACTTAAATGTAATGTAAATGTAATGTATAACGTTTACATTATGTCAGGATATGTTTTTGTTAGCCATCAGGGATCCTATGGGATGGATCCTCTGGGAGGAGAAGATACACCAGTCACCATGAAAACTGTGAGTTGGGGATGAGTGAGCACTTTGGGGCAGAGGTCATGTCAGATGATGTGAGGAAGAACAGATATCACTAAGGTTCTGTCTAGCAACAGAGATGCATTGGCTGTTCAGATGTGTAGGGGGTACACTACATATACAAATATTTTTGGAATATAGATGCATGTTAAATATTGTAACATAATAATAAGACTGTGTGGTGAATTATTATGCACAACCCTGTGGTGGAGATTTGCTGGGGTTGTGTCCCTCTATGTTCTTTATCTCACCAGTCGCATAACGCTGGAACTGACCAATGGCAGGTATTGATGGACGTTTCCTGATATCAAGGAACTCCCACATCAGATAATGTCCCGAATTGCGGTCTGCAATTACACCGTATTCCTCTATACCTATCTGTTGCACAGAACCAGAACTGGACTAGAACCAGGAACAGTCACTACACCAGGCCACATGGGAGTACCATTACTGACCTCCAGGTCCTGGGCTTCCTAATGGGTCTGCTCACTCCTCAGGTTGTCCTTCCTCCCATCTGCAGATCCAACATCAGTCCCAGAACCAGACCCAGACACAACACAACACTGGAAGAGGTATGGAAGAGGGACCAAACACCAGACCTTCTCCTCGTGCAAGGAGACCACAGCGGAGTGCCACCATTCACTCCCGGATGTAGGTCTCCCTTGTTGCCTGCTTGCTCCTCATGTTGTCCTCTCTCTCCTCTGCAGATCCATTACCAGTCCCAGCACCAGCACCAACCCAGTACCCGGCTTCAAGTACCAGAAAACCAGATGGAGGAGGGACCAAAGATCTTCATGCCGAGCGTGCAGGCCAGAAGGGAGTGCCACCATTGACCTCTGGGTCTGGGGCTTCCTTGTGTGTCTGCTTGATCCTCAGGTTGTCCTTCCTCCCCTCTAAAAAACCATTTCCCGAACAAGCACCAGCAGAAGCCCCAGTTCCCAGTTCACGGTTCCCAACACACTTTAAAACAACCCATGACAAGACAATTTTAACATGAAGGACCTTTTCAATTTTTTTCTGTTGATTTGGATGCCTTTTGATTTGCTAAGTTTTGGTTTGATTTGATAACATATTGATATAATATGAACATTGAATAATTAATATTTTTTGCTTGAAACTTGTGTTTGTACAACAAAATAAAATGACCTATAATAATATTAAAATAGCTGATTACATACAGTAATAAAGTGGTAACTATTCCCACTTTGGGATTTCCATAGGCTCTTGAAGAACTCACACCTCTGTTAGCCTAACTGAAGCTACAAAACTGTCAGTGTTCAACCCTAAATGTTATGTGAATGTGTGTAGTGATAAGGAAACTGTTCAACTTTACTTACGAAGTCCGTTGGTTTATTACACATTACTAGCTAACACAGTGGTACAGCCGAGTGCCCCTGTGACCTACCCATGATGCTCTAGTGATGACCTTGTAACTAGATCACTGTAAACACATTCTAGACCCCCCATCTATAGTAAATACTCACACATAACAAAACAAGCATAATGCAAAGGCTACAACACATACACAATAACTTGGGAGAAACCTGTATGAGAAACGTGAAGTGTCACAACATACAGAATTATAATACAGTCTGTTGACAAGAAATACTCTTATTTGTTTAGTTTTTCAACAAAAATGTATGTTGTGCAGTGAGGACTGCTGTGGTTTCAGTGTTTAATTCACAAAGTCTTGGTACGGGTACTCTCCCTGAGCGTGTAGCAATGGCGGCCACTTGTGCGTGTGTCCATGTAGATTCCACATTTCTATTGTTCTGTGGTTCTGGTAAATTTTGGGGAGCTGCCTCAGCTGGAGGCATCACATTCACAGGTGGCCCTGGTGGCTGGCACGTTAAATGACTGCCATGACCTGAGGAAGCATTAATTAGTGTTGTCATCGTCCTCCTTGACATCAGGCGCTGTGCTGGTGATTGCAATCCAGCTCTCGGTTAAGCCATCGTGTGCACATTTCTTTAAGTGGTGCTTGGCTGAGCGCAAGTGGTGCTAGACCATTTGACTGAGGATAAAGGGGACTACTGGGGAACTGCTCAAAGTTCCATGTGCATTCAAACTCTTTGAACTCGCTACTAGTGAATGTTCTTGCGTTATCAGTCATTAGTTGTCATAAAATCCAGTGCACTGAAAAGTGGAGTTTCAACTTTGTGATCACTGTAGCACTGGTTAGGTTGGGGAGGTAGTCGATTTCAAACCAGCCAGAGCATGTATCCATCAGTGCCAGATGCTCTTTTCCCCGCCACTCAAAAATGTCTGCTGAAGTGAGAGACTATGGCAGGTCTGGAACCTCGTGTAGGTGGAGGGACTCTTTCATCTGATGTGGTTTGAGTACGTTGCAGGGCACACATTTGGACACCTCTGTCGATGTCGCCGTACATGAAGGACCAGAATATGGTTGCTATGTCCCTGTTCTTTGTGGCCTCAATGCAATGGTTGTCCTGACGGACCGGATTCGCTTACTATTGCTGGAGTGTGTGTGGTATGACAAACCTCTGACCCCAAAGTAGGATGCCGTCACTGACAGTGAGCTCATCCCTCATGGCAAAAAACGCCTGCACGTCGTTTGGAAGTCCCTCTGATGAGTCAGGCCAGCACTTGATGACGATACATTGCCTTACAAAAGTATTCATCCCTTTTGGAGTTTTTCCTATTTTGTTGCATTACAACCTGTAATTTAAATTGATTTTTATTTGTATTTCACGTAATGGACATAAACAAAATAGTCCAAATTGGTGAAATTAAATGAAAAAAATAAAAAGCTGAAAAGTGGTGCGTGCATATGTATTTGCTATGAAGCCAATAAATAAGATCTAGTGACAACCAATTACCTTCAGAAGTCACATAATAAGTTAGATAAAGTCAACCTGTGTGCAATTTAAGTGTCACATGAACTGTCACATGATCTCAGTATATATACACACCTGTTCTGAAAGGCCCCAGAGTCTGCAACACCACTAAGCAAGGGGTACCACCAAGCAAGCGGCACCATGAAGACCAAGGAGCTCTCCAAAAAGGTCAGGGACAAAGTTGTGGAGAAGTACAGATCAGTGTTTGGTTATAAAAAATATCAGAAACTTTGAAATTCCCACAGAGCACCACGAAATCCATTATAAAAAAATGGAAAGAATATAGCACCACAACAAACCTCAAGAGAGGGCCACCCACCAAAACTCACAGACCAGGCAAGGAGGGCATTAATCAGAAAGGCACCAACGAGACCAAAAGCGGAGATTGGAGTATCTGTCCACAAGAAAAAATGTTTTGCATCTTCAAAGTGGTAGGCATGTTGTGTAAATCAAATTATACAAACCATCAAAAAATCTATTTTAATTCCAGGTTGTAAGGCAACAAAATAGGAAACATGCCAAGGGGGTGAATACCTTCGCAAGCCATTGTAAACAGGGTGTTTCCCCCAGACAGAGCGACCAGCAAGAAGATTGAATACATGTTAACCTTTGTCTGGCTAACCCAGATGGAGCGACTCAGGCGCAGCACCCTGTACAAAGTAGTTTAGAATGGGGGAAAGGGGGTCCGACATCCTTAACCTCACTTGGTCACCAAAATCCACAAGACAGACAGGAAAGGCAGCTTCTTCAAACTGTACTTTGCCACTCCCATCCTCAGAACCCTTTAGACTCAGCACCATTGAACACACTGTGCCCAATTACCACTGCATCAGAAATAAACAAAATCAAATCAAACGTTATTTGTCACTTGCGCCGAATACAATATCCTTACCGTGAAATGCTTACTTACAAGCCCTTAACTATTAGTGCAGTTCAAGAAGAGTTAAGAAAATATTTACCAAATATACTAAAGTAAAAATATAACAGTACCAATAACGAGGCTATATACAGAGGGTACCGGTACCGAGTCAGTGTGCGGGGGTACAAAGGTAGAGGTCATTTGTACATGTAGGTAGGGGTGAAGTGACTATGCATAGATAATAAACAGCGAGTAGCAGCAGTGTACAAAACAAATAGGGGGGGCAATGTAAAAGTCCAGTGGCCATTTGATTAGTTGTTAAGCAGTCTTATGGCTTGGGGGTAGAAGCTGCTAAGGATCCTTTTGGTTCTAGACTTAGCACTCCGGTACCACTGTTTAATACATCTCAGAAAGACATCTCATGGATGGGTGTTCATCGTTGCCTCCCCCACTATCAATTTAAATCAAATGTATTTATAAAAGCCCCTTTTACATCAACCGATGCCACAAAGTGCAATACAAAAACCCAGCCTAAAACCCCAAACAGTGCAGAAGCACGGGGGCTAGGAAAAACTCCATAGAAATGCGGGAACCTCGGAAGAAACCTAGAGAGGAACCAGGCTCTGAGGGGTGGCCAGTCCTCTTCTGTCTGTGACAGGTGGAGATTATAACAGTACACTAGGAAATTAATGTATATCCCACGGATGCACTGATACAGAAAACATCTACCACCTTTTTGTTGAGTGCTCTGTGGCCAGGCAGGTCTGGACCCTGTTTGTTCCCTCTGTCTCCCCCAACAGGTTGATGACCCTACCTCGCTTGACAGTGGAGAACATCCTGAATGGTCCTCCTGGCCGATGCACCACCCAACTCCGCCAGCAGAAGGATCATTGTCGTCTAGCAAGTCCTTAGGGTGGAGTTAAGGATTTAGACTTGTGGTTTTAGTTAATTCTCTGTACTGGCTAATGATTATAACTTGGATTCTGATTCTTGTCTGAGAGGATGGAAGTTCAATATGTAGCAGGGTAATGAATGTTAACTAGTTGTCTCATTGTTTCCTATGAAAGGAAGTTAAGCTAGCGAGCATACATTTTTGCGATGTAGCCTAGGACAACAAATTCAAAGGGCTCCCGAGTGGCACAGCGGTCAAAGGCACTGCATCTCAGTGCAAGAGGCGTCACTCAAATCCAGGCTGCATCACATCTAGCTGTGATTGGGAGTCCCATAGGGCGGCGCACAATTGGCCCAGTGTCGCCGGGGCAAGCTGTCATTGAAAATAAGAATTTGTTCTTAACCGACTTGCCGAGTAAAAAAAAAAGAAGCATGTACTGTATGACAGAGTGAAAGAACATTTTGGCAACATGAACAAGAGGCTGATGGCATTGGCCTTTCTCTACAAGTAGGGTGAGTCAACATGTTTTTTTTTTTACCTTCAAGTATGCATGCACACACATGCTCACACACAGCAGTACCATGGACAGCCACATATTTAGTAGCTTACGTTGATTGGACTTAATAGTTTTTGGTATATTTTAGTTGTCACTGTATTAGACTAAGCATAGTTGAGTTGATGATGTTGAAATGGTGCTGGTATATTGGAGGCAGCTCCTGTTATCTTTGCGACTTGCGGTAGCCTAATTCTCCATGGTTCTAAATCAATAGTTGTTTAATAGTCAGAAAATGTCAGGAACATTAACTTGTTTGACCATGCTCTAGGTCATGTAACTGTTTGTTAAATGCAATATGTTGTTTGGAATTCACCGGACAGATGTTGCTCTCCGGTTTTATGATGAAATGTATTCTGCCACAGTCTTATTTGTCTTGGCCTTTATATATATATATGCCTAATGGTAGCAAGGCATATGAACTAACAGGTTATAGAGCAAACAATGCTATTATCATAACACATAATATGGCATTTTTTTCCTGGCTTGGCTTCCCCAGTGATTTTACCCACGCACTGCTGCTGGTGACCACAGTAACATTTAAAACAGAATGTCATATGCTTGCTGCTTATAATTGGGGGAAGACAAACTTCAAGTGTATTTTCCCCCAAAATATCCAACCAAAAAACCTGTGGTTTTGACATACACTGTTGGTACGTGCTAATTTGTCTTCCCTTTTTCCACAGTGTATCTGAAATACTAAGTTATGTATGTGACATCCAATTGTGTCGTAGATAAAGTAAGTACTGTATGCATGCTTTAGCCATTTCTATTTTCCACCATTAACACAACTGTCTTTTTACACATTTATTCTCCGTTTTTCAGATTGTTGCGAAAACTTTAAATAATTTGTCTTAATTTACTGCATTGACATCCATACAAAAGATGATGAAGCTGTCCTTTTGAATGTAATTACTAGCGGGAACAGCACACACATTAATTGCACACTGCCTTTCAGTTATTGTGGAACAGATTTGATGTATTGCACCGTAAAAAAAAAACGGGGTTATTGTCACCCCTCATTGGTCACTGCTCTATTTAAGAGTCTCTGACTCTTGCTAACTATACACAGAGGGAGGGTTACTGAAGACCTGTTAGTTAGTGTTGCTCAGGGATTAAAGCTTTAAAAAAAATAGGACCAGCACAAATCAAAGTTACACTATTACTGTACCTGTCCAGAAGCCTTCAGTATGTCCAAAGTATTTGTTGATGGCTAATAGCACACATGCACAACATGCACACCACCCCCTGCACACATCATCCATGTCTTGTGTTGGTATTGTAACAAGCTAATCATAATCCAAGGTAGTCTGCAGCCTGGGGTTAGTATGATGTTTGCATTTCCAAACACCTCTAGAAGGGGAGTTTAAGGTGAACCCATTATTGCGACAGCCGAAGGGCTAAGCTGCCTGAACTATTTATTTCCTGAGTGGGTTGAGAGAAAAAAAACAGGCCTTGAAACATATTTTGCTCATTAGCAAGAACAGGGAGTAGGTACCTGAGGGGTATTTCGTGAAGCTGCTTTAAGGTGGTGCTAGTCTGATTATAAAGTACATTTTCTAAACTGACCTTTTCAGGACTTAGCCTACCATACACTCTTAGAAATAAGGGTACGGGATTGTTCCCTGGGTTACAAAAATATGTAAATACACAATGTACCTTCAGAGGTACACACAATGATCTCACATGGAACTGTTAATTACCTTTCATGTGAGGATAGAGTATGTTAAAAAAATAAATTTAAAAAAAGTACATTCATCACACTCTCAAAAAAGGGGTAATGTGAAGATACATTTCTGTTTCCCACGATACAATCTTATTTTGTATACCCTCAATACCCACTAAGGTATAATGATGAATTATTGACACCTAAAAATAAGTAAAGTTTGTCACTGGGGTGGTACCCTAAAAAAATACTTCTTCTCATCCTCATATTTTCTAGCATGCTATACTACATGTAGATAAAAAAAATATATGAATATCTGTGTACATTGATTCATCTTATGCTATACAAAGGTAAATACTGTAACATACATTTGCTAAACTAATCCAAGCAGATTTTTTGCACCCGTTACTGAAATGGTTGTTCCAGTTTAAATGGTTTAGGTAGTCTCCTCACAATGTTACTAATCCTGATGTGACCGTCATTATGATTGCATGATGCTAGGCCCCTGGGGGCTAGTTACCCCTTTACGGTAATTAATGTGTTTCTACCTGTCATTTAGACAATGACTAGCCCAGTTAGCACAAGTTTATGCTAACTTGCTAGCAACTTCACCAGCAGTAAATGCTAGCAACCTTACTACCAGATCCTCTGAGGTAGTAAATACATATATTTTTTAAGTAACTTAATTGCGGTTGTAAATAATTCCACTAGTGACTATTTCCAACAGTTCATGTTACTTATATAGTCTTTTAGCTATTTTACACAACATTTTATGTAATACACATAGATAGCTAGGTACATTTTTAAGAGAGCTTTCAATTGGCATCTCTCCCCTGCAATGCAGGAGGTGGGCTCATGAGTTGTGCTCCTATTTTAGCAGTTATCCCGGTACTTAAAAAAACCTGCCCCTTTCTGAAAATAACATTTCATGAAATAACTAAATAAAAGTGTAAACAGTAGCCATTTATTTCCCTTTATAGTTTATTCACCTAAGCATGACCTTCATTCACATACCATTTTTACTCCAAACGATGTTTTTTTTGTGTCAGCAATTAGACATTGTTCTTAGGGGGGGCTTGTTACCACCTAGTACCCTATGTAGTATAATTGACAGTGGCTACCAATAGTGGCTAATATTTAACATGATACAAATTGTAAAAAATAAAGTGAAAAGTCTGTGCATAAAACTCAAAAACTCTAGAAATCATAAATCAACTTGGTAGGTTTGGAGCTACTGTCAGTGTGCACAGGTTTCCATAGGATACAGCCTCTGCTTTGGTCTCCAAATTTCAGCCAAACAGATTATTAAGCCATGGGCCTGCAATTACAATACTGAAAGACACAGCTATATACAGTGGGGCAAAAAAGTATTTAGTCAGCCACCAATTGTGCAAGTTCTCCCACTTAAAAAAGATGAGGCCTGTAATTTTCATCATAGGTACACTTCAACTTTGACAGACAAAATGAGAAGAATTTTTTTCTCCAGAAAATCACATTGTAGGATTTTTTATGAATTTATTTGCAAATTATGGTGGAAAATAAGTATTTGGTCACCTACAAACATGCAAGATTTCTGGCTCTCACAGACCTGTAACTTCTTCTTTAAGAGGCTCCTCTGTCCTACACTCATTACCTGTATTAATGGCACCTGTTTGAACTTGTTATCAGTATAAAATACACCTGTCCACAACCTCAAACAGTCATACTCCAAACTCCACTATGGCCAAGACCAAAGAGCTGTCAAAGGACACCAGAAACAAAATTGTAGACCTGCACCAGGCTGGGAAGACTGAATCTGCAATAGGTAAGCAGCTTGGTTTGAAGAAATCAACTGTGGGAGCAATTATTAGGAAATGGAAGACGTACAAGACCACTGATAATCTCCCTCGATCTGGGGCTCCACGCACGATCTCACCACGTGGGGTCAAAATGATCACAAGAACGGTGAGCAAAAATCCCAGAACCACACGGGGGGACCTAGTGAATGACCTGCAGAGAGCTGGGACCAAAGTAACAAAGCCTACCATCAGTAACACACTACGCCGCCAGGGACTCATCCTGCAGTGCCAGACGTGTCCCCCTGCTTAAGCCAGTACATGTCCAGGCCCGTCGGAAGTTTGCTAGAGAGCATTTGGATGATCCAGAAGAAGATTGGGAGAATGTCATATGGTCAGATGAAACCAAAATATAACTTTTTGGTAAAAGCTCAACTCGTTGTGTTTGGAGGACAAAGAATGCTGAGTTGCATCCAAAGAACACCATACCTACTGTGAAGCATGGGGGTGGAAACATCATGCTTTGGGGCTGTTTTTCTGCTAAGGGACCAGGACGACTGATCCGTGTAAAGGAAATAATGAATGGGGCCATGTATCATGAGATTTTGAGTGAAAAACTCCTTCCATCAGCAAGGGCATTGAAGATGAAACGTGGCTGGGTCTTTCAGCATGACAATGATCCCAAACACACCGCCCGGGCAACGAAGGAGTGGCTTCGTAAGAAGCATTTCAAGGTCCTGGAGTAGCCTAGCCAGTCTCCAGATCTCAACCCCATAGAAAATCTTTGGAGGGAGTTGAAAGTCCATGTTGCCCAGCAACAGCCCCAAAACATCACTGCTCTAGAGGAGATCTGCATGGAGGAATGGGCCAAAATACCAGCAACAGTGTGTGAAAACCTTGTAAAGACTTACAGAAAACGTTTGACCTCTGTCATTGCCAACAAAGGTTATATAACAAAGTATTGAGATAAACTTTTGTTATTGACCAAATACTTATTTTCCACCATCATTTGCAATTAAATTCATAAAAAATCCTACAATGTGATTTTCTGGATTTTTTTCAAATTTTTCTAAGAGGCTGAAATACCTGTCATGCTTTTCAGTTTGCTGAAATATGACTTGTTTCACATTTGTCTCCAGCAATCATAAGGTAGAATAGATCTAAAACCATTGTAATTTATATTTACAATTTGCTTAACCAAACAGATTACTCATTACCTAGCTCTTATCAATAGCTCTTCAATTAGTAAATTACAGTGCATGGAGAATGGTGTAATTTATAAAAAATGAAGTATATTTTTTCCCCACATGGAACCTGCAGGTTCGATAGACCTTATTCAAGGATTCTCCGCACGTAAAGGTGGTGGTTCAAAGGTGGTGGTGGCAAAGTTCAAAATACAGCATATTTGTAATGACACCTCCACAACACCATTTCTTTGATCTCCAGTTTCTGTGGCTTGAGGCAGCTTGACGTACAAGTAAACCCTCTGGACAGGACACTAGTATATCGCAGGGTCTTACCCCATAACTATCTCCTAAATGGTGAGTGCCAATCAGAGACTCATCAGGTCCCATTTCCACAGTCTTTGGTATGACTCAGCCAGGGTGGACACTAACCACAAGGCCACTGAGTTGGTCATGGGATAAATAATAGGTGTTAATTATTAAACCTAATTAGGTCTGAGTTGTGTTTATTAATACAATATATTTGCAGAATTGCATAAATCTGGAAAGACCTTGGTTTGCGTTGTGGTTAATCCAGATAGTATTGTTTCGACCACACACAGTGGCTTGCGAAAGTATTCAACCCCCTTGGCACTTTTCCTATTTTATGGGGGTTTGTATAATTTTTTTTTACACAACATACCTACCACTTTGAAGATGCAATTTGTTTTTTCTTGTGGACAGATACTCCAATCTCCGCTGTTGAGCTATGTAGCTCCTTCAAGGTTATCTTTGGTCTCTTTGTTGCCTCTCTGGATAATGCCATCCTTACCTGTTCTGTGAGTTTTGGTGGGCAGCCCTCTCTTTGCAGGTTTGTTGTGGTGCCATATTCTTTCCATTTTTTAATAATGGATTTAATGGTGCGCCGTGCGATGTTCAAAGTTTCTGATATTTTTTTATAACCCAACCCTGATCTGTACTTCTTCACAACTTTGTCCCTGACCTGTTCGGAGAACTCCTTGGTCTTCATGGTGCCATTTTCTTGGTGGTAGCACTTGTTTAGTCGTGTTGCAGACTCTGGGGCCTTTCAGAACAGGTATATATATACTCAGATCATGTGACACTTAGCATGCACACAGGTGGACTTTATCTAACTAATTATGTGACTTCTGCAGGTAATTGGTTGCACCAGATCTTATTTAGGGGCTTCACAGCAAAGGGGGTGAATACATATGCACGCACCACTTTTCAGTTTAAATTTTATTTTTTTATTTTTTGAAACAAGTCATTTTTTTCATTTCACTTCACCAATTTGGACTAATTTGTGTATGTACATTACATGAAATCCAAATAAAAAATAAATGTAAATTACATGTAATGCAACGAAATAGGAAAAACGCCAAGGGGGGTGAATACTTTTGCAAGGCACTGTATTCATTAGCATCCATGAAATAACCATGAATATTAAGTAATGTGCAGATTTGAGTTGTATGTATCAAAATATGTGAAATGAAAAAACATTTTGTGGCAGAATTCCGAGGTCTGTTTCTACCACATCTTCACGAGTCTCCAATGTCTGGTAATGTTCTCCCAATGTCTGGTAATGTTCTCCCAATGTCTGGTAATGTTCTCCCAATGTCTGGTAATGTTCTCCCAATGTCTGGTAATGTTCTCCCAATGTCTGGTAATGTTCTCCCAATGTCTGGTAATGTTCTCCCAATGTCTGGTAATGTTCTCCCAATGTCTGGTAATGTTCTCCCATTTTCTCCAACAAAAAGGAAACCCAGCAAATCATGGAATAAATCAAGTTACAGGCTCAGGCTCCACAGTCAGTTCAGTGAGCACTGTCCCTGTCTTGCTCTGCTCTGCCATAGCTATGGACTGAGATTTTTTCTACATCCATCAGTCCCCATACAATATCACCCCTCAGTGCAGCAGAAGACATTGGCACTGAGAAATGACTAGGCTATATTTATTCATCAGGGCTATCTGGTTGTTGTTATTTGTGTGTGTGTGTGTGTGTGTGTGTGTGTGTGTGTGTGTGTGTGTGTGTGTGTGTGTGTGTGTGTGTGTGTGTGTGTGTGTGTGTGTGTGTGTGTGTGTGTGTGTGTGTGTGTGTGTGTGTGTGTGTGTGTGTGTGTGTGTGTGTGTGTGTGTGTGTGCATGCGTGAAATGCACAAATACTTTCTCCCCCAGCTGCATTTCAGCAACTCAGTGCTTTGCTCGATTAAAAAAAAATCCCTGGCTGGAATTCCCTTCCTTGGGTAATACAGTTGTCCTGTCTATAGCTTTGTGCTGCATCTGGTATGAGAAGTGGATTTTTTTTCATAGTACAAATCATATAGCCAATGTGCCCTCTCTAAACTCATATAGCTCTTGAAATTAAAGGATGATGCCTAGGCTGATTTGCGTTAATAAAATGAGTAAGTGTTTCAGTTCAGTTTCAGCTCCAAGTATTTCAGTTTCAGCTTGATTACAGATGTTATTAAAGATCAGCAGTGGAACCCTATTCCTTATACACTGAAAAAAGAAAGGATCTGAAATGGTTCTTCCTCAGCTCTTAAGGTTCCATGGAAAACTCTTGCCAGATAAACCTTTGAGATAAGTGTGCGGTTCTTGACTTGGCACCTACAGTTCTTCAGAATTCTAAAAGGTTCTTGAAATGTATGGGAGCCTGCAGATGTGTACCTTTCATGGTACACAGAACATTGGCCAGTGTTAACTACACTGTAAAAAAACGTAACTTGTTTTTACGGTAACTTACTGGCAGGCTTAAATTGCTTCTTTACAGTAAGGTAGTGTTAAAATAAAAGTTTATTTTGAATTTACGGTAATATACCGTACTTTCTTTTTACAGTAACTTACAGGTAACTGGCAGTCACTAAGTTACTGTAAAAACAAGTTATATTTTTTTACAGTGTATTGTTGCTTTTTCAGTGTAACAATTCCAGTGTTGATTCAAGAGTTACATTAAAACTGTAAAGAGTTAAATTAAGATAAGTGGTGTAAAATAACCCCAGTGTTGGTGTTAATAACCAGAGCTGAACCAGAACCACAACCATCTTTATCATATTTCCCAGCATTGCAGATCGATTTTTAGAATTGTTTGTTTCAATATCTATGTTTGTCACGTTTGTTGTTAGAATGAAGAGACCAAGGCGCGTTCCACATTATATTTAATAATGAAACTTACAACCAAAACAACAAAGAATATAACAAACGTGCAGTATAGCAGTGCTCAAGGCAACTATACAAAAACAAGATCCCACAAAAACCCAGTGGGAAAAGGCTGCCTAAATATGATCCCCAATCAGAGACAACGATAGACAGCTGCCTCTGATTGGGAACTATACCAGGCCAACATAGAAATGAAAAAACTAGACTACCGACCCTAGTCACACCCTGACCTAACCAAAATAGAGAATAAAAAAGGATCTCTAAGGTCAGGGCGTAACAATGTTTTCATGTACATTGATTGAATAATTAATAGTCTACTAGATATATATATATATATATATATATATATATATATATATATATATATATATATATATAGCCTTCGGAAAGTATTCTGACCCATTGACTTTTCCCACATTTTGTTACGCTACAGCCTTATTCTAAAATCGATTACATATTTCTTAAATCCTCAGCAATCTACACAAAATACCCCATAATGACAAAGCGAAAACATTTTTTTGGAAATGTTTGCAAACGTATTCAAAATAAAAAACAGAAATACCTTATTTACATAAGTATTCAAACCCTTTGCTATGAGACTCAAAAGTGAGCTCAGGTGCATCCTGTTTCTATTGATCATCCTTGAGATGTTTCTACAACTTGATTGGACTCCACCTGTGGTAAATTGGACATGATTTAGAAAGGCACACACATGTCTATATAAGGTCCCATAGTTGTCAGTGCATGTCAGAGCAAAAACCAAGCCATGAGGACAAAGGAATTTTCTGTACAGCGCCGAGACACGATTGTGTCGAGGCACAGATCCGGGGAAGGGTACCAAAACATTTCTGCAGCATTGAAGGTCCCCAATAGCACAGTGGCCTCCATCATTCATAAATAGAAGAAGTTTGGAAACACCAAGACTCTTCCTAGAGCTGGCCGCTGAAAATAGCTGTGCAGCGACGCTCCCCATCCAACCTGACAGAGCTTGAGAGGATCTGCAGAGAAGAATGGGAGAAACTCCCCAAATACAGGTGTGCAAAGCTTGTAGCGTCATACCCAAGAAGATTCAAGGCTGTAATCTCTGCCAAAAGTGCTTCAACAAAGTACTGAGTAAAGGGTCTGAATACTTATGTAAGTGTGTTATTTCCGTTTTTTTTATACATTTGCAAAAACGGCAATATGGGGTATTTTGTGTAGGTTGGTGAGGGGGAGGGGAAATATTTAATACATTTTAGATTAAGGCTGTAAAGTAACAAGGTGGAAAAAGTCAAAGGGTCTGAATACTTCCCGAATGCACTGTATCTCTGTGCATGGAGGTTTAAAAACCTGCACTTTCAGTTAGCGTCTGCCCTGGAGAGATATATCAAAATCTATCACTGACATTGAATGGGAGTAACTTGTGTCATGTGTGAAAACAGTCGCACACACACCACACAAAACACAGTGTTCATTGTCAAGCATGTAAAACAAGTGATCCAGAGTATACATTAACATACATACAGTAGGGTAGGTTGTCAGGGTGTTCTATAGCTGCTATGTACTTGATATTTTCAATTTAAGTGGTTGCAATGGCAATCGTAGTATCTATACTGCACTGCCAGCTGCAAGATGTTTAAGGCAACACCTTATAAACTCAGCAAAAAAAAGAAGCATCCTCTCACTGTCAACTGCGTTTATTTTCAGCAAACTTAACATGTGAGAATATTTGTATGAACTAAATAAGATTCAACAACTGAGACATAAACTGAACAAGTTCCACAGACATGTGACAAACAGAATTGGAATCATGTGTCCCTGAACAAAATCAAAAGTAACAGTCAGTATCTGGTGTGGCCACCAGCTGCATTAAGTACTGCAGTACTCCTCCTCATGGACTGCATCAGATTTGCCAGTTCTTGCTGTGAGATGTTACCCCACTATTCTACCAAGGCACCTGCAAGTTCCCAGACATTTTTGGGGAGAATGGCCCTAGCCCTCACCCTCCGATCCAACAGGTCACAGACGTGCTCAATGGGATTGAGATCTGGGCTCTTCGCTGGGCATGGCAGAACACTGACATTCCTGTCTTGCAGGAAATTACGCACAGAAAGATCAGCATGGCTGGTGGCATTATCATGCTAGAGGGTCATGTCAGGATGAGCCTGCAGGAAGGGTACCACATGAGGGAGGAGGATGTCTTCCCTGATGCTGTGACACACCGCCCCAGACCATGACGGAACCTCCACCTCCAAACCGATCTCGCTCCAGAGTACAGGCCTCGGTGTAACGCTAAATTCGATGATAAACGCGAATCCGACCATCACCCCTGGTGAGACAAAACCACGAGTCATCAGTGAAGAGCAATTTTTGCCAGTCCTGTCTGGTTCAGCGACGGTGGGTTTGTGCCTATAGGGGGCGTTGTTGCCGGTGATGTCTGGTGAGGACAACAGGCATACAAGCCCTCAGTCCAGCCTCTCGCAGCCTATGGGCACTCATGGAGGGATTGTGCATTCCTGGTGTAAGTCGAACAGTTGTTGTTGCCATCCTGTACCTGTCCCGCAGGTGTGATGTTTTGATGTACCGATCCTGTGCAGGTGTTGTTACACGTGATATTCCACTGCGAGGACGATCAGCTGTCCATCCTGTCTCCCTGTAGCGCTGTCTTAGGCATCTCACAGTACGGACGTTGCAATTTATTGCCCTGGCCACATTTGCAGTCCTCATGCCTCCTTGCAGCATTCCTAAGGCACGTTCACGCAGATGAGCAGGGACACTGGGCATCTTTCTTTTGGTGTTTTCCAGAGTCAGTAGAAAGGTCTCTTTAGTTTCCTAAGTTTTCATAACTGTGACCGTAATTGCCTACTGTCTGTAAGCTGTTAGTGTCTAAATGATCGTTCCACAGGTGCATGTTCATTAATTGTTTATGGTTCATTGAAGTATGGGAAACAGTGTTGAAACACTTTACTTTGAAGATCTGTGAAGTTATTTGGATTTTTACGAATTATCTTTGAAAGACTGGGTCCTGAAAAAGGGATGTTTCTTTTTTGCTGAGTTTATATAGGGTAATTCAATATTCAACGGCATTCCCCCGAATGTGTCCCAAATGGTACACTATTCCCTATTTAGTGCACTACTTTTGACCCAAACCCATGAGGATCTAGTCAAAAGACATGCATTATATAGGCAAAAGGAGTGCCATTTGAGATGCTGCCTCTGAGAATCGGATGCATGTCTGAGTCAAGTTGCCGTGCTGCTGGCTTCATGGTTTTGATAGATGGAGAGATAATTGATTTACCTCCCCTTCATTTCCATATATCAGAATGCAGTAAGCAAAAATCAAAGCCCCACTTTCTAATCCAATGTTTCACATACAGCTAAATAGCTGCTTCTGAATCTTGGCCTTTGAAGCACAACTTAGCTACAGTAAGAGAATATACACTGTAGCCAGTGGGAGGTGGATTATTTTTTTTCTCAGATGTAAATTGCAAATACAGATATCAAATGAAGTTTCATTCCAAAAAGCTAAAAATCCATTTTCAAAGTTGTTAAATTTGTTTGTGATTTAAATACAAGATAAGAACCATCCATTCCAGCTAAACAATGAATATATAAAGTTTTGCAACAAAACCCATTTAATACACATCAAAATTACTGTAAAGTACCAGTCAAAAGTTTGGACACCTACTCATTCAATGGTTTTCTTTATTTTACTATTTTCTACATTGTAGAATAATAGTGAAGACATCAAAACTATGAAATAACACATATGGAATCGTGTAGTAACCAAAAGTGCGAAATAAATCAAAATATATTTTATATTTTTCAAAGTCGCCACCCTTTGCCTTGACAGCTTTGCACATTCTTGGCATTCGCTCAACTAACTCCATGAGGTATTCACCTGGAATAAATTTCAATGAACAGGTGTGCCTTGTTTAAAGTTCAGTTGTGGAATTTCTTTCCTCCTTAATGCGTTTGAGCCAATCAGTTGTGTTGTGACAAGGTAGTGGTGGTATACAGAAGATAGCCCTATTTGGTAAAAGATCAAGTCCATATTATGGCAAAAACAGCTCAAATAAGAAAAGCAAAACAACAGTCCATAATAACTTTTGAGACATGAAGGTCAGTCAATACGGGACATTACAAGAACTTTGAGAGTTTCTTGAAGTACCAGTCGCAAAAACAATCAAGCGGTATGAATATACTGGTGCTCATGAGGTCCGCCACAGGAAAGGAAGACCTAGAGTTTCCTCTGCTGCAGTGGGTAAGTTCATTAGAGTAGATTGTAGTCCAAATAAATGCTTCACAGAGTTCAAGTAACAGACACATCTCAACATCAGCTGTTCAGAGGAGACTGCTTGATTCAGGCCTTCATGGTTGAATTGCTGCAAAGAAACCACTACTAAAGGACACCAATAAGAAGAAGAGACTTGCTTGCTCCAAGAAACATGAGCAATGGACATTTTACCGGTGGAAATCTGTCCTTTGGTCTGATAAGTCGAAATTTAAGATTTTTGGTTCCAACTGTCGTTTCTTCATGAGACGTGGAGTAGGTGAACGGATGATCTCTGCATGTGTGGTTCCCACCGTGAAGCATGGAGGAGGTGTGATGGTGTTGGGGTGCTTTGATGGTGACACTGTCAGTGATTTGTTTAGAATTCATGACACACTTAACCATCATGGCTACCACAGCATTCTGCAGCGATACACCATCCCATCTGGTTTGCATTACCATTTATTTATCAACAGGACAATGACCCAAACACACCTCCAGGCTGTGTAAGGGCTATTTGACCAGGAAGGAGAGTGATGGAGTGCTGCATCAGATGACCTGGCCTCCACAATCACCCGACCTCAACCCAATTGAGATGGTTTGGGATGAGTTGGACCGCAGAGAGAAGGAAAAGCAGCCAACAAGTGTTCAGCATATGTGGGAACTCCTTCAAGACTGTTGGAAAAGCATTCCTGATGAAGATGGTTGAGAGAATGCCAAGTGTGCAAAGCTGTCAAGGCATAAGGTGGCTACTTTTGAAGAGTCTAAAATATATTTAGATTTGTTTAACACTTTTTGGTTACATTATTATTTCTAAGTGTTATTTCATAGTTTGATGTCTTCACTATTATTCTACAATGTAGAAAATAGTAAAATAAAGAAAAACCCTTGATTGAGTAGGTGTGTCCAAACTTTTGACTGGTACTGTATATGAATAATACAAAAAACAACCATCTGTAATATTTACAACACAAAGGTAGCCATAAGCATTCATTTCTGATGGAAAATTTGCAAAATTTTGAAATGAAAATTTGCTGGATATAGCGTTTTTGAAATAAACTTTTCAAATGGACATGTTCAGGGGTGTTCAACCTCTTCTTTTCCAGCCACCCCCTCCAAAAAGCAAATGTGTGACCCACAGACCCACATACATTAGCAAAACTTGTTTTCTATGTACAGTACGTCTTGACATCATCAGGATCCCACTTTTCAACAGTTATCTATCTGGATTCTATTAATTATAATTATATGCATTTAATCTTTTCCAGATAACTGGGCCCAGGTGAATGATAATGCCAAGGATAAATGAATAGATTGGGAAGATATTATTTCATTATTTTGACCTCCCCACATTATAATTGGAATAGAAAGTGTAAACTTTAACATAGGGTACTAGCTAGAAAGGTAACTCCAAACACATTTTCGCCAAGAGCAGCTGTTTAGCTGGTTAGACAAAGGTTAACTTTGTGTTGGCAACAATACACTATGTCCAAGTCAAGAAAGATTACCAGCAGCCAGCGCCACTTTCAGCACTGGTAGCCTATTCAATGGTATTTTCAAAGGCTATGTCAGATACTCCAATGAGTGTAATTGGCTCAAATGATTGTAATTTTTTACAATATTAGAAGTTCATAAATAAAGTTGACATCATGAGAAATATGATATTGTCACGGCCGTCAAAAGGTGGAGACCAAGGCGCAGCGTGGTATGCGTACATTCTTCTTTATTATAAGACTGAACAAAAATAACAAAACAAACCGTGAAACTATACAAATGAGTGCTGACAGGCAACTACACATAGGCAAGAACCCACAAACACCAAAGGGAAATGGCTACCTAAATATTATCCCCAATCAGAGACAACGATAAACAGCTGCCTCTGATTGGGAACCATATCAGGCCACCATAGACATATAAATCACCTAGACCTACAACAACCATTGACATCCAAAAACCCTAGATAATAAAAAAACTAACGTACCCACCCTAGTCACACCCTGACCTAACCAAAATATAAAGAAAACAGAGATATCTCAGGTCAGGGCGTGACAGATATTCGCCTTCGTTCTACTATAGGTATATAATTAAACACGTGCTTAATATACTGTTGATAGTGATATTCCTAAAGACGTTGAAATAAAAAAGATATATTTTTCACTGATTTTATTTGTATAATTTTTTGGGGACCCCCTGCAGTACCTCTGTGGACCCCCGGGTGAATACCTCTGGACATGTTCATTACATTTTGGCATTGTGCTTCGTTGTTTGAGAAGCTTCAATGTTCTTGGATTGTCACCAACTCCTTCAAATAATAACAGTTTTCCAGATCTCACCCTATTACCTATTCTTTAGTGTACTTCTTTTGACCAGGGCCATAGGGAATAGGGTACCATTTGGGACTCACTCTTATATTTCAGTCAGATGTACAGTAGGTACTAGTTATTTTAAGCTGTTTGTTTGTTCACTCACACAACTGTTTAAAGCCAACACCTATAATCAACAGGTGCCGAACAGTCTGGCAAATATATTGCTTGCTAGGTCTTGGCTTCATTCCAAATACAACCTGTCTAAATCTCTCTCGTTCTCTCTCTCTCGTTCTCTACACCCTTCTGATCTCTCCACTCTCCCCCCCACCTATTCCTTCGCTCTCTCCTTCTCTTTCTATTTCTCTCATTCAAGGCCACCCATCTCTACACAGCAGTAAATATAATTATGGATATAACTTAAGGAGATTCATCACCTTGTGTTAGCTTTAAGACACTGTGCCGGTAGGCAGAGGAAACTACCAGTCACAAATGGCACATTATAACATTTCTAGTGTGTTACTTTTGGCATAAGGTTCTGGTCAAAAGTAGTGCACTACTGTATGTAGGGAGTAGGGATCCATTTAGGACAATGTCAAACACAAGCCACCTACCCCAGGGTGCCCAGTTTGCTGGTGTTGGTTGGTTTTCAGGACCACCTGCAGTAAATAAAACAAATAAGCGTTTGTTCTTTCCATTAAAGCTCTGCTTTAATTGGCAATAAAAGCAAGTGTTCACTTTCGATGAAGCGTTTGTTACCAACCCACGTTACGCTTAAGAACTAGTATCTTAGCTGACTGCTCTGTTTAAATAAGTAGATTAGAAAATAATTGTACAGTTGTTGTTTACTCATGAAATGTCAATTTGAAGATTGCATAGCTGGGTGATAATGAGAAGAAAATGAAAGGTGAAAATTCTCTGCAACGTCCAAATAGCTCATCAGCTATTAGGGTCTTTTTTGTAATATAAACCGTGAGAATAAAAAAGTTATATCTGGATTGTGTTCAAAACACAGCAAAAAGTTGAATGAACCTTCAAAACACACTTTGTTGAATGAAAGTTAACTTCTGATCCCAAGTAGCCCACTATGCATCTACTGCATCCACCAATTGATTACCAATGTAGAGTATAGCAACAGAACTGTACTCTTGGCCTGGTGAGGTGGAATATGTAAACAGATGGACCTTACTTGATTGTAGGATGTAATTTAATTTTGAACCAGCAGAAGGTACATCCAGGCTCCCCAAAAAACAACTTAATGAGTACTTTTTATCTGCGGGCTTGCAATATGCTTTGTGTAGCTAGGAGTGGATTTATGGTGTCAGGCTCAGTTGAAGACACCTGTTCACAGCATGAGATCTGTAGGATCAAGGTGGAATGCCTCTGAACTGTAAAGCAAAAGTTGTGACGCATACTCTGAGATGAATAAAAACGCAATTAACTCATCTTCACCACCACCGTCTCTCTGTCTCTCTCTCTGTCTCTCTCTCTGTCTCTCTCTCTGTCTCTCTGTCTCTCTCTCTGTCTCTCTGTCTCTCTGTCTCTCTCTCTGTCTCTCTCTCTGTCTCTGTACACTGAGTTCAGTCGGCAAATTAAACTGAATGCAAAGCTTGCCTTGATGAATCCAGAAACAGAAGCATACAAAAAGTTACTTTGATGGAGGGTAATTTGTTTTGTTAAGACGCCATGCTGCTGCAGGGACAAATAAATCATATGAAAAATGTATGGACTGTAGTTCTCTGTAAATTACCTGCCAAAATGTTTCATGACTGGTAATATTCCAGCAACTGAAGGAGGGAGTTATATGCGCTTACATCTGAGCATAATTCCACAGTGATTTCTTTTCAGATTTAAACAGAGCTCATTAATTCACACACAAATAACACAAGCATGCAATTATAAATCAAACACTTTCTATCCTATTTTCACTCTAGAATGTCAGTCCCCTTTTGGAATTGGCCAAAAACAATAATGCACTCTTGACGGACATTCTGATTCAGATTTTTCTTCTGGCCTAGTGATTCATTATGATGCTGTAGGGATGGCATTTGTCATCCTGTCTCTGACTCTGAGGTCTTTAAGATTTGTGCAAGTGCCTTTTGCATCTCATATGAGGGAAGAAAGGAGAGGATGAGGTTTTCTCCCAAATGGTACCCTATTCCCTATATACTGCAGTGCTTTGACTCGAGCTCTATCGGCCCTGTTTTAAAGCAGTGTACCATAAAGAGAATCGGGTGCCATTTGAGACGCAACCTGACTGTTCGATGAGTGCTCATACGGCATGGCTCACCACATAGTCAGGTTATTACTACACAAACCCAAAAAATATTGAGGGGTTCTTTTTCAGGGTTGAGAGAGTGACATGTTTAAAAAAAAATGTATATCAGGAAGGGTTCTTTACTGCTGTGATTGTTGTGAAGAACCATTCTGTTATTTCGGTACACTACAGGCTACTGGTTGCAGTGAAAGTACACGGTAATGTAACGGCTTTCCTCTTCCTCTTCATCAGAAGAGGAGGAACATGGATTGAACCAAGGCGCAGCAGAGTTTGTCGACATGATTTATTAAAGAAAAACACGAACTCGACTAATACACTAACAAAACAAATAAACGGTGTAGACAGACCTAGACGACGAACTTACATAAAACATGAAGAACGCACGAATAGAGAAAATAGGCTACACAAATGAACGATGAACAAACAAACCGAAAACAGTCCCGTGTGGCGCAACGACATACACAAACACAGGAGACAATCACCCACAACGAACACTGTGAAAACACCTACCTAAATATGACTCTTAATTAGAGGAACGCCAAACACCTGCCTCTAATTAAGAGCCATACCAGGCAACCCATAAACCAACATAGAAACAGAAAACATAGAATGCCCACCCAACCTCACGTCCTGACCAACTAACACATATAACAAACTAACAGAAATAGGTCAGGAACGTGACAGGTAAACAACAAGTTACTGAATTGTGTGTATTTGTGCGAACCGTCAGTGGAAGTGTTATACCAGTTTAAGTGGTTGCTGGATATGTTATCAAAGTTTGGGCACCTCTTAATGTAACGGATGTGAAATGGCTAGCTAGTTAGCGGGTACGTGCTACTAGCGTTTCAATCAGTTACGTCACTTGCTCTGAAACCTAGAAGTAGTGTTGCACCTTGCTCTGCAAGGGCCGTGGCTTTTGTGGAGCGATGGGTAACGCTGCTTCGTGGGTGACTGTTGTTGATGTGTGCAGAGGGTCCCTGGTTCGCGCCCGTGTCGGGGCGAGGGGACGAAGTAAAGTTATACTGTTACATTAACACTGTCATTTATGTAGTTTGTCTAAGAGCATGTGACAATAAAGAGCTGCTTTGTCAAGACGTAATGTGCATTTCACCCTAACTTAATTGCAGTTAGTTGCCTGGAAGTTGTTGTGAATTTTGCGTTACTTAATTGGCAACCAGCTGTCAGTAACTGCTACTAACTCACTTGTAACTTACAGTACTTTCACTGATGTTCCGATTACAAGATAGCTTTACATTTGATGACAACCACTAAGCATTCTTGTGGTTACCACACTCGGGACTCAGCCTCACCTGGCCTCAACTTCTTAATTGACAGCAAACGGACCTTCTTGACACACCATCAGGTCAGTGAGCGTAACAGAGATCAGCCACATTAAGTTACTGTGAATTCTACAATAACTACTTACTGCAAGCTGACAGAAAAGTATAGAAAAATAAACATGAACTTCCTGATGACCAATTGCAATTAAGTTACTGGTAAATGTGCAATAATCTCTTAACCGTCAAAATGTTTTTAAAAGTGAGACACTTTTTGCACTTATTCTTATTCCGTATTCTGTATCCTCTTTCAAAATCTATCCAACATATCAGTACAACACATGATACATTTCTGAAATATTCAAGATGTTTCCCAATCACACAAAAAATACAGTTAAAGTCGGAAGTTTACATACACTTAGGTTGGAGTAATTAAAACTTGTTTTTCAACCACTCCATAAATGTCTTGTTAACAAACTATAGTTTTGGAAAGTCGGTTAGGACATCTACTTTGTGCATGACACAAGTCATTTTTCCAACAACTGTTTACAATTCACTGTATCACAATTCCAGTGGGTCAGAAGTTTACATACACTAAGAAAACGATGTCATAGCTTTAGAAGCTTCTGATGGGCTAATTGACATCCTTTGAGTCAATTGGAGGTGTACCTGTGGATATATATCAAGGCCTACCTTCAAACTCAGTCCTCTTTGCTTGAAATCATGGGAAAATAAAAATAAATCAGCCAAGACCTCCACATTTTTTTTAGAACTCCACAAGTCTTGTTCACCCTTTGGAGCAATTTCCAAATGTCTGAAGGTACCACAAACAATAGCACGCAAGTAAAAACACCATGGACCCACGCAGGCATCATACCGCTCAGGAAGGAGACGCGTTCCGGTGATTCTAATTGACCCTATGACAGGGAATTTTTACTAGGAATAACTGTCAGGAATTGTGAAACTGACTTTAAATATATTTGGCTAAGGTGTATGTAAACTTCCAACTTCAACTGTAAATGTTGATATCATAATGACAGGAGGCATGACACACCCATTTGTGTACACTGAATCAAAACTATATTTTCAGTTTGCATTTGGTTGACTGGGACAGCAGGTTAGATTAACTGGGATGCCATTATTATAGTCCTAATTGTATTATAGTCCTAAATAACAATTTAACTCAATGTTGTGTGATTAGAAAACATCGGATTTCAGTTTAGTATCATGTGTTGGGCTAATATGCTGAAGAGTCCCACTATTGATTATTTCACTCAAATAACAGTACTAATAATAGTACTACAAGAAAAAATTAACAGGAAATGGTACTACAAGAAAAACCTAAGTACAAGGGTTCCTTAATGTAAACTGGATCATTTTCCTTCATTGGAAAAGCGTAGACTGTCCACTTTAGCTACTCCATGCCGTCCTACTTTAGCTAGCTAAGGTTGGTTACAGCGGCACAATTTCTAAAAATCTGAATTACAAAACGGAAACATATTATTGCCAAATTGAAATGTACTTTGAAGCACCAGTACATGGTATGCACATTTATATCACAATTTGGCTCAGTGCATTATTTTGAACAGTTGTATAACCTTATAACATCAAAACAGAATCTTACCAGGTGCTCCTCGGGGTGAACTTGCTCGTTGAAGCTTGCACTGCCAGCTCCTTAGATGTCACACCAATGAAGTGATGTGCTTTTGATCACGTGGTTTCCTGCAAGGGCTTAGTAACACACTAGTTTTTATTTTCTCTTGTCAGACCAAGCTGTCCCAGTTGATGATGTCCCATTATTTCCGACTTCCCCCTAAATCGATTACAAACTGGGGACATTTTGACCCCAGGAAGAAACTATTGGAAAAAGCAACAATCATAGCATAATAAAAACATATTTCTCATCAAAACGTCATTAGACATACATTTTGTGTTAGACATTTTTTTTAAGCAAAACTACAAAATTAGTTAATTTGCATATTATGTCAAATGAAAATATAAATATTTACTTTAAGATGTGAATCTTTTTTCCAAAGTACATGTCAAGGATCCCTCGAACATTCATTACGCACACCTGGCCCCTATTCCCAGTGAATAGTAATTGTATAAGTGTGTTCTTGGTTTACCATTGTCCTGTCGATTATTGTTACAATGTCCGCTGGTGCGTGTGAGTACCTGTGCTGTGTGTTTTGGCTTTCATGCCATTGTGGATTGCGCAGATGATTACGGGTCTCATCCCGTGTGTTAACCATTGTGCGCTTGTTATTTAATCGAGGTACTCCGCGCTCTCTTTTGTTTGGGTAATTTACTGTCAGCACAATAGCCAGCAGGTTACTGTAAATTTACAGGATATTACTGGCAGCAAAGGCAGTAAATTACTGTATATTTACAGGATCTTTACTGTCACACAAATTTACAACATATTTCTGAAAAACCTGACTACAGTAATATGCTGTACTTCTAGAATTTACATTGTACTACTGGAAGCACAGTGGTTAGTAAACTGTTGTAGATTACAGTGCAACTACTGTAGCCAGTGTCAATGACGGGCAGTTATTATCTTAAAAGTATTTGTAATAAGTATTTCAATACCTATGTTTTTTATTTGGATTTCACTGGACAGAACTACAACTCATGCAGCCTATTTTGAAAGAGTTCAAATAGAATACATGTATTTTGTAATAAATACAAACATATACTTGCATGTAGAACACTAAACATACAACATTTCGGTAATGGTAACATAATCTCTTTACTTGCTATGACAGTGTTATATTCTTGTTTATCTAAGTTTACACTGACTGTAAGTCACTCTGCTAAATGATCCAAATGTAAATGTAAAAACGAGCATTTGCAAAACACACTGCTGGGTATTACTAAAATGACCTCTGCCTCAAAATAAGGCCAAATTAGATCAAAATACAACTCATTTTTGGGTGGAGCTCATTAGAATAATACTCAAATGAAACTACTTCCAAGCACACTGCTGGGTATTATTCGAATGAAATCCGGAGCTCATTAGAATAATACCGAGCAGTGTTTTTCGCAACTGTTATTTTTTTTAAATTTACACTTTGGGCATTTAGCATACACTCTTGTCCAGAGGGACTCGTAGTCAGTGCATTCATCAAAGGTTGATACAAACACATATCAAAGTCATAGTTACACACTTAAGTCTATTCTGTGCACTTGCACTGTGAGCAGTACATCACACCGGAGGTTGATGATAAAGGACACTGGCCAGTTCTGCAGGCTGCCTCTCAGGCACCTTCCAAAGTAATTCAACTGGGGCAAGGTCCATAAACAACACACACTCACTATTGAATGGCATCATCACTGATAGAGGTCTAGACTTTCTCTGCCTCACTGAAACTCGGGCATCAGTCCAATGAGTACATACTGTATCTCTCAACCAATATACTCCATCTGGCTACACCTACTTGGTACATCCGGACAGGGCAGATTGGCTGTAATCTGCAGGACTGACTGCACTGTAAAGTCTCCAGTACCAGCTGTCTCATCTTTTGAATGCATGGCTTTCAAGATCACTGGCTCTGTATCAGAACTGGCTGTGCTGATTCACCGGCCTCATAAGCTGAAATCCGACTTTCTTGCTGAACTATCTGAGCTACTAACACTCCTGAGGCCCCTGTGCCCTGCTATGCTAGTGCTTGTTGATTTCACATACATGTCAAACCCCTGACTGCATTCTCTCCACCACCCTGGCGGATGTCCTGAGCAACGTTGGACTCCAACAGCACGGGGACTTTGCCTCCCACCTTCAAAGGCCATACACTAGACCTGGTCTGTACCACAGGTGTGGTCTCAAAACATTTGAAGGAAATGAGTGCTGTCCGAACATAAACCATGAACATGAACATCACCTTCACCATAGCGCAAATTTTCTATGCATGATCTATGACAACAATGCAAATAGTCTGGGTAGCCATTTGATTAACTGTTCAGGAATCTTATGGCGTGTGAGTAGAAGCTGTTATGAATTCTTTTGGACCTAGACATGGTTCTCCGGTACCTCGTGCTGTGCGGTAGCAGAGAGAACAGTCTATGACTAGGGTGGCTGGAGTCTTTGACCATTTTTAGGGCTTTCCTCTGACACCACCTGGTATAGAGATCCTGGATGGCAGGAAGCTTGGCCCCAGTGATATACTGCGCCGTACGTACTATCCTCGGCAGTGCCTTGCGGTCGGAGGCCGAACAGTTGCCATACCAGGCAGTGATACAACCAGTCAGGATGCTCTTAATGGTGTAGCTGAATAACTTTTTGAGGATCTGAGGACTCATGCCAAATCTTTTCAGTCTCCTCAGGGGGAATAGGCTTTGTCGTGCCCTCTACAAATCAAATGTTATTTGTCACATGCGCCAAATACAACAGGTATTTCACCTTACAATGAAATTCTTACTTAAAAGCCCTAAACCAACAATGCAATTTTAAGAATAATACAACAAAAAAGAATTAAAGAGCAGCAGTAAAATAACAATAGCGAGGCTATATACAGGGGGTAGGAATCCCCTGACTGCATTCTCTCTACCACCCTGGCTTATGTCCTGGACAACTTTGGACTCCAACAGCACGGGGGCTTTTCCTCCCACAACAAAGGCCATACACTGGACCTGGTCTGTACCACAGGTTTGGATCTCAAAAAATGTGAAGGAAATGTGTCAGGGCCGTCCGACCATAAACATAAACACGACTGTCTTGGTGTGTTTGGACCATGATAGTTTGTTGGTGATGTGAATGCCAAGGAACTTGAAACTCTCAAATATATACAGTATGTATGCATATTCAGAATATATGTACACTATAAACAGATATGCAAGTGGGAAAAAATGGCATGTATTTCTTTCTCAAAACATTGTTATTTCTTCCAGATTTCGGAATGAACAGTAACAAACAAACAGTAGAAGATAAACAAATACTCTTGTCCTTGTCTCCCTCTTACTCTAACTTCTCTTCCTCTAATCTCTCTCCAAAATTGGCCTCCATTGTTGTCCAAACCAGGAAAGCCAACCTGCGGCCTATTTATAGTGCTCAAGCTCTGATTTCTAAGTGAAGAAATTAGCTGTAAGTCTTTTCACACGTCAGCACTGAGTGAAGGTAATCGGTAAATGAGTGTGGCATTTGGAATGGCAGTGTTTTCCAAACGAAACACAAGACCTGTTAATTTTGAATTATGTGTCTAATGTAGAGAACTGTGTTTAGTGTTTTGCAAAAAGCATGTTTTACAATTGCAAACTGAGAGTAAAGCAGATAATTGTCACGACTCCGACCGAGGGTGACTCCCCTTCCCGTTCGGGTGGCGCTCGGCGGTCGTCGTCACCGGCCTACTAGCTGCCACTGACTCTTTTTCCTCCCCCTCCTTACTGTTTGTTTGGTACACCTGTGTTGAGGTGATTTATAATTAGTGGGGCTTTATTAGTCAGCCAGCCCGTATGGTTATTTGTGCGGGATTGTTCAGCTGTATCTTAGATTCGGGAGTAGATGAACGTTTGTTTGTTTCGTTTCATCAATTGTATTTTGGACTGGGTTTTTTGTCCTCCGTGTAGGGGACATTTGTTTGTTGCACCCAGTGTTAATTCGTGTGGACATTGTTTGCCAGTTGTGCATTAACCTGTCTAGGATCAGCGTGGCGCTAGCGCCACCCCCCCCCCCCCCCCCCCCCCACTGAAAAACCAGTGCCGCGAAATTCAAAAAAAATATTTTTTTAAAATATTTAACTTTCACACATTAAAGTCCAATACAGCTAATGAAAGACACAGATCTTATGAATCCAGTCAACATTTCCGATTTTTAAAATGTTTTACAGGGAAGACACAATATGTAAAGATGTACATCTATTACCTAAAAACACATTAGCATAATCCACCATCTTTTATTTGTCCACCAACACCAGTAGCCATCACCAATTCGGCTAAACTAAGATATTTATAGCCCCTAACCAACAAAAAAACTCATTAGATGACAGTCTGATAACATATTTATGGTATGGGATAGGTTTTGTTAGAAAAAAGTGCATATTTCAGGTATATGGCATAGTTTACAATTGCACCCACCATCACAAATGGACTAGAATAATTACAATGAGCAACGTGTTTACCTAACTACTAATCATCAAACATTTCGTAAAAATACACAGCATACACGAATCGAAAGACACAGATCCTGTGAATACAGACAATATTTCAGATTTTCTAAGTGTCTTACAGCGAAAACACAATAAATCGTTATATTAGCTTAGCACATAGCAATTAGCAGCCCAGCATTGATTCTAGCCAAAGTGAGCGATAAAAGTCAACATCGCCAAAAGATATTAATTTTTTCACTAACCTTCTCAGAATTCTTCCGATGACACTCCTGTAACATCACATTACAACATGCATATACAGTTTGATCGAAAATGTTTATATTTAGCCACCAAAATCATGGTTAGACAATGTGAAATGTAGCTCAGCTGGTCACAAAATGTCCTTGCGCCACTTAGACAGTGATCTACTCTTATACATAAATACTCATAAACGTGACTAAAAAATATAGGGTGGACAGGGATTGATAGACAATTTAATTCTTAATACAATTGCGTTATTACATTTTTTAATTTATCCTTACTTTTCAATACAGTTTGCGCCAAGCGAAGCTACGTCAAAAAACATGGCGTCCTAAGCCACTAAACTGTTTCGACAGAAACACGATTTATCATAATAAAAATGTCCTACCTTGAGCTGTTCTTCCATCAGTATCTTGGGCAAAGGATCCTTTCTTGGGAGAAATCGTCTTTTGGTGGAAAGCTGTCCTCTTGCCATGTGGAAATGTCAACTACGTTCGGGATGAACTGAAAAGCGTGCCCAACTTTTCACATCGTTGCAAAAATAAATGTCCCAAAATCGCACTAAACGGATATAAATTGCTATAAAACGCTTTAAATTAACTACTTTGTGATGTTTGTAACTCCTATAACGAGTGAAAAGATGACCGGAGAAATATAACAGGCTAAACTAACGCTTGGAACAGGAGAGGGTCGGTGTCTTCCACGCGCGTTACGCAGCTCCCAAAGAATGACTAGCTTCAGAGTTTTTTCATTTGTAGGGCCTGTGAACGCGCAATCGAGCCCGTTGGAATCGTCATCACGTAAAGGCATCCAGGGGAAGACGTAAGAAGTGTCCGTATAGTCATAGCAACGACAGTGCCCTTTTAACTGACTTCAGAAAAGTGCCCAACATTTCTCAAATCTGACTCCATGTCAGGGAAATTGCTGTAGAATGGGCTCTGTTCCACTTAGAGACAAAATTTCAACTCCTATAGAAACTATAGACTGTTTTCTATCCAATAATAATAATAATATGCATATTGTACGATCAAGGATTTTGTGGGAAGCCGTTTAAAAAATTAGCCACATTAGCATAAATAGTCTAAACAGCGCCCCCATCCCCAACAGGTTAAAAGCACCATATTTGAACTGTCTGTTGTTCCTGCGCTTGACTTCACACCCCCCGACACCCAGAGCGTTACAATAATGTACTTGCAGTTTTGCAGACTTGGTCTGAAGATTAGGTACATGAGTTAATGGTTTCACTGAGTTTGCCTCAAGTACCACTTTTAGTGTAAGCGATTGTAGCTGTAATGACGGTGTTGGAGTTGTGCATGGCCATGCAGTCATAGGTGGACAGGGAGTACAAGAGGTGACTGAACGCAGCCCTGAGGTTCCCACATGTTGAGAGTCAGTGTGGAAGATGTGTTGTTACCTACCCTTACCACTTGGGGGCGGCCCGTCAGGAAGTCGAGGATTCAGTTGCAGAGGGAGGTGTTTAGTCCCAGGGTCCTTATCTTAGTGATGCGCTATGAGGGCACTATGGTGTTGAACCCTGAGCTGTAGTCAATGAATAGCATTCTCACGAAGGTGCCCCTTTTGTCCAGGTGGGAAAGGGAAATGTGGAGAGCAATAGAGATTGCGTTGATGTGAGCCATGACCAACCTTTCAAAGCACTTAATGGCTACAGATGTGAGGGCTAGTCATTTAGTCAGGTTACCTTATTATTCTTGGGCACAGGGACTATGGTAGTATGCTTGAAACATGTTGCTATTACAGACTCAGTCAGGGACAGGTTGAAAATGTCAGTGAAGACACTTGCCAGTTGGTCAGCATATGCTCAGAGTACACATCCTAGTAATACGTCTGGTCCTACGGCCTTGTGAATGTTGATCTGTTTAAAGCGAGCATTGAAGTAATTTAGCTCGTCTGGTAGGCTCGTGTCACTAGGCAGCTCGAGGCTGTGCTTCCCTTTGTAGTCTTTAATAGTTTGCGAGCCCTGCCACATCCAACGAGTGTCGGAGCCTGTGTAGTAGGATTCAATCTTAGTCCTGAATTGATGCTTTGTCCGTTTGCCTTTGTCTTATAAGTGTCTGGGTTAGAGTCCCGTTCCTTGAAAGCGGTAGCTCTACCCTTTAGCTCAGTCCGGATGTTGGCAATAATCCATGGCTTCTGTTTGGGATATGCACTTATTGTTGAAGCCAGTTCCTGATGTGGTGTAATCCTAAAGGCCATCGGATGAATCCTGGAACATTTTCCAGTCTGTGCTAGCAAAACAGTCCTGTAGATTAGCATCTGCATCATCTGACCACTTTATTGACCGAGTCACTGGTGCTTCCTGCTTTAGTTTTTGCTTGTTAGCTGGATTCAGGAGGATATAATTATGGTCAGATTTGCCAAATGGAGGGCGAGGGAGAGCTTTGTACCCATCGCTATGTCTGGAGTGAAGGTGGTCTAGAGTTTTTTTTATTTAATTTTTTCTTCTTCTGATTGCACATTTAACATGCTATTAGAATTTAGGTAAAATGGATTTAAGTTTCCCTGCATTAAAGTCCGTGGCCAGTAGGAGTGCCACCTCTGAAATTGCACCCCAAATAAATACATCACAGAGTTCAAGGAACAGACACATCTCAACATTATCTGTTCAGAGGAGACTCCATGAATCAGGTCCTCATGTTCGAATTGCTCCAAATGAACCACTACTAAAGGACACCAATAGGAAGAAGAGACTTGCTTGGGCCAAGAAACATGAGCAATGGACATTAGACCGGTGGAAACTTGTCCTTTGGTCTGAAGACCAAATTTGAGATTTTTGATTCCAACCGACGTGTCTTTGAGACGCGATGTGAGTGAACAGATGATCTCATGTGTATTTCCACCGTAAAGCATGGAGGAGGAGCTGTTATGGTGTGGGGTTGCTTTGCTGGTGGTTGTTGTCCTTGATGATCTTTTTGGCCTTCCTGTGACATCAGGTGCTGTAGCTGTCCTGGAGGGCAAGCCATTTTGCCACAACTTTGGAAGTATGCTTGGGATCATTGTCCATTTGGAAGACCCATTTGAGACCAAGCTTTAACTTCCTGACTGATGTCTTGAGATGTTGCTTCAATATATCACGTAATTTTCCTGCCTCAATATATCACGTAATTTTCCTGCCTCATGATGTCATCTATTTTGTGAATAGTGTGGTGTTCTTCAACTTGCAAAGCCTCACCCTTTTTCCTCCAAACATAATGATGGTCATTATGGCCAAACAGTTTTATTTTTAGTTTCATTAGACCAGAGGACATTTCTCCAAAAAGTATGATCTTTGTCCCCATGTGCAGTTTCAAACCATAGTCAGGGTTTTTTATGGTGGTTTTGGAGGAGTGGCTTCTTCCTTGCTGAGCGGCCTTTCAGGTTATGTTGATATAGGACTCGTTTTACTGTGGGTATAAATACTTTTGTACCTGTTTCCTTCAGCATTTTCACAAGGTCCTTTGCTGTTACTCTGGGATTGATTAGCAATTTTCGCACCAAAGTACGTTCATCTCTAGGAGACAGAGCGCGTCTCCTTCCTGAGCGGTATGACGGCTGAGTGGTTCTATGGTGTTTATACTTGTGTACTATTGTTTGTACAGATGAACGTGGTACCTTCAGGCATTTAGAAATTGCTCCCAAGGATGAACAAGACTTGTGGAGGACTATAATCTTTTTTCTGAGGTCTTGGCTAATTTCTTTTGATTTTCCCATGGTGTCAAGCAAGGAGTCACTTCTAAAGCCATGACATCATTTAGGGGAATTTTCCAAGCTGTTTAAAGGCACAGTCAACTTCATCTTTGTAAACTTCTGACCCACTGGAATTGTGATAGTGAATTATAAGTGAAATTATATGTCTGTAAACAATTGTTGGAAAAATTACTTGTATCATGCACAAAGTAGATGTCCTAACCGACTTTCCAAAACTATAGTTTATTAACAAGAAATGTGTGGAGTGGTTGAATTACAAGTTTTAAGGACTCCAACCTAAGTGTATGTAAACTTCCGATTTCAACTGTATGTAGCATACATTTTCCTAATCTAATCTGTAAATGGTTGGATTTATTGCAACCGTTACTGAGAAGGCTGTTCCAGTTTACATAATGTAGATAGACTCCAACAACAATCATTTCCTACCTACTCTGACATGCATTCTGAACATAAATTGTGGATGTTGTGGGTAAAATTGTTGGACATCCTCACTCTTTAACGGATACCACTTGAGATTGGATGTCACATTAAAAGCCACCAAAATATGAAACATTAAGAAATGTGTAAATGAGACTTCACACCCTTACTCCTGGGACCATATACACCCCAAAATAGTGTTGAGTTTGACTCCATAGTAGTTGAATTAAAGGAACATTTCACCCAAAACTATATTTTGGTATTTGTTTCATATGGCTGAATTTCTGTATTTGAAAGTTATATAATTTGATTGCTGACAGTCAGTCCAAATATATTGGGACTATATCAACAATGAGCTACTGAAAAAATTACCAACAGTTTTTGGATGGAGTTTTCCTTTAACTATTGTGATTATAGTGTGAGAGTAAACATTACTCAACTCCAGAATACTGAACTATACTGCAGAGGTAAAAAAGTAAAAGACTTATTTTCAATTGAGTACAGAAGGAAACGCAATGAGTTAAGAGTTAAGTATCAACACTAAATTGAGCATATACAACAATGAAAATTAGTAATTTTTACTATTTTTAGACTGGGAATATTTGAGGCAGAATTATATATGTATTTTAAATGTACTTTTTTGTCATTTTACCTGGGGCTGCTACATTTTTAACAATGTAATGACGAACCATGCAAATGGTTATGCAAAGGGTTATTCAAAGAACCGATATAAAAAGGTTCTCCACAGCCCAAAAAAGGGTTCCGCTACAGAGACAAAATTAAAAAATAAATAATTAGGGTACAAATGAATACTTTTTTTTGAGAGTGTACTGTGTACTGTATAGCCCATTCCCAACCATGGAAGGATTATACATTTGATTTAATCAGTAGAGCTAGAAGGTCAGGGTTGTTTTCTAAACCCCTCCATTAAGGCTCTGTAAAGGAGAAATCAATATCCGCTGTGAAAAAAGACAGAGGGACCCTATAGTGTTTACAATGAATGGAAATGAATAGGGCATTTCCACGTTATGCCCTTTATAGAGCATGACATATTGTCATAGATCATTTGTGGCAGATGTATGTAGTCATTACGAAGGCTTTATGAAGGCTTTAAGAAGCATTTAAAATCTTCACTCCATTTAAAGTGGGAACGGAATCTGTAGAGCTTCACAAGAGTACTTGAAAGAACTGTTTCATCCAAGTATTGGGAAAAAAGGCATTCATCCTTTAATTGATTATCATTTCCACCTGGCACAGATCGTTCCTATCAGTTCAACTCCTCATCTTTGCTGACTGTAGCTCAAGTGCTATAACAAAACAGTTACAGCCTTCATTATGATTTCATTTGATTGTCATGGCAGGGTTCAGAAACAGTCAGAAGGGAGAGGGGGAGCACTGCCCAGGGGGCGATATTTTCACGTCCAGATGAAAAGCGTGCCCAAAGTAAACTGCTTGCTACTCAGGCCCAGAAGCTAGGATGTGCATATAATTGGTAGATTTGGATAGGAAACACTCTAAAGTTTCTAAAACCGTTTACATTATGTCTGTGAGTATAACAGAACTTATTTGGCAGGCAAAACCCCAGGACAAACCATCCAGGATGTTTTGTTGTTGTTGTTGAGGTGACTGTTTTCAATTGGTTTTCTATATGAATCTAGATTTCTGAGGCATCTGGTTGCAGTTCCTATGGCTTCCACTAGATTTCAACAGTCTTTAGAAATTGGTTGTTGTTTTTTTGAGTAATGAACAAGTAGCCCTTTCCTGCACATTTGTGGCCTGCTGGAGGTCATTTTGCAGGGCGCTGGCAGTGCACCTCCTTGCACAAAGGCGGAGGTAGCGGTCCTGCTGCTGGGTTGTTGCCCTCCTACGGCCTCCTCCACGTCTCCTGATGTACTGGCCTGTCTCCTGGTAGCGCCTCCATGCTCTGGAAACTACGCTGACAGACACAGCAAACCTTTTTGCCACAGCTCGCATAGATGTGCCATCCTGGATGAACTGCACTACCTGAGCCACTTGTGTGGGTTGTAGACTCCGTCTCATGCTACCACTAGAGTGAGAGCACCGCCAGCATTCAAAAGTGGCCAAAACATCAGCCAGGAAGCATAGGAACTGAGAAGTGGTCTGTGGTCACCACCTGCAGAATCACTCCTTTTTTGGGGGTATTTTGCTAATTGCCTATAATTTCCACCTTTTGTCTATTCCATTTGCACAACAGCATGTGAAATTTATTGTCAATCAGTGTTGCTTCCTAAGTGGACAGTTTGATTTCACAGAAGTGTGATTGACTTGGAGTTACATTGTGTTGTTTAAGTGTTCCCTTTATTTTTTGGAGCAGTGTATATAATATGTCCCACCAACATTAGGCAACTACAAAGAAAACCTCTCAAATTGCTGTAATAAGCAAATTAAATCAATGATGACAGAATAGTCAGACTTACTGATAACTAAAATAGTGCAGACGGCACGCTTAAGCTAAGTGCAGAAAAGTATTATACTGTAGGTAATGCATGTGTATTAGAATGCTACAGATGTTGCGGCGCAGCAGAAAGATCAGTGTACCCCAAATCCAGAGATTGTGAGTTCAATTTCCAGATGGAGTCATATTGAAAGTGATCATGTCAAATGTAATCATATTGTCATTGATTAAATATTTTTTACACTATTTTAGTTGAACCGCGTACAACTTCCTTTAAACCCCCATATCATTAAATTCCGTTGTATTTTCACAAAAGGAAAAGAGACGCTTGAGGAAAAGAGACACTTGAGGTCGGAAGTTAAAATGTGAAACCATATGTTCACATGTTAACACCACCTTTTCACATGTGAGGAGAATAAGCTTTCACCTCACATGTGAATTGCACATGTGGAAATTAATTTGCACTTTCACATGTTGAGGCAGGGAGAGGATGAACAGGTAGTGAGAGTGAGAGAGAGAACACCGTCCACGGAGAGAACGAACAGGTCATCAGGTGTGAATTTGGAATGTAGCGGTGAGGAAACAATGGGGAATATTTAACCTTAACATTATGTAGTCTTAACATTCTGTGTTCTCCCCTTGTCCTAAGGGTCAAAAATTACCTGCCTTCACTGAACCCCTACAATTAAGCTGCTTAACTGAATTTAAAACCCCAAATCTATTTTGCATGAAGAAACAACCTGTCATTCATCACAGACATTGTAAGATATGGGTTTTCCCTCTTCACATTGCAGAAAGACTGCATTTAATCAGTGGACACCACTCGTTTTTATTACAACACACCTGTAATAATTGTTTTCTTTACTAAAGTAAAGGTTTATTATTATTTTTATTTATAAAAGATACTGCATAGGTATACACATATGTTTTAGCAAGAGATAGCACTTGTATAGCCTAAGAAAGTAGCAGAAATGTGCAGAAAGTAGTTTTGAATGCATTTTATTGAAGGGCAACAATAAGTCTTGATTTTTTTTGGCAACATAGTGATATATTCTTATATTCTGTACAATGAACAATTCAACTACAAAATACTAGTACCCCCATTTTTTTAACCATTGCCACCACCCACAATGTGTATAAAAAACAATAAATAAGAATAAAATAAGATACCAAACAAAAACGTGAAGAACATAAATCAATCAACTCTAATTAGCACATGTAGGACAGTATGCAATTGTGTGTGCATGGACTTTGCAGATGCATTTCTCACATGTGCAACATAGTATTTGTTTTACAGTCCTTCTTTGGGGGGCATAATTGGCATCTGATCCTCTTGCCTGCTGCAGCCTCAGGTGGATCAGGACAAGATTCAGCCTCCTGAACAGTTTCACAAGCGCTGCAGAAGCTGCTGTGCGGGGATGCGCTCCCTTCTTTGAATGTGTGGGGTTACAAGTGCATTTCCCAGCTGCTCCAGGAACACCCTCCTCTTGTTCCGCTTATCATGCATCCAGGTAGTGTTTATCTTGTTCCATATATCAAGAAGGCATTGTATGAGGACACATCAATGATGTTATGGAACATGACCAGGGGCCAACGGGCAGTCATCCTCCTGCAGCTGTACATTCCAATCAACTTGTCCAGGTTGTCCACGCCTCCTTTGTTGTGGTTCTAGTCCAGGATGATGGCTGGCTTCCCGTCCTCACGATCACTGATCTCAGTTGTTTTGTGCAGTGTAAACAGGAGGACCACATTCTTGTTCCTCTTTGGGAGGTAAGAAACTAGAGTGGTGGGGGTGAAGGCAAACTTTGATGAGAAGGCCTCTCTCCCCCTTTTTGTGAGGAGTGCAGAGGGGAGCTCAGGCTTGTTTTTTATAATGTGCCAACCATGCTGACCTTACTCTTCAGGAGCTGCTGGCTGAGTTAATAAGAGGTGAAGAAATTATCACATGTGATATTGTGCCCCCACAGTCCATCTGTCACATCAAGCACAACCCGCATCCCCAGGTTCTTCTCTGGGCCTCCACTGGTCGGCTTCCCTGTGTACACTTGCATCTTCAAGCGTAGTTGCACAGACGACCCATATCTTCATGCCATACTTTGCTGGGCACATACCGCCGGAAAGGAGAGCGACTTTTTTACAAACGAGATTACTATCAGTAATTCGTTTCAGTGTCACAGAAAACAAATGACAAAAATCAATGATATTACAGCAATACATAAAATTAACAGTGAAAATCACTTACGGTACAGATACTGTTACTTCAGGCCCAGGGTTGTAGAGGTATGGTAGACGCTCCACCAACTTCTCCCAGACCTCTCTTATGGCCGCCAGTTTGTGTCTCACACGTCTTGCAGGTCTTGACTCACTGTTATCAAATCGTAGCATTCTTGAGAAAGTGTGAAAGACTTTCAGTGGCATCATGGCACGGAAAATCGCCCTTCCACTCTCTGCATCCCAGAGACTACATGTAGCCTCGCCTCGGGACCTATACACACCCGCTAAGTTTAGCAGCCCTATGTAGGCATGCAGGTCAATCTCATCCATCCTTTTCCAGTTGTCTGCATATTTACGGAAACCCTCCAAATTTGTCATCACCAGGATGATTTTTTCGATGGCTATTGTGATGATGTAGAATGTCCTGGGCATGCGCAACTGCATGTCTTGTGGGCCCTGGGGTCATTCTTATGACATTTTGTGCTGTCATCCTGCCCTGGTTGTCATATGGTGACAAGGACCATGTTGTGTTGCTGTTCTTTGATAAAAATGTCTCTCTTTCAGCTTGGAGGATTTCTTCTTCATCTTCCCCATTTTCTTCAGATACCTCCTCTAAATACCTTTTCTCTTGTTCCTCCTGGACATCTGGAAAAATCAGATCTACGACCTGTTGGGCACTGAAACGTGCCCTCGTGGCTTCAACAAAGAGAACTGGGGGGACTGTCGTCTGCAGCACCTTTTACAGTCTCTGACTGCATTTCCCATTAGTAAACAATGCTTTCAAGAAATGTTTATTTTGTCAGAAATGTTGTTTATTTCGTCTGAACTTGAGTTATGTGTGGGGTCGTGGAGGGGTCGTGGAGGGGTCGTGGAGGGGTCGTGGAGGGGAGATGCTGCACATGCACAAGAATGTTTTAGTTTTGTCTGAGTTCAATCAGGAACACACAATCTCAATTTATCGTGTGTGTGTGTGTGTGTGTGTGTGTGTGTGTGTGTGTGTGTGTGTGTGTGTGTGTGTGATGTGTAAAGGATTCTAACTGCCTGGTCAAAAATGACTCTGAGACAATCTTTGTAGCCTGGTGGTGTACAGCTTTCATGGAAATATGAACAAAGGCAATGTTTCACTTTTTCTAATGTTGGGGTCACTCTCGGAAAAGTCATCAAATATCAAGTTGAAAAAATGTAATTTAGGGGGTTTTCTCTTCTGTTAAACAAAGTGGCGGGTAATTTGTTGTACCTTTAGGACTATGTCTTGTAGATATACTGTATTATTGTTTAAGTTTCATATTTTGGCAATAGAAATGCCCTTCTATTTTGGCAATAGAAAGTAAGAAAATGTTTGTTGTAGGGGACTGAGACACAAGTCAGGAACTAGTAGAGCACAGATGACCGGGACAGTGCCACAATACAAATAGAAGATATCGACATCAGCATCAGCACAAGGCCAAATCAACCACATCCCAAGTTTATTGTTATCTAGAATCGAGGTAACATAGTTTTTTCATTTCAAGAGAAGTTGTTTCAAGATTTCCCCTGGCTGCATTACAGTTCCTCTTTAAAGATGGTTTTATGCTTCCACTGTACCAACATTTTTCTGAATAAGAGGTCACCCTTTGACACAAAATCAGAACCTGCATTTGTCAGCAAAGGCTTTAGAAATTGGAAGAAAGATATTAGAAATACATTTCTTATAGAAATAAGAAGTATTCAGTTCATACTAAAAGTCACTCCCATTGCCACTCAGTTAAAGTGAGTGCACAATGATCAAACCCTGTGGACTCACTGTTATCTACTGGTTTAGCCAAACAAGAGGTAGCAAGACCATGTCTAATGAAAATTGTAGGTTCACTGAAGTACGTGGCAAGACGAGGTAAGACCTTAACTTCTCTCGGGCAGAGGGCAGCATTGGGAATTTCGGATGAAAGCGTGCCCAAATTAAACTGCCTGCTACTAAGCTAGAATATGCATATCATTAGTATATTTGGATAGAAAACACTCTGACGTTTCTAACACTGTTTGGATGATGCCTGTGAGTGTAACAGAACTCATATGGCAGGCAAAAACCTGAGAAAAAATCCAACCAGGAAGTGGGAAATCTGAGGTTTGTAGTTTTTCAACTCTTGGCCTATCGAATACACAGTGTCTATGGGGTAGAAACAATTCCTACGGCTTCCACTAGATGTCAACAGTCTTTAGAACCTTGTTTGATGCTTCTACTGTGCAGTGGGGGCGAATGAAAGGGGAATTAGTCAGAGGTCTGCCAGAGAGCCACGAGCTCAGTCTCGCGTGTTCACGTGAGAGCGAGCTCTGTTCCATTGTAATTCTAAAGACAACTGTAATATAACTTTTTGGACTTTTCGTCCGTACTTTCCGCTTGACTTGCACGCGCGTCGTAAGTTTTGATTGTGTACTGAACGCGCGAACAACATGGAGGTATTTGGACATAAATGATGGACATTATCGAACAAAACAAACATTTATTGTGGAACTGGGATTCCGGAGAGTGCATTCTGATGAAGATCATCAAAGGTAAGTGAATATTTATAATGCTATTTCTGACTTCTGTTGACTCCAACATGGCGGATATCTGTTTGGCTTGATTTGTCATCTGAGCGCCGTACTCAGATTATTGCATGGTTTGCTTTTTCCGTCAAGTTTTTTAGAAATCTGACACAGCGTTTGCATTAAGGAGAAGTGGATGACAAGCTAACCAGCGTAGGCCTAGCACCATGGGAAATGCAGGAGAGTCAATGAGGAAGAGACTAATTCTTTCCTTGTGACCCCCCCCCTGCGTCACCATGCCCAGAGGAGTGGTGGCCTCCCTAAATAACCCTGACCCCAATGGTCGACTGTCTAAAGCGTGAACTGGAAAGGGCATAGCCACAGGAACGATGGGGATCCCTAAACTATGTGCAAATGATCTGTCTATAAAATTCCCAGCCGCGCCTGAATCGACGAGCGCCTTATGCTGGGAATGTGGGGAAAACTCAGGAAAAGTAACAAACAAAAACATGTGTGCAACAGAGGGCTCTGGGTGAGAATGGTGCCTTCTCACCTGGGGTGACGCCAGAGTGCCCTGCCTGTTGCCTCGACCCCCTGAGGAACCAACCCGGCACCGACCGGCAGTGTGACCTCTGTGGCCACAGATGGTGCACGAGACTGAACCTCCTCCGGTCTCCCTGAGCGCAGCACCTCCCAAATCCATGGGCATCGGAGCGGTGGTGCTGGGGGATGGAACCAACAGACCCCGCTCTGGACGTCCGCGAGTAGCCAGCAGGTTATCCAGACGAATGGACAGGTCCACCAGCTGGTCGAAGGTGAGGGTGGTGTCCCTGCAGGCTAACTCTCGACGGACGTCCTCGCGCAAACTGCAACGATAGTGGTCGATCATGGCCCTGTCGTTCCATCCCGCTCCGGCGGCCAGGGTCTGAAAGTCCAAAGCGAACTCCTGTGCGCTCCTCGTCCCCTGCCGCAGGTGGAAAAGACGTTCACCCGCCGCTCTACCCTTGGGCGGGTGGTCAAAGACCGCCCGGAAATGACGGGTCAACTCCTCAAAGTGTGGTCCAGCACCGCATCTCCTTCCACCCACACGGCGCTGGCCCACTCCAGGGCTTTCCCCGAGAGGCATGAGACGAGGGCGGACACCCTTTCCCGGCCCGAAGGAGCCGGGTGGACGGTGGCCAGGTAGAATTCCAACTGAAGCCCTAGCAGCGAGCAGCCGTCCCATCGTACTCCCCGGGAAGGACGAGGCGGATCCCACCGGAACCGGGTGCAGGGGGAGCGAGTAGTGGAGGCCCCTGTTGTGCTGGTGGAGGTGCCGGAGGAACTCCCCGTTTCTCCCAGCGGTCCATAGCTTGGACGACGCGGTCCATGGCGGCGCCAAGATGGTGGAGCATCACTGTGTGTTCCTGGACGCGTTCCTCGACCCCCAAACCAGGTGCACCTGCTCCTGCTGACTCCATAGATGCGGTGCGGAATTCTGTAAGGGGTGCATAACTGGTGGCGGAGAAGTCAGACGCAGGAGAGCAGAACTGGGTAATAACCAGAGCAGTTTAATATACAAAACCACCTGCATCCAGAATAACAACATGTGGGTACAAAACCCGTCGCGCACCAGCCATGGGGGGAACAGAGGTTTAAATACACAACACGTAATGAGGGAATAGAAACCAGGTGTGTGGGAAAACAAGACAAACAAATGGAAAATGAAAAATGTGTGGCCTATATCTGAGAGATATAAGAAACATATTTTTTTTTTTTTACATGTACACTATATATATATAAAAATATATATATATATATATATATATATACTGTATGTGGACAGGCCTTCAAATTGGTGGATTTGGTTATATCAGACACACCCGTTGTTGACAGGTGTTTAACCTTTCACGAGCCTCTACCCCGGGTCCGGGAGCACCCCCCCCCCCCCCACACACACTGATTAGCATCGCTAGCATAGCGTCACAATTAAATAGTAGCATCTAAATATCATTAAATCACAAGTCCAAGACACCTAATGAAAGATACAGATCCTGTGAATAAAGCCACCATTTCAGATTTTTAAAATGTTTTACAGGGGAGACAAAATATGTAAATCTATTAGCTAACCACGTTAGCAAAAGACACCATTTTTCTTTGTCCACCATTTTCTCTCTCCACCAGTAGCTATCACCAATTCGGCTAAACTAAGATATTGATAGCCACTAACCAAGAAAAAACCTCATCAGATGACAGTCTGATAACATATTTATGGTATAGGATAGGTTTTGTTAGAAAAATGTGCATATTTCAGGTATAAATCATAGTTTGCCATTGCAGCCACCATCACAAATCTCACCAAAGCGACTAGAATTACTACAGAGAGCAACTTGTATTACCAATTTACTCATCATAAAACATTTCTTAAAAATACACAGCACATAGCAATGGACACAGATCTTGTGAATTCAGACAACATTTCAGATTTTCTAAGTGTTTTACGGCGAAAACACAATAAATCGTTATATTAGCATACCACATATGCAAACGTTACCCGAGCACTGATTCAAGCCAAAGAGAGCGATATCGTTATCATCGCCAAAATATATTAATTTTTTCACTAACCTCAGAATTCTTCAGATGACACTCCTGTAACATCATATTACACAATCCATATACAGTTTGTTCGAAAATGTGCATATTTAGCCACCAAAATCATGGTTAGACAATGACAAAAGTAGCCCAGCTGGTCAGAAAATGTCGTGCACCATATTAGACAGTGATCTAGTCTTATACATAAATACTCATAAACTTGACAAAAAAATATAGGGTGGACAGCGATTGATAGACAATTTAATTCTTAATACAATCGCGGAATTACATTTTTTCAATTATCCTTACTTTTCAATACAGGTTGCGCCAAGCGAAGCTATAGCAAACAAAATGGCGGCATAAGCGTTTCACATTTTTCGACAGAAACACGATTTATCATAATAAATTGTTCCTACTTTGAGCTGTTCTTCCATCAGAATCTTGGGCAATGAATCCTTTCTTGGGTCTAATCGTCTTTTGGTCGAAAGCTGTCCTCTTGCCATGTGGAAATGCCCACTAACGTTCGGCATGAACTGGAACGTGCCCAGCGGTTCTAAGTGTCTCAGAAAGAAATGCTTCAAAATCGCACTAAACGGATATAAATTGCTATAAAACGGTTCAAATTAACTACCTTATGATGTTTTTAACACCTAGAACGAGTAAAAATATGACCGGAGAAATATTACTGGCTAAACCAAAGCTTGGAAGGAGGCGAGTCCGACATCCTTCGTGCGCCAGGCGCAGACATGGAAAGGAACCTACTTCCGCTATTTGGTGTCTTATAGAGGCACTGATTGCGCAATCGACTCCATTCAAAGCGTCATCACGTACTGACATCCAGGGGAAGACGTAAGAAGTGTCTGTTTCTCCATAGCATTTACACGGACTTTTAAACTGACTCCAGATCAGGTGCCAAGATGTCTGAAATCTGACTCCCTATCATGAAAAGTGCTGTAGATTGAGTTCTGTTTCACTCAGAGACAAAATTCCAACGGCTATAGAAACTAGAGAGTGTTTTCTATCGAATAATTATAATAATATGCGTATTGTACGAGCAAGAATTGAGTACTAGGCAGTTTAATCTGTAGAGCAAATTATGCTAATGTGAAACAGCACCCCCTATAGTTGCAAGAAGTTAAAATCGAACACACAGCCATGCAATCTTAGAATATGTGGACATCTACAAATACCTAGGTGTCTGGCTAGACTGTAAACTCTCTTTCCAGACTCATGTTAAACATCTCAAATCCAAAATTAAATCTTGAATCAGCTTCCTATTTCGCAACAAAGCTTCCTTCAATCACGCTGCCAAACATACCCTCGTAAAACTGGCTATCCTACCGATCCTCGACTTCGGCGATGTCATTTACAAAATAGCTTCCAATACTCTAATCAGCAAACTGGATGCAGTCTATCACAGTGCCATCCGTTTTTTTTTCACCAAAGCCCCTTATACCACCCACCACTGCGACCTGTATGCTCTCGTCGGCTGGCCCTCGCTACATATAATCGTCGCCAAACCCACTGGCTCCAGGTCATCTATAAGTCTATGCTAGGTAAAGCTCCGTCTTATCTCAGCTCACTGGTCACGATAACAACACCCACCCGTAGCACGCGCACCAGCAGGTATATCTCACTGGTCATACACAAAGCCAACATCTATTGGCTGCCTTTCCTTCCAGTTCTCTGCTGTCAATGACTCGAACGAATTGCAAAAATCGCTGAAGCTGGAGACTTACATTTCCCTCACTAACTTTAAACATCAGCTATCTGATCAGCTAACCGATCGCTGCAGCTGTACATAGCCCATCTGTAAATAGCCCACCCAATCTATCCACCTCATCCCCACATTGTTTATATTAACTTTTCTGCTCTTTTGCACACCAGTATTTCTACTTGCACTCCAGTGTTAATTTGCTAAATTGTAATTTCTCCGCTACTATGGCCTATTTATCTCCTTCCCTCCTCACGCCATTTACACACTGTATATAGACTTTCTTTTTTTCTATTGTGTTTGACTGTACACTTGTTTATTCCATGTGTAACTCTGTTGTTTGTGTCGCACTGCTTTGCTTTATCTTGGCCAAGTCGCAGTTGTAAATGAGAACTTGTTCTCAACTAGCCTACCTGGTTATTAAATTATTAAATATATATATATATTTTTTATCTCTATAAACAAAAATTGGTAGTAGATTGGCCTTACTGAAGTGCTCAGCAAATTTCAACGTGACACAGTCATAGAATGCCACCTTTCCAACAAGACAGTTTGTCAAATTTCTGCACTGCTGGAGCTGGCTCAGTGAACTGTAAGTGCTGTACTTGTGAAGTGGAAAAGTCTAGGCGCAAAAACGGCTTTGCCGCGAAGTGGTAGGCCACACAAGTTTACACAAGCTATTAGCCCATACTAACGTATTGAATAACAGTCACTACATGCAACAACAGAAAACAAATCCAAAGGAAGTTTGTTCTGAAGATATAAGAAAGATCAGGAAAAAAAATTTACTTAATTTTTTACGTGTATTTAACCCCTTATTTTCGACACTAAACAGTTTCCATATACTTCCATTCATTTTTATTCAGAGCCTATCTACAATCCTGACTTAGCTGTGTAATATTGACAAGCTCAGAATCACTTGTGTTTCAAACAATGGTCCTGTTTTATCAATTGCTGTGCTGATCAATGGACAATTCATTACCTCTGTCAAAATAATATGTATTTTTGCAATAAAGATGGTGATGCAACAATAATACACATTTACAATAGGCCTATATCTAAACAGACATACAGCCAAATTATCTAAATTCAGCAAAAAAGGAAGGTCCTCTCACTGTCAACTGCGTTTATTTTCAGCAAACTTAACATGTGTAAATATTTGTATGAACATAACAAGATTCAACAACTGAAACATAAACTGAACGAGTTCCACAGACATGTGACTAACAGAAATGGAATAACATGTCCCTGAAGAAAGGGGGGCTCAAAATCAAAAATGGTGAGGCCACCAGCTGCATTAAATACTGCAGTGCATCTCCTCCTCATGGACTGCACCAGATTTGCCAGTTCCTGCTGTGAGATGTTACCCCACTCTTCCACCAAGGCACCTGCATGTTCCCGGACATTTCTGGGGGGAATGGCCCTAGCCCTCACCCTCCGATCCAACAGGTCCCGGACGTGCTCAATGAGATTGAGATCGCTGGTCATGGCAGAACACTGACATTCCTGTCTTGTAGGAAATCACGCACAGAACGAGCAGTATGGCTGGTGGCATTGTCATGCTGAAGGGTCATGGCAGGATGAGCTTGCAGGAAGGGTACCACATGAGGGAGGAGGATGTCTTCCCTGTAACGTACAGTGTTTAAATTGCCTGCATTGACAACAAGCTCAGTCTGTGTCACACCGCCCCAGACCATGACGGACCCTCCACCTCGAAATCGATCTCGCTCCAGAGTACGGGCCTCGTTGTAATACTCATTTTTCGACGATAAACGCGAATCCGACCATCACCCCTGGTGAGACAAAACCGCGACTCGTCAGTGAAGAGCACTTTTTGACAGTCCTGTCTGGTCCAGCGACGGTGGGTTTGTGCCCATGGGTGACGTTGCTGCCGGTGCTGTCTGGTGAGGACCTGTTTACAGCAGGCCTACAAGCCCTCAGTCCAGCCTCTCTCAGCCTATTGCGGACAGTCTGAGCACTGATGTAGGGATTGTGCGTTCCGGGTGTAACTCGGGCAGTTGTTGTTGCCATCCTGTACTTGCCCCGCAGGTGTGATGTTCGGATGTACCGATCCTGTGCAGGTGTTGTTACACGTGGTCTGCCACTGCGAGGACAATCAGCTGTCGGTCCTGTCTCCCTGTAGCGCTGTTTTAGGTGTCTCACAGTACAGACATTGAAATGTATTGCCCTGGCCACATCTGCAGTCCTCATGCCTCCTTGCAGCATTCCTAAGGCACGTTCACGCATAGGAGCAGAGTCCCTGGGCATCTTTCTTTTGGTGTTTTTCAGAGTCAGCAGAAAGGCCTCTTTAGTGTCCTAAATTTTCATAACTGTAACCTTAACTGCATAGCGTCTGTAAGCTGTTAGTGTCTTAATGACCGTTCCACAGGTGCATGTTCATTAACCTCTCTGGGATATGTGGGACGCTAGCGTCCCAACTGGCCAACATCCAGTGAAAATGCAGAGCGCCAAATTCAAATTAATTACAATAAAAATTCAACTTTGATGAAATCACACATACAATATACCAAATTAAAGCTACACTTGTTGTGAATCCAGCCAACGTGTCAGATTTCCAAATGCTTTACGGCGAAAGCAAACGATGCTATTATCTGAGGATAGCAACCAAGCAAACAAACACAGACCATCATATTTCAACCCTCCAGGCGCGACACAAAACGCAGAAATAAAGATATAATTCATGCCTTACCTTTGACTAGCTTCTGTTGGCACTCCAATATGTTCTATAAACATCACAAATGGTCCTTGTTTTCGATTAATTCCGTCGATATATATCCAAAATGTCCATTTATTTGGCGCGTTTGATCCGGAAAAACACCGGTGTAACGGTTCTCCTCCTCCTCTACAACCGAAGAGGAGGAGTAGTGATTGAACCAAGGCGCAGCGGGTTGTGAATACATAATTTATTTAAAGAAAAGACGAAAACACGAACTTCACTATAAACTAACAAAACAACAAACGGAGTAGACAGACCTGGACGACGAACTTACATTAAACACGAAGAACGCACGAACAGGGAAAATAGACTACACAAAATGACGATGTACAAAAACAAACCGAACAGTCCCGTATGGTGCGACAAACACTGACACAGGAGACAACCACCCACAACGAACACAGTGAAACAACCTACCTAAATATGACTCTCAATTAGAGGAAAACGCCAAACACCTGCCTCTAATTAAGAGCCATACCAGGCAACCCTTAAACCAACATAGAAACAGAAAACATAGAATGCCCACCCAAACTCACGTCCTGACCAACTAACACATACAACAAACTAACAGAAATAGGTCAGGAACGTGACATAACCGCCCCCTTAAGGTGCGAACTCCGGGCGCACCAGCACAAAGTCTAGGGGAGGGTCTGGGTGGGCATCTGACCACGGTGGTGGCTCAGGCTCAGGGCGAGGTCCCCACCCCACCATAGTCAATCCCAGCTTACATCTCCCCCTACAAATGACCACCCTCATATTACACCCACTTAATCTTTTGGGTAACATCGAGACAAGGGGCAGCACCGGGATAGAGGGATAGCTCAGGATAGAGAGGTAGCGCAGGATAGAGAGGTAGCTCAGGATAGAGGGGCAGCTCCGGAATGAAAGGCAACTCCGGACAGAGAGACAGCTCTGGACTGAGGGGCAGCTCTGGATAAATAGCCGCTCTGGTCTGAGGGACAGCTCATGACTGGCTGACGGCTCCGGACGCTCATGGCTGGCTGACGGCTCCGGACGCTCATGGCTGGCTGACGGCTCCGGACGCTCATGGCTGGCTGACGGCTCCGGACGCTCATGGCTGGCTGACGGCTCCGGACGCTCATGGCTGGCTGACGTCTCTGGACGCTCATGGCTGGCTGACGGCTCTGGACGCTCATGGCTGGCTGACGGCTCTGGACGCTCATGGCTGGCTGACGGCTCTGGACGCTCATGGCTGGCTGACGGCTCTGGACGCTCATGGCTGGCTGACGGCTCTGGACGCTCATGGCTGGCTGACGGCTCTGGACGCTCATGGCTCGCTGGCGGCTCTGGCAGATCCTGTCTGGTTGGCGGCTCTGGCAGATCCTGACTGACGAATGGCTCTAGCGGCTCGGGACAGCCTGGCGGCTCAAATGGCTCGGGACAGACGGATGGCTCAGACGGCGCTGGGGAGACGGATGGCTCAGACGGCGCTGGGGAGACGGATGGCTCAGACGGCGCTGGGGAGACGGATGTCTCAGACGGCGCTGGGGAGACGGATGGCTCAGATGGCGCTGCGGAGACGGATGGCTCAGATTGCGCTGCGGAGATGGATGGCTCAGACTGATCCTGTCTAGCGGAAGGCTTTGGCTGCTCCTGTCTGGTGGAAGGCTCTAGCGGCTCCTGTTTGGCGGAAGGCTCTAGCGGCTCCAGTCTGGCGGAAGGCTCTAGCGGCTCCAGTCTGGCGGAAGGCTCTGTAGGCTCATGGCAGACGGGCGGCTTTGCAGGCTCATGGCAGACGGGCGGCTTTGAAGGCTCAATACAGACGAGCAGTTCATGCGGCGCTTGGCAGACGGACAGTTCAGGCGCCGTTGGGCAGACGGCAGACTCTGGCCGCCTGAGACGCACTGTAGGCCTGGTGCGTGGTGCCGGAACTGGAGGCACCGGACTGGAGACACGCACTTCAAGCCTAGTGCGGGGAGCAGGGACAGGGCACACTGAACTCTCAAAGCGTACTATTTGCCTGGTGCGTGGTACCGGCACAGGTGGCACCGGGCTGAGAGCACGCACATCAGGACGAGTACGGGGAGAAGGAACAGTGTGTACAGGGCTCTGGACACGCACAGGTGGCTTAGTGCGTGGTGCCGGAACTGGAGGCACCGGACTGGAGACACGCACCATAGAGAGAGTGCGTGGAGGAGAAACAGGGCTCTGGAAACGCACTGGAAGCCTGGTGCGTGGTGTAGGCACTGGTGGTACTGGGCTGGGGCGGAGAGGTAGCGCCGTAAATACCGGACCGTGCAGGCGTATTGGCTCCCTTGAACACTGAGCCTGCCCAACCTTACCTGGCTGAATGCTCCCCTTCGCCCGACCAGTGCGGGGAGGTGGAATAACCCGCACCGGGCTATGTAGGCGAACCGGGGACACCATGCGTAAGGCTGGTGCCATGTAAGCCGGCCCAAGGAGACGTACTGGTGGCCAGATATGTAGAGCCGGCTTCATGGCACTTGGCTCAATGCTCAATCTATCCCTACCAGTGCGGGGAGGTGGAATAACCCGCACTGGGCTATGCACACGTACAGGAGACACCGTGCGCTCTACTGCATAACACGGCGTCTGCCCGTACTCCCGCTCTCCACGGTTAGCCTGGGAAGTGGGCGCAGGTCTCCTACCTGCCCTTGGCCCACTACCTCTTAGCCCCTCCCCCAAGAAATGTTTGGGTAGTACTCACGCGTCCCCTCATAACGCCGGTTCCCTTCTCCGGTTTCCTCTGCTCTTCTCAGTGCCTCCAGCTGTTCCCATGGGAGGCGATCCCTTCCAGCCAGGATCTCCTCCCATGTGTAGCAACCTTTACCGTCTAATACATCCTCCCAAGTCCATTCCTCCTTCTTGCGCTGTCCCTTCCTCCGATTACACCGCTGCTTGGTTCTGGTTATAAGGTGGGTGGTTCTGTAACGGTTCTCCTCCTCCTCTACAACCGAAGAGGAGGAGTAGTGATTGAACCAAGGCGCAGCGGGTTGTGAATACATAATTTATTTAAAGAAAAGACGAAAACACGAACTTCACTATAAACTAACAAAACAACAAACGGAGTAGACAGACCTGGACGACGAACTTACATTAAACACGAAGAACGCACGAACAGGGAAAATAGACTACACAAAATGACGATGTACAAAAACAAACCGAACAGTCCCGTATGGTGCGACAAACACTGACACAGGAGACAACCACCCACAACGAACACTGTGAAACAACCTACCTAAATATGACTCTCAATTAGAGGAAAACGCCAAACACCTGCCTCTAATTAAGAGCCATACCAGGCAACCCTTAAACCAACATAGAAACAGAAAACATAGAATGCCCACCCAAACTCACGTCCTGACCAACTAACACATACAACAAACTAATAGAAATAGGTCAGGAACGTGACAACCGGTTCCCACTTTCGCAACGTGACTACAAAATATCTCAAAAGTTACCTGTGAGCTTTGTCCAAACATTTCAAACTACGTTTGTAATACAACTTTAGGTACTTTTTAACTTAAATAATTGATAAAATTGAAGACGGGATGATCTGTGTTCAATACCGGAGGAAAACAAAGTGTAGCGAGCCTCTGTAACGCGCCTCTAACAAAGAGTACACTTCCCTCTACTCTCATTCTGAACAGTGTTACTTCTTCATTTCTCAAAGGAAAATCCTCAACCAATTTCTAAAGACTGTTGACATCCAGTGGAAGCGATAGGAACTGCAAGAAGGTCCCTTAGAAATCTGGATTCCCAATGAACGCCCATTGAAAAGAGAGTGACCTCAAAAAAAAGAAAATCGGAATGGTTTGTCCTCGGGAATTCGCCTGCCATATATGTTCTGTTACACTCACAGACACGATTCAAACATTTGTAGAAACATCGGAGTGTTTTCTATCCAAATCTACTAATAATATGCATATCTTAGGTTCTGGGCCTGAGTAGCAGGTAGTTTACTTTGGACACGCTTTTCATCCGGACGTGCATGGGAAACAGTGTTTAAACCATTTACAATGAAGAGTTGTGAAGTTATTTGGATTTTTACAAATTATCTTTGAAAGACAGGTTCCTGAAAAAAGGATATTTCTTTTTTTGCTGAGTTTATATATACAGTACACACCGGTGTACTTTATCTTAGCAGGACATTGTTAAGTCCATTATCACTCTGAGTATAAATTAGGTTGTTTGAAAAGTTTTGAATCCTAAGCAACCTGCATACACATTGTTTGAACTACAATACCTACATAGCTACTGAAGTAGGTCAAAGCTATGCCCTGCAAAGCATGGGTGGAATAGGCATTGTGGTGCTCATGTGAATTACCTTTACTGATCGGCTTCAGACAAATGCCTATTCTCACCTAAAACATGATTTTTTGTTTTTAATTTGTTCTATAGTTCTTGCCTTCTCATACTGGTGAATGGTAGTGCTAAGCTGCAAGGTTGTCTCGAAGACATTGCATGGCCTTTTCGGTGTTGCCATTTTGAAGTACCCAAAGCTGTGTTGCAATTATCTCTTGCTTGGTTGAAGGACAGGTAGGTTTATATTTTATGTGTTCATATTTTATGTGGGTTAAAACACCAAATGATAAAATCATATTTCAGTTTTAAATGAGAGTAAAGCGACCACACCTGTTTTAAACAAAATGTGGAAATCTGTTCCACCCACCACTGACATCTCTCAGCTGTAATGAATGAAAGTACATCATGCTGTTACGGTGTGTTTGACGTTATGCAATTACTGTACGTCCTATAGCCTACATAACAATCTGCATCTGAATATCATGGCTTCTCGAAATTCAGCGTTGTTGTTTTTTGACCTCTGAGCACGTTTGTGCACCCATAAATCTGTCTGCTGAAAGAGAGACACGCTCTGAATACAGAGTTTGCCATGTAAATCAATCACTCCTGGGCTGCGTCTCAAATGGCATCCTATTCCCTACATTTACATTTGACCAGTATCTATAAGGCCCTAGTCAAAAGTAATGCACAGTGTAGGGAAAAGTGTGGTATTTGGGATGAAGCCCTGTAAGGGAAAGAGACCAGCAAACACAATCAGGACTACCTAGTCTGAATACTGAAGTGCATCTCCTCCTCTCCTCACTGTCTCTTCTATTTCTCAACTCTGTTTAATAGAGAAAAAAATCCAACAGTCACCTTTGCTAACTGGATCACAAATACCCAACAATATTTGTCTGGACTACAACACATGAGACATAGGCTACTCTTTGGTATTCATGCAATCTAAGAATGAACTCCTGAATAAATATGGTAGATACAATTTAATGTTTTTATCACAAGGGTGTAGGCTGACCTTATTTACACCTAGCCAAAGCTACCAACATCCTCTAAAGAGAACATTGTGTCCAGATTGACTGAGTCATAGAGATCTCTCCAATATAGTGCATCACTTTGGTCTCCACACAGTCCTCCTAGATAAGGTCAACATTACAAATGCATGATCGCCAAAATGTATCTCTAGATTTCTATTGGCAGACACTGTAAACTGTGGAGAAACATATGTCAACATCGCATATGCATTATGAGTGAGATAGAGGGGTACAGTAGTCAGCCACCTTGGAACATTGAATGTGCAAAGGAATGTGGATCATTTGACTAAAAAATCCATGTGAGTAGTCGTGTGGTTATGAAATGCAGTGTTAACCTGCAAATGTGCTGATCAGACAGCTTGGAAATGAGGGCATGATGATATACAGTATGATGATATACAGTATTAACCTAATGGCTGTACCTCACAATGTACGCATCCCAAATGGCATGTATTTTATTTATAGTGCACTACTTTTGACCAGAGCCTATAGGGAGGTAAGTGCAGATGCCTATTGCAGAAGGTTGTATTTAATGCTTTATCATTGCTGACACACATTTGCAAGGAACATTTTCATCGGATGCAATGCAAATATTCTCTGAATATTATTTATTTAATTGACATGATTCATTGTCAAGGGTCTGGTGCCATTCAGATTCAGGAGGAGGGTTGAAATAGGGCTCCGTCTCAAATGGCACCCTATTCCCTATACAGTATAGTGCACTACTTTTGACCAGGGCACATAGTCTCTGGTCAAAGTAGTGCAATATGTAGATAGGTTGCCATTTGGGACACAACCTAGGTTAGCTGTGCTGTACTAATTAGACAGAAATGTGGACTGAAGAATCTGTCAGAAGAGAAACATCTGTCATGAGATTTGTGTGTGTGTGTGATTATGAAAGACTCTTTAAATCCAACATTTTTATTTTATTATTTTGTCAAAATCGGGCCAAGAATTGGGTCCAATGTGTTGTGTCCCCTTGGCCACTCTGTATATCCCCTTGATCTGAACCAAAACATTATTCACAACATTAGTGTGCAATTACTGGTGGCAATACCCAACATGACCCTCTAATATGATCCGAAGGGATCTATATTCTGGGGGCAGCCCATGGCACTTTGAATCGGATACGAAACTGCACTGGATTATTGTGACAGAGTAAAAACTGCACACATTCAGAGGGATTCATTTTCTGCAGTGTATGACACCACCAACTAACCGACCTTCATCATCTCTCCCCTCCCAAACCTCCCAGCTCCCCCAACCCTCCCAACCCCGAAATACTTCTCCCTATTGTGTTACATTAGTTACAAAATGATTGGAACCCTTTCTATGATGGCTAAATGCTAGCAGCTTCAGAGGCACTCAATGTGTCCCAAATGGCACCCCATTCCATATACAGCGCACTACTTTTGACCAGAGCCTTATGGGCCAAGTAGTGCAATATATAATGAATGGGGTGCCATTTCGGACACACATGATCGTAGCGGACTGCTTGAGCCCTACAAACAAGAATTGTCATGATCAACCTTTGAGAGCAGCTTGCTTAGAGTTCCATGAACTCAATGGTCAATGGATGAATAGAGAAAGTATGAACTCTATTTGTCATAAAGCTTTTTTATTCATTTGTACATTTGGAATTGATGTTAATCAAATCGGCCATTTTCTGGCATGAATTAGAAAGAGGGTGAAATAAATGCTCTTGGCTGCATACAATTCTTCCTACTACGCCACCATGTCGGTGTCAATGACTGATTTCACCTGTATTCCTGTAATAAATATGTACACCTGTAATAACACCTGTAATAAATCTCAGCTTTTTTTAAATACACTCAAGAAAAACTATATTTATTTTAGTGATTCAGGAGTAACATTAAAACAGAATAATTTAGACAACTATACAGAAAACCCCTGAAATTGCTGAAACAAGTAAATTAAATCAATGAACAGAATAGACAGATTAACTGATAACTAAAATAGCAATGCAGATGGCACTCTTTCACGAAGTGCAAAGATGTATTATAGGTTAAAAAAAAATGTGTAGATGAATGCTACAGACTTTGCGGAGTAGAAGATCGATCAGTGTTCCAGAGGTCGTGGATTCAAATGCAAAGAGTGGTCATGCTGAAAAGTTAGTACTAAGTGAACATGTCAAATGTAATCATATTGTCATTGATTAAATACATTTTTTACACTATATTAGCTGGACAGCATGTCACTTACTTTAACCCCCCCCACCCCCACTATCATTTAATTTCCTTACAAAAAAACATGTGTGCATGTATTACATTTAGAGTTCACATGTTAACACCACCTTTTCACATGTGAGGAGAACAACATGTTTTCACCTCACATGTAAATTGCAGATTCAGATGTGAAATTTTCAGTTTCACATGTGACAATCAAATTTGCATTCTCACATGTGAAAAACACTGTTGACATTTTGCATGCCCATGTTGTCAGATTTCTTTCACAATTTTCTTTTACATGTGTAGTTTTATGTTATCACATGTTGCTTTTACATGTTATCACAATACATTCACATTAGATCCAAAAAATGTCTGTAAGGGTGTAGCTGTGCCTGCCTGATACAGCCCATGTTACAGACGGTGAGCTAAATAAGATATGTGTTTGGGTTGTGTGTGTCATGTCTTTCTATTGTGTCTGCTAACCTCCCAGCAACACAGTGCCCCTGAGTAACAATAGGCTTTCTCCTCATGTCTTTTTCAATTAAAGTCTAGCTCATACATCTGCACTCATACATCTGTACTGCTGAAATCAGTACTGTTGAAATCTTCTCACTAGATAGCATGGTGCCTGCTCGGCTGGAAGCTAGAATAAATATTCTGGTGTCAAAATGTCACCCAACCCTGCTGAGCTGGTTTTTAGAAAACATGTCCTTTCACTTTTATATTGCCACACAGCATGTGTGTGTGTGCAGGTATGCATGCGTGTGACTGTGTTACTAAACCCAGTTGATTGCTATCTACGGAGTCTTTGAAGGGTCTTGATCATCCTGCCAGACATGGTTTCCTCTAATCCATGGGCTTTATAGTACTGGCTACTTTTCGTCTTGCACTGTCTGAGTGCCTGGAACGTTACATCCAGCAATTATCACATTTATTCGTAAGATAATATCAAAATTGATGACAGTTCTCCTTAAAAACAAATCATTGTATTCTGTTATGGTACACAACATACCACACAGGTTGAGGGTTCATCCCTCTCCACTTGTGCACATCAAGCAGTCCTCAAACGAATTTATATCATATATATTCTATAAATGCAATTAGCAACTGAGTGGGACGACACACGGAGACTGGCAAGCTGTGTGAGTATAGAGCCAGGCAGGTCATTCAAGATTCAAGTCGATGTTGAAAAGTTCGTCCAGGTCCACAGGATGTCAAGAGATGTCTTCAAAACCAGCCACTAGGGGCAATGGTGAGCGTTTTCACCATCAATTAGGCTTAAAACTTCTTAGGGATTGGTGCCCCGTCAACGGGACAGTTGTAAATCATGCAGCGCCTTGTGTCACGATCGTAGATTTTAGAGAATCAACAAATGTCGGTACATATAAGGGTCTTTTATCAGATGAAAGCTTAAATTCTTGTTAATATAACACCACTGTCCAATTTACAAAATGCCATGCTATTGTTTGAGGAGAGCTCCTAACATCAAAACAATTTTCACAGCGATAGGTTTGATAAATTCACCTCTAAATGTGAAATGTGTACTTACATTCAGAAATCTTGCTCTGATTTATCATCCAAAGGGTCCCAGCGATAACATGAAGTGTTATTTTGTTAGATAAAATCCTTGTTCATATCCTAAAAAGGTCCATATAGCAAGCACGGTCGATTGTTAACCCTAACCTAATTTGCAAAGAAAGGAATCTGAAAATCTAACCCTAAACGTTGTTTCAACCAGCCAAATCACGTTCGTATATATTCCTCAGAGATCCTAGAATGTAACCAGACTACACTATATCATTAGGGGTGTAGTGTATCCTATAGGACACCAAAGTTGGTCAGAGAGCGACGCCTTCATGGCACGCAGATGACGCGGGCGGTCTTCACTTGATCGACTCTAACTTTGTCAAATAAGCACCAATCGGGGTCAAACAAAGCTAGCTAGATAGCCAATGAGCTGCGCTTTACGGGAGTAAAGCCTGAATCTGTCGCAAAATGTAGCTGCTAACCGTTTGTGACAACATGCCTTTTCCCTTTGGACAAAAATAAGAATATTCAGAGTTGAAAACTGGAAACTGGTTATTTTGCAGATGTTGAACTTATATGGCTACTAATACTGTAAAACTAAATCAAAGTTCAAGTATACAGATTTGATGATATTCTTGCAGAAAAATGTTATATGAATGCAAATGTCTCCTTCACGATTTGCCCAAATGTACCTGGGTGACTTCACACTAAATGTCATGTAGTTCGCTCATACTTCAAGTTATTCGTCTGAAACTTTGCACATACACTGTCCCACTTCCAGAATGATGGCTGGAAGTGGGACCTTTCTGTTGCATTTTAAAGATGGTGATAGAAAAAAAAGAAAATGGATCTTCCACCAGATCTATTGTGTTATATTCTCCTACATTCAATTCACATTTCCACAAACTTCAAAGTGTTTCCTTTCAAATAGTACTAAGAATATGCATATCCTTGCTTCAGGGCCTGAGCTACAGGCAGTTAGATTTGGGTATGTCATTTAAAGGCGACAATGAAAAAAAGGGGCTATCCCTAAGTTAAGCATGATGTTTAACCCTATAACAAACCTTAACCCTTGCATTTACCATTTTGAATGCCTAAATGTAACCATCAAAATTCGACATTTATGACCCCCCCTCCCTGGACAAACGTTGAATATTGAGGTCAAACCGCGAGATCTTGTTGATAGAGCATCCCTCCCAATCTTTCACTTTATTCAGGCAGAGGCACAGAGGGAATATAATAGTTGGATATCTGGACTCATACAGAAAACCAACAAAAGGCTGATCCTTAAACAGTAGTCCATAATGACTTCATGCAGTACACTGGGGCATGTGTCTGTGCTTGCTTGCATACATTCGTGTGTGTGTATAAAAGCCTGCAGATGTATCCCTTGCATAGCACACAGCAAATTGGCCAGTGTTAACTAGTGTTCATTCAAGAGATAAATGAACACTGTAAATACTTAAATTAGTTAGTAACAAGAGTTGAACCAAAACCCTACCCATCATTATCAGATTTCCAAGCATGCTCTATTGGAGGTTGACATTTTAGAATTGCTTCTTTCAATTTATATGTTTTTACATGTACATTGAATGATTAACTAATATTATGCGACTGAAATATTTATCTCAACCAATCCAATCCACTTGACTGAAATGAATTAATGCAACAATGATGTCTCTGTCACTAGCAAACACAGTTATGGGTAGTACTGGTAACTCTAAAATTCCCCCGAAAGGCACCCTGAGAAACATGCAAATTAGGCTTAAAAACCTACAGCAGGGCTATTCCTTTCCACCACTGGAAATGAATGGGATGGTTTTTCAAAGAAGCAACCCATGTATGGTTATTCTGAGACCCTAAAATGGTTCCCCTATGGCATCACCCTCAATAACCTTATTTGGTTTCAACTTGCACCTTTGTTTTTAAGTGTAGGATTAGCGTTATGGGTTAGGGTTTGGAGCTAAGGTTAGGGGTTAGGGAAAATAGGATTTTAAATGAGAATCAACTGTTTGGTCCTCACAAGGATTGTATAACAAATGTGTATCTACACGTATGTGTGTGTACGCTGATACAAGGTGGACAGCCATTACTGAGCCCTGTCTCCCGCTGTCTTCCCCCGTCTCCCCAGCCTGACCGTGCAGTCTGGTGACTAATGGCCTAGCCATCAATCACTAAATATCCCAGGGAGGAGCGTGCCACGGCCACCCAAACTACAGGCTCAGGAGAGTAGGAGCACATCATGTCTATGTCAGTTGCACAAACACATACACCAGGGTTTCTGTCAGACGATAATAGCCGACTTTTGGCCGATTTAGAAAATATATACAGTGGGGAGAACAAGTATTGGATACACTGCCGATTTTGCAGGTTTTCCTACTTACAAAGCATTAGAGGTCTGTCATTTTTATTATAGGTACACTTCAACTGTGAGAGACGGAATCTAAAAATCCAGAAAATTACATTGAATGATTTTTAAGTAATTAATTTGCATTTTCATTGATGGAAATCCAGTCGACTACCACGAGAGCTGTTGCTAACGCTCATCAAACAACTATTGCTGCTTTAGTGAAACTGCACAACAATTCTAAATGCAATCGCGGGTTAAAAATAATGGCCCACGATTCAAAATATTTACTATTTTTATTAACTGGTAATCGAAGCGTGCTTCCCGTTTGCCGGCAACTAGGCAGGCTTTTTTTTGCATTTTGCATTTTTTTTGCATTTTGAAAACATATACTTAATTGTTTGAAACCTGAACGTTATATTATATCAGGTTTCAGGTATGACACAGATGCAGACAGTATCGAAGGAACAAAAGTTCATTTCTAATACAGGGTCAGGCAAACGATAGGTCAAAGGCAAGCAGGGGTCAATAATCCAGAGAAGGTGCAAAGGTTCCAGAACGGAAGGCAGTCTCAGGGTCGGGGCAGGCAGTGGTCAATAATCCAGTAAGGTGGGGTAAGGTACAGAACGGCAGGCAGGCTCAGGGTGGGCAGAATGGTCAAAACGGAGAAGTACTAGAAAACAGGACCAAGAAACAGGCAGGAGCAGGGGAACAAACACTGGTAGGTTTCACGAACAGAACGAACTGGCAACAGACAAACAGAGAACACGGGTATAAATACGCAGAGGATAATGGGGAAGATGGGTGACAGCTGGAGTGGGGTGGGATGACACCTGGAGGGGGGTGGAGACGAGCACAAAGACAGTTGAAACAGATCAGGGTGTGACAGATTACATATTATGTGGCATGTCTTACCTTGCTTCAAAGTAGCCTAGCCAAAATCCAACCATGCGTGCAGGCAATTATTTTATAATGTCATTGAAACCAGTAGCCTATTTCTCTCATTTCATGTTGTTTTTCAAATGTAATTTCTTTCAATGTCCAGTAGCAAAAGGCACAATCCTAATCATATTAGCAACTCAGACAAGTTGTCTTTATATCTCCCCTCTTTCTAAATTTCTAATGGATATTTTAATCTCGGTGTCATGAAACTGCTCACATGTGTGGTGGGCTTTTGACAATGGCGTTTTCCAGCTAATTGCATTATGGTATGAACGTTCGCGCATAGCCCAATGCCTTGTTCACATTGCTGTGCTTCTAATGTGAAGAAATACTACAGTATTTAAAATGTTAAGCTTATTAAAGCCAATTTATGCTTGCTCCAGTGATGCAATCTGGAGCATGTGACACATTTACGGCGCCTCTGGAAGCTTGCAGAAACCAAATCGTGCTCCGTACCGCATCGCCATGTACCTCCCAAATGTTGTTACAATGAGGAGGTCTCCATACAGCTCCGGATTAACATGATTGGTTGACAGTAAATGGGGCAGGAGGTCCTGTATAAACACAACCTCACTTCCTTGAGAACTTCCTTCATAACAGCTCTGCTCTGCTCTGCATTGCACAAGTAGGAATGAGGCTGAGGCCGCATCACAGTAAATTCTGTAAGGCCACTGCAGATCCCGGATTGACCATGCAGAGCCTTTTACCAAAAGGATATGCTCTTAGCATGAGACATTTGTGCTTACCATGATTTATTTTATTTATATAATTTCACCTTTATTTAACCAGGTAGGCTAGTTGAGAACAAGTTCTCATTTACAACTGCGACCTGGCCAAGATAGAGCAAAGCAGTTCGACACATACAACAACAGTTACACATGGAATAAACAAACACAGTCAATAATAAGGTAGAACAATTCTATATACAGTGTGTGCAAATGAGGTAAGATAAGGGAGATAAGGCAATAAATAGGCCATGGTGGTGAAGTAATTACAATTTAACAAATAAACACTGGAGTGATAGATGTGCAGAAGCTGAATGTGCAAGTAAGGAGCAATATAATTAAATACATACAGTATGGGGATGAGGTAGTTGGATGGGCTATTTACACAGGTGCAGTGATCTATGAGCTGATCTGACAGCTGGTGCCTAAAGCTAGTGAGGGAGATAAGAGTCTCCAGCTTTAGTGATTTTTGCAGTTCGTTCCAGTCATTGGCAGCAGAGAACTGGAAGGAAAGGTGGCCAAATGGGGAATTGGCTTTGGGGGTGACCAGTGAGATATACCTGCTGGAGCACGTGCTACGAGTGGGTGCTGCTATGGTGACCAGTGAGCTGATATAAGGCGGGGCTTTAACTAGCAGAGACTTGAAGATGACCTGGAGCCAGTGGGTTTGGTGACGAGTATGATACGAGGGCCAGCCAACGAGAGGGTACAGATTGCAGTGGTGGGTAGTATATGGGGCTTTGGTGACAAAATGGATGGCACTGTGATAGACTGCATACAATTTGTTGAGTAGTGTTGGAGACTATTTTGTAAATGACATCGCCAAAGTCGAGGATCGGTTGGATGGCCAGTCTTACAAGGGTATGTTTGGCAGCATGAGTGAAGGATGCTTTGTTGCGAAATAGGAAGCCATTTCTAGATTTATGTGAGTCTATGTCTGGAAGGAGAGTTTACAGTGTAGCCAGACACTTAGAATATGTGGACAACTACAAATACCTAAGTCAGAACCGTCCAGAGTAGTGATGCTGGACGGGCGGGCAGGGATCGGTTGAAGAGCATGCATTTAGTTTTACTTGCATTTAAGAGTAGTTGGAGGCCACGGAAGGAGAGTTGTATGGTATTGAAGCTCGTCTGGAGGTTAGTTAACACAGTGTCCAAAGAAGGGCCAGAAGTATACAGAATAGTGTCGTCTGCGTATAGGTGGATCAGAGAATCACCAGCAGCAAGAGCTACATCATTGATGTAAACGGAGAAGCGAGTCTGCCCGAGAATTGCAGATGCACAGAGCACTTACAGAAACTAATATACAATTGAAGTTTGAGTCTTACATACACTAAGGTTGGAGTCATTAAAACTCGTTTTTCAACCACTCCACAAATTTCTTGTTAACAAACTATAATTTTGGCAAGTCGGTTAGGACATTTACTTTGTGCATGACAAGTAATTTGTTTAAACAATTGTTTACAGACAAGTTAATTCCCTTATAATTCACTGTATCACAATTCCAGTGGGTCAGAGGTTAACATACACTAAGTTGACTATGCCATTAAACAGCTTGAAAAATTCCAGAAAATGATGTCATTGCTTTAGAAGCTTCTGATAGGCTAATTAATTTAATTGACATAATTTGAGCCGATTGGAGGTGTACCTGTGGATGCATTTCAAGGCCTACCTTCAAGCTCAGTACCTCTTTGCTTGACATTATGGGATCATCAAAATTAATCAGCCAAGACTTCAGAAACACATTTGTTTGGAAGCAATTTACAAACTCCTGAAGGTACCAGGTTCATCTGTACAAACAATAGTACGCAACTATAAACACCAACGTACCACGCAGCTATCATACCGCTCAGGAAGGACACGCATAGAAAACAATTTAAAGGCAATTCTACCAAATACTAATTGAGTGAATGTAAACTTCTGACCCACTGGGAATGTGATGAAAGAAATAAAAGCAGGAAAAAATCATTCTCTCTACTATTATTCTGACATTTCACATTCTTAAAATAAAGTGGTGATCCTAAAGAGGATTAAATGTCAGGAATTGTGAAACTGAGTTTAAATATATTTGGTTAAGGTGTATGCAAACTTCCGACTTCAACTGTATGTATTATTCATTTAATAATGTATATCATTATTATTATTGCCACAGAGAAACAATTAAGGCCTATTGTTAGTCAAAATCATTGAAGATAATTGTTGTATTTATAATTCTGAAATCAATAAAAACACAAATTAAATATTTGCTACCAATATTGCTACTCAGTCCATGTAAAATGTTTGTCTCTGTGCCTCATACATATACAGAAGCAGCACACAGCAACGTATACGCAGGCACAGGCAGACATACACATACGCCAGCACACAATGTTCATGTTTGATGCAGTCTTGACATGATTCAGCTATAGGTACAGTGGATTGCGAAAGTGTTCACCCCCCTTTTTTTACTATTTTGTTGCCTTACAACCTGGAATTTAAATAGATTTTTTGGGGGTTTGTATCATTTGATTTACACAACATGCCTACCACTTTGAAGATGCAAAATATTTTTTCTTGTGAAACAAACAAGAAATAAGACAAAAAAACATAGCGGGCGTGCATAACTATTCATCCCCCTCAAGTCAATACTTTGTAGAGCCACCTTTTGCAGCAATTTTAGATGCAAGTCTCTTGGGGCTTGTTTTTATAAGCTTGGCACCTCTAGCCACTGGGATTTTTAACCATTCTTCAAGGCAAAATTGCTCCAGCTCCTTCAAGATGGATGGGTTCTGCTGGTGTACAGCAATCTTTAAGTCATACCACAGATTCTCAATTGGATTGGGGTCTGGCCTTTGACTAGGCCATTCCAAGACATTTAGATGTTTCCCCTTAAACCACTCGAGTGTTGCTTTAGCAGTATGCTCAGGGTCATTGTCCTGCTGGAAGCTGAATCTCCGTCCCAGTCACAAATCTCTGGAAGACTGAAACAGGTTTACCTCAAGAATTTCCTTGTATTTAGCTCCACCCACCATTCCTTCAATTCTGACCAGATTCAAAGTCCCTGCCGATGCACAACATCCCCACAGCATGATGCTGCCACCACCATGCTTCACTGTGGGGATGGTTTTCTGTGAAGTGAAGTGTGAAGTGTTGGGTTTGCGCCAGACAGCATTTTCCTTGATGGAAAAAACATCAATTTTAGTCTCAGCTGACCAGAGTTCCTTCTTCCATATGTTTAGGGAGTCTCCTTTAGGCGACCACCAAACATGTTTGCTTATTTTTTTCTTGAAGCAATAGCTTTTTTTTGCCACTCTTCCGTAAAGCAAAGCTCCTTGGAGTGTCCGCGTTAAAGTGAAACGTGACGCTGATATAATGCTCACTGGCAAGCTCCTAGACAAGATCCCACAAAGCACAATGGGGAAATGGCTACCTAAATATGATTCCCAATCAGAGACAACGATAAACAGCTGCCTCTGATTGGGAACAACACCAGGCCAACATAGACATACAATTCCCCTAGATAACCCACCCTAAATCACACCACGACCTAACCAACATAGAGAATAAACAGCTCTCTATGGTCAGGGCGTGACAACTCCAATCTCCACTGTGTAGTTTTGCAGCTCCTTCAGGGTCATCTTTGGTCTCTTTGTTGCCTCTCTCATTAATGCCCTCCTTGCCTGGTCTGTGAGTTTTGGTGGGCGGCCCTCTCTTGGCAGGTTTGTTGTGGTGCCATTTTCTTTCCATTTTTAATAATGGATTTAATGGTGCTCCGTGGGATGTTCAAAGTTTCAGATATTTTTTTATGACCCAACACTGATCTGTACCTCTCTACAACCTTTTCCCTGACCTGTTTGGAGAGTGCCTTGGACTTCATGGTGCCGCTTGCTTAGTGGTGCCGCATGCTTGGTGGTGCCACTACGCTTACTTGGTGGTGCCACTACGCTTGCTTGGTGGTGCCACTACGCTTGCTTGGTGGTGCCACTACGCTTGCTTAGTGGTGTTGCAGACTCTGGGGCCTTTCAGAAGAGGCATATATATATACACTGAGATAATGGGAGAGATCATGTGACACTTAGATTGCACACATGTGGACTTTATTTAACTAATTATGTGACTTCTGAAGGTAATTGGTTGCACCGGATCTTATTTAGGGGTTTCATAGCAAAGGGGGTGAATACATGTTTAACATGTACTTTTTTTAATTTCACTTCACCAATTTGGACTATTTGGTGTATGTCTATTACATGAAATCCAAATTAAATTAAATTTAAATTACAGTTTGTAATGCAACAAAATAAGAAAAACGCCAAGGGGGATGAATACTTTTGCAAGCCACTGTAAGTAGCAGACTTTAATAAAACCTCAATTAGGCGGGATAACATGTTGGACGATTCTGAAGGTAGAGTTGTGTTTTGAGTGCAGGACTAATACAGAGGGAATGGGTCACTGATGCTGGAGTGGGGAAAGCAGAGATGCAGGCCGAAACGGTACTGATTGGCCTAAATCATAGAGCGTGATTGGGAGATGGGATGATGGAGGAGCTGGTAGAGAAAGTGTGCAAATTCGTCCCAAATAGCACGCTATTCCCTATGTAGTGCACTTATTTTGACCACAACCCTAAGGGCCCTGGTCAAAAGTAGTGCACTACATTGAGGGATAAGGGTGCCATTGGGGACACATTCCATCTGTTCTATGCTCTGCCATTTTACTGCTGGCTCGGGTTCACTCAGGTTGTTTGTGTAGAACAGACACACACACACACACACACACACAGGCAGGAACACACACAAACACACACACAGTCAGTGTCCCAGTTCTCTAATTTTCTGAAATGTGCAGAAAGTAATTAGAGAGAAAGAGGAAAATGTTTAAGAGAATCAAGCATTCAGGGGCAGGCAAATGCAATAAATAGCTTAAAGTAAGACAAATTTGGGTCTTATTACCTTTCATTAAATAGAACTTAGAAATGAGTGTTATGTGGCTTGAGTAATGTTCCAGAACATTGCCTGGCAGGGAACAAATGGTACACAAATATTGCGGTTGTTACAACACGACACAGAAATAACTACGGAGTCGGCGGTTTAGATTAATATTGGATACAAAGCCGTAACACTTTCATGTCAACAGGTACAACACTTTATTACCTGACAAAGCATGTTGTGTGAGCCCTTATAATGGTTAAAGCCAATGCAGAAACGTGATGACCTTGACATCATTTAGAAAGGTACAAGTGGAATAACTTAACATACATGTCATATCCTTTTTTATTTTTTATTCTCTAATAGGGAATCACATTGCTCAGCATAATGATCCAAATTAATTATTGAGTTGTGATTCGGCAGTTCCAGTTCCTGCAGGAGATATGAAAGTCAGCTCAGTAGGGAAATAATTAAACTGTGAGACCAGGTAGAAAATAAAATGTGCACTGATTATCATTACAGTACATTCCCCACCTGTCACGTTCCTGACCGGTTTTCTGTTATTTTGTATGTGTTTGACGGTCAGGGCGTGAGTTTGGGTGGGTAGTCTATGTTATGTGTTTCTATGTTGGTTAAAGGGTGACCTGATATGGCTCTCAATTAGAGGCAGGTGGTTTTCATTTCCTCTGATTGAGAGCCATATTAAGGTAGGTGTTTTCACATTGTTTGTTGTGGGTGGTTGTCTCCTGTGTCTGTGTCTATGTACGTTGCGCCACACGGGACGTGTCCTCATATTAAGGTAGGTGGTTTCACATTGTTTGTTTGTGGGTGGTTGTTTCCTGTGTCAGTGTTTGTTGCACCATACGGGACTGTATCGTGAGTTCGTTTTCGTTTGTAGTCAGTACTTGTTCGTTCGTGCTTTGTTACGTGTAAGTTCGTAGTCCATGTCTGTCTACTTCGTTTGTTGTTTTGGTATTTGTTCAAGAGTTTTCCGTCTTCGTCTGGTTCCTTGTAATAAATAATAGGTATAACTCCAACACTGCATTTTGGTCTAATCCTTGCTACTCCTCTTTGGATGAAGAGAAAGAGGAAGCGCGTTACAGAACCACCCACCAACAAAAGATCAAGCAGCGGTGTAACGGGAGATAGAGACAGCGCACGAAGCAGGATTTCTGGTCTTGGGAGGAAATCATGGAAGGAAAAGGACCATGGGCTAAAGTTGGAGTGAATCGCCGCCCATGGGAACAGCTGGAGGCAGCTCGGAGAGCGGAGGAAACCGGAGAGAGGAACCAGCGTTACGGAAGCCCGAAAAGCCTGTGAGTACTACCCAAACATTTCTTGGGAGAGGGGCTAAGAGGTAGTGGGCCAAGGGCAGGTAGGAGACCTGCGCCCACTTCCCAGGCTAACCGTGGAGAGGGAGAGTACGGGCAGACACCGTGTTACGCAGTAGAGCGCACGGTGTCTCCTGTACGTGTTCATAGCCCGGTGCGGGTTATTTCACCTCCCCGCACTGGTAGGGCTAGATTGAGCGTTGAGCCGGATGTCATGAAGCCGGCCCTATATATCTGGCCACCAGTACGTCTCCTCGGGCCGGCTTACATGGCACCAGCCTTACACATGGTGTCCCCGGTTCGCCTACATAGCCCGGTGCGGGTTATTCCACCTCCCCGCACTGGTCAGGCGACGGGGAGCATACAACCAGGTAAGGTTGGGCAGGGTCAGTGCTCAAGGGAGCCAGTACGCCTACACTTTCCGGCGCCACCTTCCCGCCCCAGCCTAGTACCACCAGTGCCTACACCACGCACCAGGCTTCCAGTGTGTTTTCAGAGCCCTGTTCCTCCTCCACGCACTCTCCCTATGGTGCGTGTCTCCAGCCCAGTGCCTCCAGTTCCGGCACCACGCACTAAGCCACCTGTGCGTCTCCAGAGCCCTGTACGCACTGTTCCTTCTCCCCGCACTCGCCCTGAGGTGCGTGCCCTTAGCCCGGTACCACCAGTGCCGGTACCACGCACCAGGCCTATAGTGCGCTTCGAGAGGTCAGTGTGCCCTGTCCCTGCTCACCGCACTAGCCTGAAGGTGCGTGTCCTTAGCACGGTGCCTCCAGTTCCGGCACCACGCACCAGGCCTACAGAGCGCCTCATCCGGCCAGAGCCATCCGTGTCCCCAGCGCCATCTGAGCCATCCGTCTCCCCAGCGCCATCTGAGCCACCCGTCTCCCCAGCGCCATCTGAGCCACCCGTCTCCCCAGCGCCATCTGAGCCACCCACCTCCCCAGCGCCATCTGAGCCACCCGTCTCCCCAGCGCCATCTGAGCCATCCGTCTCCCCAGCGCCATCTGAGCCATCCGTCTCCCCAGCGCCATCTGAGCCATCCGTCTCCCCAGCGCCATCTGAGCCATCCGTCTGCCCAGCGCCGTCTGAGCCATCCGTCTGTCCCGAGCCATTAGATCCGCCCGTCTGTCCCGAGCTGTCAGAGCCGTTAGTCAGTCAGGAGCCGCTAGAGCCATTTGTCAGTCACGATCTGCCAGAGCCGCCAACCAGACAGGATCTGCCAGAGCCGCCAACCAGACAGGATCTGCCAGAGCCGCCAACCAGACAGGATCTGCCAGAGCCGCCAACCAGACAGGATCTGCCAGAGCCGCCAACCAGACAGGATCTGCCAGAGCCGCCAACCAGACAGGATCTGCCAGAGCCGCCAGCGAGCCATGACCGTCCAGAGCCGTCAGCGAGCCATGACCAGCCAGAGCCGTCAGCGAGCCATGACCAGCCAGAGCCGTCAGCCAGCCATGACCAGCCAGAGCCGTCAGCCAGCCATGACCAGCCAGAGCCGTCAGCCAGCCATGACCAGCCAGAGCCGTCAGCCAGCCATGACCAGCCAGAGCCGTCAGCCAGCCATGACCAGCCAGAGCCGTCAGCCAGCCATGATCCGCCAGAGCCAGCCAGCCAGGATCCACCAGAGCCGTCCAGCCAGGATCCGCCAGAGCCAGCCATCCAGAACTGCCCCTCAGTCCAGAGCTGTCTCTCTGTCCGGAGCTGCCCTTCAGTCCGGAGTTGCCCCTCTATCCTACCTACCTCTCTATCCTGACCTACCTCTCTGTCCTGAGCTACCTTATCCCGGTGCTGCCCCTTATATCGACGGTACCCTTGAAATTAAGTGGGTGGAATAGGAGGGTGGTCATTCAGAGGGGGAGACATAAGCTGGGATTGACTATGGTGGGGTGGGGACCTCGCCCAGAGCCTGAGCCACCACCGTGGTCAGACGCCCACCCAGACCCTCCCCTAGACTTTTGGTGGTGCGTTCGGAGTACGCACCTTGAGGGGGGGGGGGTTATGTCACGTTCCTGACCGGTTTTCTGTTATTTTGTATGTGTTTGACGGTCAGGGCGTGAGTTTGGGTGGGTAGTCTATGTTATGTGTTTCTATGTTTGTTTAAGGGTGACCTGATATGGCTGATATGACCTGATATGGCTGACCTGATATGACTCCAACGCTGCATTTTGGTCTAATCCTTGCTACTCCTCTTCGGATGAAGAGAAAGAGGAAGCGCGTTACACCACCACAGGGAAAGTGGTTGGTTGGTTGGTTGAGAAATCTTTGTGGTGATATTATTACGGTGTCCCTAAGTGGCAAATCAAACCAGTAAAAATGCTGCAAATTATTTGAAAAGCCTTTTAAGTCTGGCAAAAAGCTGTAAAATATTTCCAAAGGCATGTGAAATTTGGTAAAAGACTGCGAAATATTTTAGCTTGAGAATTATTTCGACCTGCAAAGTTTGAAGGCCTGCGAAATATTCTGGTCAACAATATTTCAGCCAAGGAAATATTTCTTCCTGCGAAATACACTGAACAAAAATATAAAAGCAACAAAGTGTTGGTCCCTTGTTTCATGAGCAAACCCCCCCCCCAAAATGTTCCTTGCACACAATTTTTTTTTTCTCAGAATAAAAAATTGCATTTCTCCTTTCCAAAGATAATCCATCCATCTGACAGGTGTGGCATATCAAGAAACTGATTAAACAGCATGATCATTACACAGGTGCACCTTGTGCTGGAAACAAAAGGCCACTCCAAATCATGATGGGACTGCAGTTCAACATCGTATCTGACGTCAGTGCCAAATGCTCACCTTCAATGGCCACTGGCACCCTGTAGAAGTGTCCTTTTCATGAATTAATCCCAGTTTCAACTGTACTGAGCAGAAGGCAGACAGCATGTATGGTGTGTGGTGGTGGGGCTATGGTATGGTCCGGCATAAGTTACAGACAACAAACACAATTGCATTTTATCAATGGCAATTTGAATGCACAGAGATTCAGTACTGTGACAAGATCCTAAGGCCCATTGTTGTGCTATTACCTCATGTTTCAGCATGATAATGCATGGCCCCATGTGGCAAGGATCTGTACACAATTCCTGGAAGCTGAAAATGTCCCAGTTCTTCCATGGACTGCATACTCTCCAGACATGTCATACATTGAGCACGTTTGGGATGCTCTGGATCGACACCGTGTTCCAGTTCCCACCGATATCCAGCAACTTCCCACATCCATTGAAGAGGAGTGGGACAACGTTCCTCAGGCCACAATCAAGAGCCTGATCAGCTCTATGTGAAGGATATCTGTCACGCTGCATGAGGCAAATGGTGGTCACACAAGATACTGACTGGTTTTCTGATCCATGTCCCTACCTTTTTTTAAGGAATCTGTGACCAACATTCATATTTGTATTTCCAGTCAGGTGAAATCGATAGATTAAGGCCTAATGTATTTAAAAAGATGCAAAATATTTCAAAGACGGGCCAAATATTTAGTGTGCAAAATATTTTGGCCAGCTACATATATCAGGTTTCGAAATATTTATGTCAGCGGAATCTTTAGGCCAAAAAACACAGAACTGTGACGTTTCAAAGACCTTAGCAAAATATTTCAAAGGCTTGCAGAGTTTCAAAGACGCCTGCAAGATTTCCAATTCTGCTTGGAGCAGGCTACTCCATATATCACCAAAGAAGAACAGAAAATAGGATAGGAAAAAAGTCCCCCCATTAAAACCCCAGAAGAAAAGAATGAAGCCATTACCCATGGCATAGGGATTCAGTTTATCTGATACTTCTCACCTCTACTGAATTTTCTCAAGTTCGAGTCACTGTTTTTAAATTCATATATAGTTCTGTTCCCCCCATCCCCCGATTTGATTCAATTACAAGAAAACACTTTGCTGGTGTTGGAATTTTGTGGGGAAGGAAAGCTCATCACGGTGGTGTGTATAGCCATGTTGAAGCTATGTGGGTAGCCCTTGAATAACAGTAATGGGCAACGCTGTAACTCCACCCAAAATCATCTGGTATTTGTTTGATTGGGCCATGGTGATATAGTCCCAAAATGTTTTGCATGTCAGCAATCAGGTTTTCAAAATATGTAACTTTCAAAATACAGCCAGTACCATGCATTTTGCATCATATGATAAAAAACGCATCATACAAGCTTTATTTCGGTATTTTGAAAGTAAAGTATATCTTGAAAATGTGATCGCTGACATGCAAAACATTTTGGGACTATATCAATAATGGACTTATGAAACAAATCCCCAAATAGTTTTTGGGTGGAATTTTCAAATATCTCAAATGGTCAAGTTTTTTTATGCGCATGATGTCAGAATGCACACTCTTACGAATCTTGATTGTTACACAACAAGGCACTTAACCCACGCTGCCCTCAAACCAAGGCACAGTGCCTGCTAATTATCTATAGGCTATGTTGCAAATTGTCAATTTCTATTTATTTTCTAACAAGTTTTATTTTCTAACAAGAGTTTAAATTGAGGTGTTTTCAGCCCCCTCATTAATTCACATAGAAGTAGCCCATACAACTGTTTCGGACAATTTATGTTTGAGCTGGACAAACTTCTCTCTTCGAGAGCCAAAGGACTACCATGTGGTTCGCCAGATCAAGTATGCAGACATTTGTGCATCTCCACTCAGAAAAAAACTTGCAAAAATGTTTTCCCCCTGACATATTTTCCCGCTGGCGCCCGCATTGCCTTCATTGTTTTCCTTATGAATAACAACTTAAGTAAGTGAAAAAAATAAGTGCCTTATTACGTTCTCATTTTAGTTTCTGTATACCTCGTTGTTGTTCTACTTTAGAACACCATATGTATGCATGCAGGTACGTATGCAGGAGCAAAATGTATTTACATGTTTCAAGTACTGGTGACATCATGCATTCTGATTATTGCATAGATTGTAATGGCCACATATGATTTATGTAAAATACTTTTTTGAAGGTTGTATTGATTATGATGAACTAATGCTAAGCTAATTGCCAGCTTTGTGTGACGCCATGTTTGTTGACATTATACAATGCATTCTGGTTGTCACGTAAACGTCTGTCAGACCTAATTTGCTACGAGGTGAAGGGATGGTTCACTCGACGGAAGTTTACATACACCTTAGCCAAATACATTTAAACTCAGTTTTTCACAATACCTGACATTTAATCCTAGTAAACATTACCTGTCTTCGGTCAGTTAGCATCACCACTTTATTTTAAGAATGAAATGTCAGAATAATAGTAGAGAGATTGATTTATTTCAGCTTTTATTTCTTTCATCACATTCCCAGTGGGTCAGAAGTTTACATACACTCAATTTGTATTTGGTAGCATTGCCTTTCAATTGTTTAACTTGGGTCAAACGTTTTGGGTTGCCTTCCACAAGCTTCCCACAATAAGTTGGGTGAATTTTGGCCCATTCATCCTGACAGAGCTGGTTTGTAGGCCTCCTTGCTCGCACACGCTTTTTCAGTTCTGCCCACAAATGTTCTATAGGATTGAGCTCAGGGCTTTGATGGCCACTCCAATACCTTGACGTTGTTGTCCTTAAGCCATTTTGCCACAACTTTGGAAGTATGCTTGGGGTCATTGTCCATTTGGAAAACCCATTTGTGACCAAGCTTTAACTTCCTGACTCATGTCTTGAGATGTTGCTTCAATATATCCACATAGTTTTCCTGCCTCATGACGCCATATATTTTGTGAAGTGCACCAGTCCCTCCTGCAGCAAAGCACCCCACCACATGATGGTGCCACCCCTGTGATTCACGGTTGGGATGGTGTTCTTCAGCTAGCAAGCCTCCCCCTTTTTCCTCTAAACATAACGATGGTCTTTATGGCCCAAAAGTTATATTTTTGTTTTATCAGACCAGAGGACATTTCTCCAAAAAGTACGATCTTTGTCCATAAGCAAACCGTAGTCTGGATTTTTTATGGAGTTTTTGGAGCAGTGGTTTCTTCCTTGCTGAGCGGCTGTTCAGGTTATGTCGATATAGGACTCGTTTTACTGTGAATATAGATAATTTTGTACCTGTTTCCTCCAGCATCTTCACAGGGTCCTTTGCTGTTGTTCTGGGATTGATTTGCACTTTTAGCACCAAAGTATGTTCATCTCTAGGGGACAGAACGTGTCTCCTTCCTAAACGGTATGATGGCTGCGTGGTTCCATGGTGTTTATACTTGCATACTATTGTTTGTACAGATGAACGTGTTACCTTTAGGCATTTGGAAATTGCTCTCAAGGATGAACCAAACTTGTGAAGGTTTACAGTTTTTTTTTTCTGAGGTCTTGGCTGGTTTCTTTTGATTTTCCCATGATGTCAATTAGACTATCAGAAACTTCTGAAGCCATGAAATCTTTTCCGGAATTTTCCAAGCTGTTTAAAGGCACAGTCAACTTAATGTATGTAAACTTCTGACCCACTGGAATTGTGATACAGTGAAATAATCTGTCTGTAAACAATTTTTGGAAAAATTACTTTGTCAAGCACAAAGTAGATGTCCTAACCGACTTGCCAAAACTATAGTTCGTTAACAAGAAATTTGTGGAGTGGTTGAAAATGAGTTTTAATGACTCCAACCTAAGTGTATGTAAACTTCCGACTTCAACTGTAGATTGTTACTATCGTTACTCCGCGTTGCCAGCTCAGAGCCCCTTTCCAGGGGTTTCATTTTTATTTAGCTTATAAACTTTCTGTTTGCTCCTGATTTATTGATAAATCCCCCATCGTAGTAATATTTCCTGCATTATATCCCCCCACTGTCACGACTTCCGCCGAAGTTGGCTCCCCTGCCTGTTCGGGCGGTGCTCGGCGGTCGTCGTCACCGTCCTACTAGCCTCCACCGATCCCTAATTTCGTTTGTCTGTTTGTTTTGTTTTATTAGTTGCACCTGTGGGTTTTGGTTTCGTAATGAGCTTCCCTATATTTAGGAGTTTGACCCGCCCTTGTTTTGTGCGGGATTGTCTTTTGGTTGCGTGTGTGTGTTTTGGGTTTTGGCAAGTGTTTCTCTGCGCCCTGGATGTTCGGGCTTATCAATTGTTGTGAAATAGCAAAAAGGAATATTTTTTCCAAGCGGCTCTCTCTCTGCGTCTGATTCTTTCACCCACCTAGTCCCGCGTGACACCCACGATACCTTCCCCCATTTCTACCCCCCAAGAACTTGAAATCCCCCACAAACCACCCTAAAATGGTTTCAACCAAAAATGGCAACCATGTTAAGCTTTCACTCTACAGTTAGGCTAGGCAGTAGGCTTGAATTTGGGGTGATGATCTGTGAGGTGAGAACATTTTAATTAGCTTTGTGATTTGTCAAAAACTATACACGACTTGTCAAGTCATGTGCTTTGGTTCTTGTATACACTGTAACAAGTACATCAAAGATTTGTAAAACTGAAAAGTGGGACAATGGGTGCAGCTATCTTTGACTTTTTTTATTTGCGTGTTATAGTGAATGGCATTCTGGGATTAAGGAAATATGGCTACCTTCATAAAGAGTTTAGCTGCTGTTAGCTTAGCTGACACACATCTCTTTTCTAAACAATATTACATTTGTCCCTTGATCTCACCAGAGATGTGGTACATTATAAGCAAGTCTAGCTGTTACAGTAGGTCGTTAACTTATGTTTTGTTTTTTGTCAGCGCAACCTGTTATTTAGACTGGTTTATGGAGTTTGGCTATGGATGTGTTCCATGTGATGCATGGATGATGAAGTTCACATTTATCTTTTACAATAAAAGGTGAAATTGAGGAATAAAGTTGTGAAGACCTTGATTTCCAATTAGTACTGTCACGTTCCTGACCGGTTTTCTGTTATTTTGTATGTGTTTGACGGTCAGGGCGTGAGTTTGGGTGGGTAGTCTATGTTATGTGTTTCTATGTTGGTTAAAGGGTGACCTGATATGGCTCTCAATTAGAGGCAGGTGGTTTTCATTTCCTCTGATTGAGAGCCATATTAAGGTAGGTGTTTTCACATTGTTTGTTGTGGGTGGTTGTCTCCTGTGTCTGTGTCTATGTACGTTGCGCCACACGGGACTGTTTCGGTTTGTTTGTTTGTTCGTTCGTTCGGTTTATGTAGTCTGTTCCTGTTTCATGCTTTCTTCGTGTCATTTAAGTTCTTTTTTTTCAGGTGCGTCTACGTTGTTTTGTAGTTTGTTAAAGTGTTTTCGTGTTTTTTCGTATTTACTTTAATAAATCATGTCATATCACGACACTGTATTTTGGTTCAATCCCTGCTCCTCCTCTTCGGATGAAGAGGAAGAGGAATACCGTTACAGAACCACCCACCACACCAGAACCAAGCAGCGGGAGTTCGAGGAGTGGAATACTAAACAGGAATGGACATGGGAAGACGTGTTAAACGGCAAGGGTTGCTACACATGGGAGGAGATCCTGGCTGGAAGGGATCGCCTCCCATGGGAACAGCTGGAGGCAGTGAGGAGAGCGGAGACAACCGGAGAGAGGAACCGGAGATGTGAAGGTACGCGGCTAGTACGGAAGCCCGTGAAGAAACCCCAAAAATTTCTTGGGGGGGGGGGGGATAAGAGGTAGTACGGGCAGAGCGGGAGTACGGGCAGACACCGTGTTACGCAGTAGAGCGCACGGTGTCTCCTGTACGTGTGGATTGCCCGGTGCGGGTTATTCCACCTCCCCGTACTGGTAGGGCTAGATTGAGCATTGAGCCAAGTGCCATGAAGCCGGCTCTACATATCTGGCCACCAGTGCGTCTCCTCGGGCCGGCTTACATGGCACCAGCCTTACGCATGGCGTCCCCGGTTCGCCTACATAGCCCGGTGCGGGTTATTCCACCTCCCCGCACCGGTCGGGCGACGGGGAGTATTCAACCAGGTAAGGTTGGGCTGGCTCAATGCTCAAGGGAGCCAGTACGCCTGCACGGTCCGGTATTTCCGGCGCCACCTTCCCGCCCTAGCCTAGTACCGCCAGTGCCTACACCACGCACCAGGCTTCCAGTGCGTTTCCAGAGCCCTGTTCCTCCTCCACGCACTCTCCCTATGGTACGTGTATCCAGCCCAGTGCCTCCAGTTCCGGCACCACGCACTAAGCCACCTGTGCGTCTCCAGAGCCCTGTACGCACTGTTCCTTCTCCCCGCACTCGCCCTGAGGTGCGTGCCCTTAGCCCGGTGCAACCAGTGCCGGTACCACCCACCAGGCCTATAGTGCCTTCGAGAGGTCAGTGTGCCCTGTCCCTGCTCCCTGCACTAGCCTGAAGGTGCGTGTCCTTAGCCCGGTGCCTCCAGTTCCGGCACCACGCACCAGGCCTACAGTGCGCTTCATCCGGCCAGAGCCATCCGTCTCCCCAGCGCCATCTGAGCCATCCGTCTCCCCAGCGCCATCTGAGCCATCCGTATGCCCAGCGCCGTCTGAGCCATCCGTCTGTCCCGAGCCGTTAGAGCCGCCCGTCTGTCCCGAGCCGTTAGAGCCGTTAGTCAGTCAGGAGCCGCTAGAGCCATTCGTCAGTCAGGATCTGCCAGAGCCGCCAACCAGACAGGATCTGCCAGAGCCGCCAACCAGACATGATCTGCCAGAGCCGCCAACCAGACAGGATCTGCCAGAGCCGCCAACCAGACAAGAGCTGCCAGAGCCGCCAACCAGACAGGATCTGCCAGAGCCGCCAGCGAGCCATGAGCGTCCAGAGCCGCCAGCGAGCCATGAGCGTCCAGAGCCGCCAGCGAGCCATGAGCGTCCAGAGCCGTCAGCGAGCCATGAGCGTCCAGAGCCGTCAGCCAGCCATGAGCGTCCAGAGCCGTCAGCCAGCCATGAGCGTCCAGAGCCGTCAGCCAGCCATGAGCGTCCAGAGCCGTCAGCCAGCCATGAGCGTCCAGAGCCGTCAGCCAGCCATGAGCGTCCAGAGCCGTCAGCCAGCCATGAGCAGCCCCTCAGTCCGGAGCTGTCATTAATCCAGAACTGCCCCTCAGTCCAGAGCTGTCATTAATCCAGAACTGCCCCTCAGTCCAGAGCTGTCATTAATCCAGAACTGCCCCTCAGTCCAGAGCTGTCATTAATCCAGAACTGCCCCTCAGTCCAGAGCTGTCATTAATCCAGAACTGCCCCTCAGTCCAGAGCTGTCTCTCTGTCCGGAGCTGCCCTTCAGTTCGGAGTTGCCCCTCTATCCTGAGCTACCTCTCTATCCTGACCTACCTCTATGTCTTGAGCTATCTCTCTATCCCGGTGCTGCCCCTTATCCCGGTGCTGCCCCTTATCTCGACGGTACCATTTAAATTAAGTGGGTGGAATAGGAGGTTGGTCATTCAGAGGGGGAGACGTAAGCTGGGATTGATAATGGTGGGGACCTCGCCCAGAGCCTGAGCCACCACCGTGGTCAGACGCCCACCCAGACCCTCCCCTAGACTTTTGGTGGTGCGTTCGGAGTACGCACCTTGAGGGGGGGGGTTATGTCACGTTCCTGACCGGTTTTCTGTTATTTTGTATGTGTTTGACGGTCAGGGCGTGAGTTTGGGTGGGTAGTCTATGTTATGTGTTTCTATGTTGGTTAAAGGGTGACCTGATATGGCTCTCAATTAGAGGCAGGTGGTTTTCATTTCCTCTGATTGAGAGCCATATTAAGGTAGGTGTTTTCACATTGTTTGTTGTGGGTGGTTGTCTCCTGTGTCTGTGTCTATGTACGTTGCGCCACAGGGGACTGTTTCGGTTTGTTTGTTCATTCGTTCGGTTTATGTAGTTTGTTCCTGTTTCATGCGTTCTTCGTGTCATGTAAGTTCTTATGTTCAGGTGAGTCTACGTCGTTTGTTGTTTTGTAGTTTGTTAAAGTGTTTTCGTGTTTTTTCGTCTTTACTTTAATAAATCATGTCATATCACGACACTGCATTTTGGTTCAATCCCTGCTCCTCCCTTTCGGATGAAGTGGAAAAGTAATACCGTTACAAGTACAAAACATCGTTTGGATGTTTTTCAGATTGTTTAGATGCTTTGTTGCATCATATATTCTGTTGCTACTGTTCCAATCACATATTTGCAATGGTACACTGCAGGGACCACTCAACAATATGTGTCAATGAGTTAAGGCAATTATATATATAATTTTTTTAGTCTTGAATGTTCTGGCAAAATGTAGATTTCCACCTAGACATACCCAAAAGTAGTACTTTTTTTATGAGATGGCCATAAGCTAGTCCTGCTGCCTATTTTATAATTTAAAAAATAAATATCATCATATTTAGTGACAGTACAAATGTGGCCCCATTTCGTATAACTGGTGACAGATAATTTTCTACCTAGCCTCCTTTGAGCGACACAGAGACAACATTCAAATGTCTACAGACTCATTACAACTTCAGCTTTATGTACAAAGTGATTGTGTCCCTCAATAACCAAGAGAATGTGGTCATGTTTAAATTCTACATAATTATTGTTTAATGTTGAGTGCTCTAAATCGGGCTGAGAATATCATACCGGGATGAAACCATGACTCCTGGATTTCACAAGGCTGTCCCCTTTCATATGCGGTGTCCCAGTCTGGCCTCCTTCAGAGATACTGCATGTAATGATGATTTGCTTGTGTCTTCGCCCTAACAACGGTATTCGTTGTCCACAGAGTGGAACGGCGGGCTGTCAAGCTCCTGCGTATTCCTCTCTTTGGATTGGTAATTACTTCTTGTTATTTGAAAAGTTAGAAAAATATTTGATGTCAACCGCATGTATTCAATGGAGAGTGATATGCTATGCTAGCCTCATGAAAATGCACAGTCCGTCTCAGTTTTTAATTAGGGACAACTCCAATATAAAGTGTTTTTTTCTCAAAGTTGCCGGGATATCACGTGCATCACACTTATATCAGTAGATTCCTAACAACCTAATCGTTACAAAGCTTATATTAGACCAAATAAGCATCACATATCAAAATAGAAATTCATTTTTAATAATGACTCATTTCGACACTCATTGCCCCACATACAAAAACTGCTTACTTGCTTAATAATGAATGATCTGCTTAACATGGACAGATTTGGGGTGGAGTAAACCCCTCTCTTCACTTCTTTTTTTCTGGCTCATTCGCACAGAGGGAGAGGGAGTCAATTATTTTTCTGGATAGGCTATAAAATGGTGACACATCACTCCCTATGCAAATATTGGGTGTGAAACCTGACACTTCAAGTCATCTCTGACAGAGTGATAGCGGAAAGCAGACAGATGGGGCTCTCGGAATGAGTGCTATGTACACCAGAATGTCAGCCTAAATAGGGGATTTAACATCTAACAAGTTAAATGAATCACTATATTGAGTATGGTTTATTGATCGTAAGTGGCACAGTGATCTAAGGCACTGCATCGCAGTGTTAAAGGAGTCACTACAGACCCGGGTTCAATCCCGGGCTATATCACAACCGGCTGTGATCAGGAGTCCCATAGGGTGGCGCAAAATTGGCCCAGCGTCATCCGGGTTAGAGGGTTTATGCTGTCATTGTAAATAATAATATTTTCTTATCTTACTTGCCTAGTTAAATAAAGGTTAAATATATATATTTTTTTAAATATATACAAAATTATGTGGACACCCCTTCAAATGAGTGGATTCTACTATTTCAGCCGACAGAGATGGCACCGACAGAGATGGTCACCTCGCTTTGCGTTCTTAGGAAACTATGCAGTATTTCGTTTTTTAAATGTTTTATTTCTTGCATTGTTACCCCAGGAAATCTTAAGTCTTATTACATACAGCCGGGAAGAACTATTGGATATCAACTTACCAACATTACGACCAGGAATACGACTTTCCCGAAGCAGATCCTCTCTTCGGACCACCACCCAGGACAATGGATCTAATCCTAGCAGCTGACCTAAATCAACGGCGACGCAGAAGGGGCAGACGGAGCGGTCTTCTGGTCAGGCTTCGTAAACGGGCAGTCCGCTCCCGAGTATATTACTCGCCAATGTCCAGTCTCTTGACATGGTGGACAAAATTCGAGCAAGGGTTGCCTTCCAGAGAGACATCAGAGATTGTAACTCTCTCGGGAGATGTTGTTGGAATCAGTTCAGCCACCGGGCTTCTCCATACATTGCGCTGACAGAGAAAAAACTCTCTGGGAAGAGGAAGGGTGGGAGTGTATGTTTTATGATTAACAACTCATGGTGTAATCATAACAACATACAGGAACTAAAATCCTTCTGCTCACCCAACCTAAAATTCCTTAAAGGCCCCCCCTTCTCCTCCTCAGTGGCTGGTTGTGAGTAAAACATTTAAACTTGTTAACCCTCGCAAGGCTGCTGGCCGAGACGGCATCCGTAGCCGTGTCCTCAAAGCATGTGCAGACCAGCTGGCTGGCGTGTTTACGGACATATTTAATCATTCCCTATCCCAGTCTGTTGTCCCCATATGCTTCAAGATGGCTACCAATGTTCCTGTACCAAAGAAGGCAAAGGTAACTGAACTGAATTACTACTGCCCCGTAGCACTCACTTCTGTCATCATGGGGTGAGACGAGAGGGTAGTCAAGGATCATATGACCGCCAACTTACCGGCCACCCTAGACACACTTCAGTTTGCATACTGCCCCAGCAGGTCCACAGATGATGCAATCTCCATCACACTGCACACTGCCCTATCCCATTTGGACAAAAATAATACCTATGTAAGAATGCTGTTCATTGACTACAGCTCAGCATTCAACACCATCGTACCCTCCAAGCTCATCAAGCTGGAGGCCCTGGGTCTCAACCCCTACCTGTTCAACTACGTCCTGAACTTCCTGACGGGCCGGGTGGGGAAAGTAGGAAACAACATCTCCCCTTCGCTGACCCTCAACACTGGGGCCCCACAAGGGTGTGTGCTTAGCCCTCTCCTGTACTCCCTGTTCACCCATGACTTTATGGCCATGCACGCCTCTAACTCAATCATCAAGTTTGCAGACGACACAACAGTAGTGGGCTTGATCACCAACAATGACGAGACAGCCTAGAGGGAGGAGGTGAGGGAACTCTGAGTGTGGTGTCAGGAAAACAACCTCTCACACAACGTCAAGAAAACAAAAGAGATGATCGTGGACTTCAGGAAACAGCAGAGGGAGCACCCCCCAATCCACATCGAAGGGACAGCAGTGGAGAAGGTGGAAAGTTTTAAGATCCTGGGCATACACATCACAGACAAACTGAAATGGTCCACCCACACAGACAGTGTGGTGACGAAGGCTCATCAGTGCCTCTTCAACCTCAGGAGGCTGAAGAAATGTGGCTTGTCACCCAAAACCCTGGAAAACTTTTACAGATGCACAATCAAGAGCATCCTGTCAGGCTGTATCACAGCCTGGTACGGCAACTGCACCGCCCTCAACCGCAAGGCTCTCCAGAAGGTGGTGCAGTCTGCACATCACATCACTGGGGGGCAAACTACCTGCCCTCCATGATACCTACAGCACCCGTCACAGGAAGGCCAAAAAGATCATCAAGGACAACAACCACCAGAGCCACTGCCTGTTCACCCCGCTATCATCCAGAAGGCGAGGTCAGTACAGGTGCATCAAAGCTGGCATCGAGAGATTGAGAAACAATTTCTATCTCAGGGCCATCAGACTGCTAAACAGCAATCACTAACTCAGAGAGGCTGCTGCCTACATTGAGAGCCAATCACTGGACACTTTAATAAATTGATCACTAGTCACCTTAAACAATGCCACTTTAAATATTGCCACTTTAATTATGTTTACATATCTTACATTACTCATATCACGTATACTTGCAATAACTGGGGATATGGGCTGGGAACTTTGTGAGGTGAGATGGAAGGCATGTATGGTGAGACTTTGGAATAGACTGTTGAAAATGCCAAATGCCAGAATAGCTAGTAAAGTTGTTCGATGGGATCTATCCATAAGGGGAGCCTGGGCAACTGAAATGTCCAACCTTTTTCAAGAGTCTGACTGTGAACATGTACGAAAACCAAATTAAGATAGACATAGATATGATTAAAAAACAACTGTTGATGAAATATGAAAAAAATGAGTGGAGGAGATTAATCATAAACCCAAATGGAGAACCTTTTGTTTGATTAAGGGTGAATTCGTATGTGAGAGATACATGTGTATATAGATTGTGTATAGGCTTTTCTCCCATATAAATCTTATCTTTGTGCCAGACTGGGTTCAAGTGACTTCTGTTTCTTTTTCCCCCTTTTTTTCTGTATTTATTTATCTGTATATGGTATGTATGTATGTACAGTTCAAGTCGGAAGTTTACATACACTTAGGTTGTAGTCATTAAAACTCATTTTTCAACCACTCCACAAATTTCTTATTAACAAACTATAGTTTTGGCAAGTCGGTTAGGGCATCTACTTTGGGCTTGACACAAGACATTTTTCCAACACTTGTTTACAGACATATTATTATTGAGTGTATGTAAACTTCTGACCCACTGGGAACATGATGAAATAAATACAAGCTGAATTAAATCATTCTCTCTACTATTATTCTGACATTTCACATTCTTAAAATAAAGTAGTGATCCTAACTGACCTAAAACAGGGAATTTGTACTAGGATTAAATGTCAGGAATTGTGAAAAACTGAGTTTAAATGTATTTGGCTAAGGTGTATGTACACATCCAACTTTAACTGTATGTATGTATGTATGTATGTATGTATGTATGTATGTGTATTATTTTACTGCTCTAGGGTTATTTACTATTTTGGATAGATGTTTACCTTATTTATTATATATATATTTTTCACTCTTTATGCGATGCGCAATGCAGAGAACACCGAGAAAAAAAAGGTATTATCATTATATTGCCATAGTGGATTATTGTAATGTTTCTTTGTGTCAATTAATCCCATAAGAGATGGGTTGTCAATTGCCTATTTGACACAAAAATAACATGTCATTCATTCATTCATTCATTCATTCATTCATTCATGTAGTTTACTTTGAGGACTACTTCTCAATACATTCACTCTTGTAATATACTATATCACCAAAAGTATGTGGACTCCTGCTCGTTGAACATGTCATTCCAAAATCATGGGCATTAATATAGATTTTTTTACACCTGTCAGCAACTTGTGTGGCTTAAATAGCCAAATCCACTAATTTGAAGGGTGTCCACACACGTTTGTATATATAGCGGAACTTTGATCTTGCACATTTTATCAAATGTGTTCTTTCCGTAATATTTCTTGCAGGTGTGGCCGCGTGCTGGACAAGCAGGGTCCTTTGCAAAATGATCTGCATTTCCACAAAGATAACACACCTCTGATTTGTCTTTTCCTTCTGCATTCTGTCTCTGCCCCCTTTTGTGATGTTTCCGCACCGTTTTGAAAACACGATGCATGGTTACATTACCCAGAACATCCATACTCATCTGCATGGCAGACATTTGCACTTCAATTCTTTCAGATTGTGCGGCTAGCTTGAGTGCGCTAATGTTAGCCCAGAGCACTCCTCCAATAGTTTTTGCCGCACATATTCTGTATTAGACCTGCTCAGTATGGCATCTCTAATCTGATTGTTCTTATCTCCAGCAAAGTCAGGTCTTTAGCTGCTTGTCTAAAATAAGTAACAAATTGCTAAACTGACTCACGAGTTGTCTGTCAGTTGATAAACTGTCTGTCTCACAAACGCTGTGTTCACCTGTGGCACGAAATATGCATTTAACACAGTCACAGCCCTAATGTAGTCTGTTGGTTCTCCGGTGTCTGCGAATGTGGAGAAAATATCCTGCACATCTGTCCCGGCATGATGTAGAAGAAAAGTTATCCTCTCTTGTTCTGTAACTGTGCCGCAAGGAAAGACCTAGTCAAGCTGCAGCTGGCCCAGAACAGAGCGGCACGTTTTGCTCTTAATTGTAATCAGAGGGCTGATTTAAATACTATGCATGCCAGTCTCTCTTGGCTAAGAGTTGAGGAGAGACTGACTGCATCACTTCTTTTTCATAAAGAACATTGATGTGTTGAAAATCCCGAAATTGTTTGCATAGTCAACTTACACACAGCTCTGACACACACATTTATCCCACCAGACATGCCACCATGGGTCTTTTCACAGTCCCCAAATCCAGAACAAATTCAAGAAGGCGTACGGTTTTATATAGAGGCCATATTGCTCAAAAAACAGCCCATCTGGTTTCAAAAACAGAAAGCAACACCTTGAAGCACAAGGCCTCTCCCCTATTTGACCTAGATAGTTTGTGTGTATGCATTGATATGTAGGCTGCGTGTGCCTTTAAACAAAAATGTATGTAGTTCTGTCCTTGAGCTGTTCTTGTCTATTGATGTTCTGTATTATGTCATTCTGTATTATGTTTCATGATTTGTGTGGACCCCAGGAAGGTAGCTGCTGCTTTTGCAACAGCTAATGGGGATCCCAATAAAATGCAAAATAACAACTCCAACAACGTCACCAGACAGTATAAATCCTTTACCATTCACAAACAGCTCAAACGCCATCAACCCTACCTGGTCCAGCGTGGACCTAGCGACGCAGGCTCGCTGTAGCAGTCAATCCTACACTTACAACTTAAGCTAAGTTAGGATATTATACTGAATTGAATCAACCATACTCAGAGGTAAACTTCAACGTGTCTTTACTCCATTACTGTCAGTGTAAAAAGCCCTGCATTCCATCACTGACATGGGGACGTCCTCAGTGGCGATTTGTCAATCTTGGTGGGGCAAACAGATTTTGTATTTTTTTTTAGATGCATGCCAGCAAAACCACAACACAACACAAAAAAATACATTAATTGCACTACAATGGTGACAAACAGTGCCACCAAACTGTTAGGGCCTACATAAAGCTGTCCCGACAGTAGCGCTTTCCTTTCAGCACCATGGAGTGAATCCTTCCCACCGCTGCACCTCATCTGGCAGCAAAACAGTTAATTCAGCCTAATTTACTGACTTTTTAAAACCACAGCTGATATGGCTGACTTGCTTTATATTTTTATTTAACCTTTGTTAAATAGGCAAATCAGTTAAGAACAAATTATTTTCTGCAATGATAGCCTACCAAAAGGCCTCCTGCGGGGGCGGGGGCTGGGATTAAAATAAACAAAATAAAAATATAGGACAAAACACACATCACGACAAGAGAGACACCACAACACTACACAAAGAGAGACCTAAGACAACAACATAGCATGACAGCAACACATGACAACAAAGCATGGAAGCAACACAACATGACAACAACATGGTAGCAACACAACATGGTAGCAGCACAAAACAGGGTACAAACATTATTGGGCATATCCAATAGCACAAAGAGCAAGAGGGTAGAGACAACAATACATCACGCAAAGCAGCCACAACTGTCAGTAAGAGTGCCCATGATTGAGTCTTTGAATGAAGAGATTGAGATAAAACTGTCCAATTTGAGTGTTTGTTGCAGCTCGTTCCAGTCGCTAGCTGCAGCGAACTGAAAAGACAAGCAACCCAAGGGTGTGTGTGCTTTGGGGACATTTAACAGAATGAGACTGGCAGAACTTGAAGGAGCTGGAGCAGTTTTGCCTTGAAAATTGGGCAACATATGTTGAATTTATACCTTTGAAACAGTGTTATATCCACTATCAAAAAACAATACTCTGGGTAGCACCTCCTACTGGAGAGTTGATCTATCTACAGCAGTCAATTTGGTCCTCGTCCAGGATTTTAACAAAGCCCAGCTCTGTTTAGCTTTGTGTCTCTGACTACTGTGCTATCTTGAGAACGATATTGAGAGATCTCTTAATAACAAAATATGCTTAATGTTGCTATCGAAGTCATTCCAAAGGGTAAGTTTAACAGAGCAAATGAAAAGTAACCATACTTTTATAGTAAGTCATATTTCATCAATGGAACTATTTAGACCTATATAACATTTGCAAAGTCATCAACAGCTATTGTTTCAACACAGGATTAAACAAAACATAGACTATATATATATATATATATATATATATATATATAGGTGTCACGTTCCTGACATTATTTCCTTTGTTTTGTCTTTGTTTAGTTGGTCAGGAAGTGAGCTGGGTGGGCATTCTATGTTATGTGTTTCTATGTTGGGTTCATTTTTCAATTAGCCTCATATGGTTCTCAATCAGGGGCAGGTGTTTTACGTTTCCTCTGATTGAGAACCATATTAAGGTAGGCTGTTCTCACTGTTTGTTTGTGGGTGATTGTTGCTGTGTCTGTGTTTGTTCGCCACACGGTACTGTTACGTTTCGTTCGTTCGTTTGTTCCTGTTCGTGCGTTCATTTTTATATGTTCTCTAGTTCAGGTCTGTTCACGTCATTTATTGTTTCGTAGTTTAAGTGTTTTTCCGTCTTCGTTTAATAAACTATAAGTATGTATTCAAACCACGCTGCATTTTGGTCCGATCCATGTTCCTCCTCAGACGAGGAGGAAAACGACCGTTACAATAAGACGAAGGTTTAAAGTTTTGGTTTCTTTCAAATGTAATCTTCAAGTTGATAATTAACATTGTATTCACGTCTTCATCTCAACCAAAAATCTAAGTTAAAGAATAGGACTAATTCAAATCAATCTTTATTTAACGTGTACTTAAAGTTTGATTGGATTTACTCCTATTCTTTAACTTCGATTTTTGTTTGAGATGGAGATGTGAATCCAACATATCAATTATTATTAACTTGTAGACAAATTGGATATGGAATTGTGTTTGGTTGTCAACGCAACCAAAAATCACCAGGTGTATCTTCTGCTCCCATCTGTGCCACTGGCTTTAATTACAGTTTGTCTACAAATTAATTACTGATATGCTGGATTCATTTCTCCAGCTCAACCCCACCCCCAATGGTTGAGATGGAGACGTGAATCCAACATATCAATTATACTTTTGTAGTCCCACTTTATTTGGATAGTTCGGATAGTCCATATATAGACGCTCTACAGGTTGTCATTCTATCAACAAACTACAGTACCTTCAGAAAATATTCACACTCTTGACTTCCTCCACAGTTTGTTGCGTTACAGCCTGCATTTAAAATGTATTACATTTATATTTTGTGTCACTGGCCTACACACAAAACCTCATAATGTCAAAGTGGTTTAATATTTTTAGAAATTTTTACAAATGAAATAAAAATGAAAGCTGAAATGTCTTGAGTCAATAAGTATTTAACCCCTTTGTTATGGCAAACCTAAATAAGTTCAGGAGTAAAAATGTGCTTAACAAGTCACATAAGTTGCATGGACTCACTCTGTGTGTAATAATAGTGTGTAATTATTTTTGAATGACTAGTGGTGGTTGTAAAGTCGTCTCAAATAAAACTGTGAAGGACCTCGGCGTTTCTCTGGACCCTGATCTCTTTTTTGACGAACATATCAAGACTGTTTCAAGGACAGCTTTTTTCCTTCAACGTAACATTGCAAAAATGCATTTTCTGTCCAAAAATGATGCAGAAAAATTAATCCATGCTTTTGTTACTTCTAGGTTAGACTACTGCAATGCTCTACTTTCCGGCTACCCGGATAAAGCACTAAATAAACTTCCGTTATTGCTAAATACGGCTGCTAGAATCCTGACTAGAACCCAAAAATGTGATTATGTGATTAAGGCAAGGGTTGATTTCAAGGTTTTACTGTTAACCTACAAAGCGTTACATGGGCTTACTCCTACCTATCTTTCCGAGTTGGTCCTGCCATACATACACGTACGCTACGTTCACAAGACGCAGGCCTCCTAATTGTCCCTAGAATCTCTAAGCAAACAGCTGGAGGCAGGGCTTTCTCCTATAGATCTCCATTTTTATGGAATGGAATGCCTACCCATGTGAGAGACGACAACAATACTTTTTTCAACTCTTCCACACTCACTTTACAGAATAAAAAATTACAATGCTTGTCTTTCATAATTTGGTCAGATATACTTGAATGGCATGGCATGCCTAAGTTTGCTAATCTTGCCAATGAAAAAATAATTAAAGTAGTTGGCAATATCAGTCGGTTTTGTGATGAATGAACCATTTGATTCAATGAATGATGGAGCTGAGTTTGCCTTTTTTCCCAACATTTCATTTAATGTGCTCCAAGAATGATTTATACTATCATTCTTTATGTAATTTATATTTGTTTCATAGTGTAGTTTCTTCTTCACTTTATTCTATTTAGCCGCATGATTTCTCAATTTGTAATACATTTGCCAATTGGTTGTGCAGCCAGACTTATTTGCCATTCCTTTTGCCTCATCCCTCTCAACGATACAATTTTTCAATTCCTCATCACTCCAAGGGGCTGTAACAGTTTTTACAGTAATTTTCTGAATGGGTGTTTGCTTATTAGTAACTGGAGTAAGCTATTTTATAAATGTGTCAAGTGCAGCATGCATCTGTTTGCTCCTCACTACACACCACAGAACAACAAATATTATTTACATCAGCAACATAGGAATCACTACAAAACGTATAGTATGACCTCTTATACAGAATATTAGGCCCAGCCTTTGGAACTTTGGCCTTCCATGATATGGCTAATATATTGTGATCACTACATCTGATGGATCTGGATACTACTTTAAATCAAATTTCTGCAGCATTAGTAAAGATGTGATCAATAGATGTTGATGATCTCATTACTGTGCTGTTTGTTACTGACCTGGTATGTTGACTGATAACCTGAACCAGATTGCAGTCACTGACTAAAGATTGAAGCTTTTTCTTAAGTGGGCAGCTTGATGAAAGCCAGTCAATATTTAAATCACCCAGAAAATATACGTATGTTGATATCACATAGATTATCAAGCCTTTCACACATGTTATCCTGATACTGACTGTTAGGACTTGGTGGTCTATAGCAGCTTTCCACAAGAATGGACTGTAGGTGAGGCAGATTAACTTGTATTTAACATGAGATCCTCTCTAAGCTTTACAGGAATGTGGTTCTGAATATAAACAGCAACACCTCCACCATTGGCTTTTCTGTAAATGTGGTAAACTTGTATTGCTACCACTGTATAGTCTGTATAGATAGTTTAGATAGTCAGAATATAAATTTAATCTGTTACTAACAAATGATTGATTTCATTAACCTTTCACGGGCCTCTACCCCGGGTCCGGGAGCACCCCCCACCCTCACCCCCACACTGATTAGCATCGCTAGCATAGCGTCACAATTAAATAGTAGCATCTAAATATCATTAACTTCTTCAGGCTGCAGGGTGAATATTGAAAAAACTGGAAAATATGCGCACATTTTCAAACGGCCTCTTAAGAATTTTTTGATCTTCCAATATGCATATATTTACTATTATTGGATAGAAAACAGTCTATAGTTTCTAAAAACGTTTGAATTATTTCTCTAAGTTGAACAGAACTATTTTTACAGCCCATTTCCTATCCAGAATTGAGATTTCCAAACTGCTATGTCTCTCTTTAAGACCTTGTCTATACAAGGTCATGTCACTTAGGTCGTAGAAACACGTCACACGCCTTCATCTGGGTGTAATGCGGAAGTGAGAGTTGAAAGGAGTCGAATATCTCTTCCAGGTACTGAATACCACATCTTCTTGTGAGACCTGCGCAGTTTAATTTTTTTTCCGGGCGGGAGGCAGAACCTGGACTCGGCTCATGGAAGACGCTCGTTTAAGGTGAATATGACCTCTGCCTACGATATTATTTGATACATGTCACAAAATCATCCTAAAGTATGTTTTTTCAATATACTTTAATTATATTATTGCAATTTATTCTGGACTTTAGATGTGATGCGACGGAAGAATTTTTTGAAGAAAGACAGATTAGCGCCGCACGGCCGTTGTGCTTGCTAACCAAAGAGGGAAATATTTCGTTCTGGAACCCAACTAAAGACTGTACTGGACAATGGACCCCGTTACAACATTCTGATGGAATATCAACAAAGATAAGGACCCAATTTGGGATGCTTTTTCATATATCTGTCGAACTGTGCTATGCTAGCGCTTGACTAGAATCAATGCTGCCGTATGCTAGCTAATGTTGTAAGCTAATATAACGATATATTGTGTTTTCGCTGTAAAACACTTCAAAAATCGGAAATATTGGAAAGATATTTGTCTTTCATTAGCTATCCACCATATGTTTTTCTGAAATGTTTTATGAGGTGTAATTAGTAGTTGACGTTGGTGTCTGTATTTTCTCTGGCTACTCCCGTCTGATTTCAGACTGTAGCTATGCTGTAGCAATGATGGGAGCAGTAATGTAAAACTGATTTATAGCTGAAATATGCACATTTTATGAACAAAACATAGATTTATTGTGTAACATGTTATAGGACTGTCATCTGAGGTAGTTTTTTCTAGGTTCTTTAGGTTGGTTTTAGGTTATTTCAGTTTGCTTGTGCATGCTACTTGAATCATAATTCATACATCATAATCATAATCATACGTGTCTGTCCACTTTTGTATTTGGTGGTGAGCTAACATAAATATATGTGGTGTTTTCTCTGTAAAACATTTAAAAAATCGGACATGTTGGCTGGATTGACAAGATGTTTATCTTTCAAATGCTGTATTGGACTTGTTAATGTGTGAAAGTTAAATATTTAAAAAAAATAGCTTTTGAATTTCGCGCCCTGCACATGAGCTGGATGTTGTCATATTTGTACCGACGTCGGGACAGCCCGCCTAACAGGTTAAATCACAAGTCCAAGACACCTAATGAAAGATTCAGATCCTGTGAATAAAGCCACCATTTCAGATTTTTTAAATGTTTTACAGGGAAGACAAAATATGTAAATATATTAGCTAACCACGTTAGCAAAAGACACCACTTTTCTTTGTCCACCATTTTCTCTCTCCACCAGTAGCTATCACCAATTCGGCTAAACTAAGATATTGATAGCCACTAACCAAGAAAAAACCTCATCAGATGATAGTCTGATAACATATTTATGGTATAGGATAGGTTTTGTTAGAAAAATGTGCATATTTTAGGTATAAATCATAGTTTGCCATTGCAGCCACCATCACAAATCTCACCAAAGCTCCTAGAATTACTACAGAGAGCAACTTGTATTACCAATTTACTCATCATAAAACATTTCTGAAAAATACACAGCACATAGCAATGGAAAGACACAGATCTTGTGAATTCAGACAACATTTGAGATTTTCTAAGTGTTTTACGGCGAAAACACAATAAATCGTTATATTAGCATACCACATATGCAAACGTTACCCGACCATTGATTCAAGCCAAAGAGAGCAATATCGTTATCATCGCCAAAATTTATAGATTTTTTCACTAACCTTCTCAGAATTCTTCAGATGACACTCCTGTAACATCATATTACAACATACATATAGAGTTTGTTCGAAAATGTGCATATTTAGCGGCACAAATCGTGCTTACACAATGGAAATACTGTCCAACTACTCAAGCAATCTGCCCGGCACCATCTTTAAAATACAACTATTTTTATCGAAAACTATTCATAAACTTGACAAAAAAAATACAGGTTGGACATGAAATGAAAGATGCATTAGTTATTAATGCATAGTTAGATTTAGATTTTTAAAATTAACGTTACTAGACATACAGTGTGCGTTACAGCCAGACTAGTGCCGCAATAACGGCGTCACTATTCACCATTATTGAGTTTACATTTTTCCACATAAAAATGGAATAACATCATAAATAGCTCTTACTTTTCGACGAGCTTCCATCAGAATCTTGGCATGGTGGTCCTTTGTCCAAAAGAATCGTTGCTTGGTTGTAAAACGTTGCATTCAACTTCTGATATAGCAGCTAACAATAGCTAACAATAGCTATTTTGCCCCAACGTGTCCAAATCCTTAAGACGCAATACTGAGGAAATTCCGAAAAATGACATCCAGGGGAAGGCGGGTGCAGTTACTGACATCCAGGGGAAGGCGGGTGCAGTTCATGTCATTCCATAGGATACACACAGACCTTTAAACTGATCTGAGACCAGAGCTTCGCTCTCAGACCTTCGCTCTCAGACCTTCGCTCTCAGACCTTCGCTCTCAGACCTTCGCTCTCAGACCTTCGCTCTCAGACCTTCGCTCTCAGACCTTCGCTCTCAGACCTTCGCTCTCAGACCTTCGCTCTCAGACCTTCGCTCTCAGACCTTCGCTCTCAGACCTTCGCAGTACCTGTCATGGATTTCGCTGTAGAAAGAGTTCTGGGTCACCCACAGACAAAATTCCAACGGCTATAGAAACTAGAGAGTGTTTTCTATCCAATAATTATAATAATATGCATATTGTACGAGCAAGAATTGAGTAGGAAGCCGTTTAATGTGTGGAGCAAATTATGCTAATGCGAAACAGCACCCCCTATAGTTGCAAGAAGTTAACCTTGTTTCTTAAGCTACATATGTTAACATGGGCTGTTTAGAGCACTCTTCTGGGATGCTTACTTGTTTTCATTGCATTATTGGGAAGCTTAGCAGAAGTAGATAATATGCTCATGTTATTTATGTTAGTGCAGGGTGAGCTGCACATAGTGGACTTCCTACAAGGGCACACAGCCTCAGTGCAACAGTATACATTTGGTTCATCGGTACATGATTACTGCATATAATAGCTGTAGGAACAGCAGAGGCATTCAGGGCAGTTAGATGGACATACATGAGGTTACACACATTGTGTCTACAAATGCCCCTGGTATAATGTACATTTTCTGAAGCATTATGACAACTCAGCATCACAATGGTAGGGATTAACTGAGCTGGGCTTGGGTCATTGATAAGTCATTGTTTCTCAACGCAGCCTTACAATGCTGTGAAAGGATCCAGGAACCCAAATGATTTTGGTGGATCCCATCCAACTTACGGAATGTGTTTTGTTTTCAAAAGGTATTGAAATTGTCAACAAAAGTTACACCCATTGATTGAGCTGCAATGTAGCCAGTTAGGAAGATAAATTATTCTGCTAAAACGTTCAGTGCCACAATCCAGTGAGGGCACAGGGCCAGATATGATGGGTCTTTTATTAGTGTCTAGCAGCGAGTCAATCAGCTCTTTAAAATCCACTTTCAACTGAGCTGCCCCTTCCTAATGTCATTAAAACCCCCAAGCTACGATATAATAGATTTCCATGTCCTGACGTAGTACATTCAGGTGCAGCTTAGTAACGTCATTTACAGAAGCTCTGGGATAGGACATTGTTTTTGCACAAGGAACGGTCACATTTCTTACCATGGAGCTGCCCAAAATCCCGACTGGCGAGAAACACAAGGAAATCCGCCCACTGCCACTCTTCACAGGATTCAGAGAACCATTTATGGACTGGCGAGATGAAGGATAACTTGAGCCTTTTTCTCCCAGTGCCTGGTGCAGGCCGACAGATGGAGAAGCCCTTCTCAATCCAGAGCATGGAGGAAGGTTGCCAAAGTCAACTGGGGGTGGCCAACCGCCAGTGACCAAGGTGCAGGAAGATCAGGCTCCAGGACGGCGAATCTATTAGTTGTACTTCATGCGCTCTGGGCCTCTCGTTGGGAGTGTAGACTGCATTGCGGGGGGCACTGTCTTCGGCTTCCACGGTTGGTGAGATGGGACCATTGTTGATTGCCATGTTCTTCTTGCTGTGCTCCTTCGACTCCACTATCAGAGGGAGCTCCGGGCAACACCGGCCAGTCGGATAGCAACAAACGACAAGGCGGAGAAGCACCCATCAAGCATGAAAGCCGTCCAGCCAACGGCGTAAAAAAGGTAAACATTCCACTATGCGTTTTCCCTAGTTTCCTATGTAGGCTGGTGACCTGCGTGATCAAAGAAGCCACCTCAAGCCTTTAATCCTCGGTAAGCAAACAATTGGCACTTTGGAACTCTGAGTGATCTGGTTTGTCCCGAAACAAAGCGTAGTAGATACAGCTAATAGAGCAGCAGGAACCGTTTATTTATTTCTCCAGACAAAGCAGGCTGCATTGCAAAACTCATCTGGGACTAACTTCGTTAGCTTGATGGCTAGTAGCCTAGGGGCTCTGTCAAGCATGCTTCAACCCTCTACCGGATTGGTGCCCCCCCCTGCGGAACGGTTGAGCTAACGTAGGCTAATGTGATTAGCATGAGGTTGTACATTTCCCAGGACATATCTGATATGGGCAGAAAGCTTAAATTATTGTTAGTCTAACTGCATTTTCCAATTAACAGTAGCTATTACAGTGAAATAATACCATGCTATTGTTTGAGGATAGTGCACAGTTATGAACTTGAAAATCTATTAATAAAACAAATTAGGAACATTTGGTAAGTCTTGATACAAGATTTTGAACAGAAATACAATGGTTCATTGAATCAGTCTAAAACTTTGCACATACACTGCTGCCATCTAGTGGCCAATATCTAAATTGTGCCTAACCTGGATTAGTGCATTATGAACTTTCTCTTGCATTTCAAAGATGATGGTACAAGAAAATATGTTTTTAAATTGTTATTATCTTTTACCAGATCTAATGTGTTATATTCCAATATATTAATTTCACATTTAAACAAACTTCAAAGTGTTTTCTTTCAAATGGTATCAATAAAATGTATATCCTTGCTTCAGGTTGTGAGCTACAGGCAGATAGATTTGGTTATGTCATTTTAGGTGAAAATTGAAAGAAAAGTTCCGATCCTTAAGGATTCGGGATTCCGGGACAAGAAACAGCAGTCCTAGCTGTTAAAAACTAACCTCATTGCGGAATCCACGCAAAAACAAGTTTGGTATTTATATTTAATGAATGTTGGTATTGTTTTAGTGAAAAATAACAAACCGAGTGTTTCTAGATGTGTTCAGCTGCACACAATGATGATGTATGCTCAGAGGAAAATGAGTGTACACTACCGGACTGTTCCCAACTGTTGCTGTGCGTATTATGGGTACACTTGTGTTTCATTTTGGATAAAAATAAATGCAATAGGGCTAAGCACAGGTAATACAACACATTACTGAGTACCACTCTCTATATTTTCAAGAATAGTAATGGCTGCATCATGTTATGGGTATTCTTCTAATCATTAAGGACTGGGGAGTTTCCAGGATAAAAAATGGAGCAAAGCAAAGGAAAAATCCTAGTGGAAAACCTGGTTCAGTCTGCTTTCCAAGAGACACTGGGAGACAAATTCACCTTTCAGCGGGACAAGCAGGACCTTAAACACAAGGCCAAATATACACTGGAGTTGCTTACCAAGACTACATTGAATGTTCCTCAGTGACCTAGTTCTAATTTTAACTTCAATCAGCATGCAAACATATGGATAGAATTGAAAACGGCTGTCTAGCAATGACCAACAACAAACTTAACAGAGCTTTGATCATTTTATACAATCCAGGTGTGCAAAGCTCTTAGAAACATACCCGGAAAGTCTCACAGAGTCAGGGGTGTGAATACTTCTGTATTTAATAAATACATTTTCAATAAATGTTCTAATATTTCTAATAACATATTTAGTCTTTGTCATCATGGGGTATTGTGTGTAGATGGGTGTGAATTATATATTTTTTCATCAATTTTTTATTCGGGCTGTAACACAACAAAATGTGGAATAAGTCAAGGGGTATGAGTACTTTCTGAAAGCACGGTATCTGTTGATAAGCAACTGCTTGATAGGGTAAGGATTAAGATTAAGGTTAGGGTAAGGGTTAAGATAAGGGTTAAGGTTGGGTTAGGGCTATGGTTAGGGTTAGTAGTTATTTGAAATGTTACTGGTAGTCTGTAGAGAATCTAGATGGACTATCCAAATTAAGTGTTGCCCTGGAATTAAAGCCAGACTAAATCAGTGGTACAAAAGATGCATCTCATTCAAATGTGGTTATTTGGTTGTGTTGACAATCAAACGCAATTCAATATTACTTCGTAATACAGAGATGTTAAGGATAACCATAAAAAAACTATAGTAACAGTATTTATTCCACCTTAAAAGTAGTATAACATCCATGGACAGCATTGATCACTTACACTATGGACTTGTAATGTAATCTCAACTGCAATCCAGGTCATTTGGTTGTGTTATTAGATTAAGCACAGTAAGAACACATTAAGTTGTTTTATAGATAAAACCTATCTGACATTGTTCTTCCTTTGTAATTTGGTTTTGCTTTTCGATGGTTTAAATGCATAGTGAAGATTCATTTGGGAATTCAAAGAACGTCTGGCTCTCTTTTTGAATGGGTGAAAAAATACTGAATTCTCATTCATCTACATCTCAACCAAATGTTACCCACATTGAAATGGTGGTGTGCCCACTGGGATGGTATTGACACATCAAAAACATGGTTTCCTTGTGTTTGATACCATTCCATTCACTCCATTCCAGCCAATTTTTTTTAGCATCCTCCCCTCAACAGCCTCCTGTGGTAAAACCATACCAAAACAAACCTCAAAGCTGTTTAAACGCTTTGTAAAGTGAGAAGACGAGTGCATCCCAATGGCACCCTATTCCCTGTATAATGCCATACTTTGTAGTAGCCCTTACGGAAAATTATATGATTTCACATGTACAAATGTAATTTCACATGTGAAACCATGTAATTTTGTAACACTACACGTCTGATATTTCACATGAAGTTTCACATGTATTTTTTTGTCACACAATGACGAAAAGTGTTTTCAACTTACATGTTTTCAATTTACATATCTGACACACTTTGACATACATGATTACATTGTGTATGTTTATTTATACAGAAAATAGTGCAGAGATGAAGTATAGGTAATTCATCTGTAGGGAACTTCTCTGAATCCTACAGACTTTGTGGTGCAGCAGAAAGATAAGCTTACCCTGAGGTTGTGAGTTCAAGGTAGGGTCATATTGAAAAGTTAGCACTGATATCAAATGTAATCACATTGATTAAAGATGTTTACACTATTTTAGCTGAGAAGGGTAGCACTTACCTTAAAACCTACATACCATTTAATTACTTCCCTTACAATAAAAAATAAAGTGAAATAGCTGTTTTCACATGTTGACTTGAATTTTTCACGTGGAAAAAAAAGAGACACACGAGGTCAGTTGTTCACATGTGAAACGATATGTTCACATGTATTACATTTAGAGTTCACATGTTGACACCACATTTTGACATATTAACACCATGTGAAACTCTCTCACACATGTGGGAATGCATTTTCTTACATGTGAAACAATGTCAAATGTTGTCACAAGTAGTTTCATGGTATCACATGTTGAAATTTTGCATTTTCATGTTGAAATGTATTTCACATGAGATCCTGTTTTCACATGTGCTCAAATGTTTTCACATGTGTAGATGTATGTTATCACATGTTGCTTTGACATGTTATCACATGTGTAATGCACATGTGTTTTCTTTAAGGGAGTACAGTAGTACACCATAAAGGGAATAAGGTGCCATTTGGGTGAATGTGTTGCAGCCCTACCTACCTACTGCCTGTGCTGTGTTGCTTGTTATCCATTCTGCAGGAGGATTAAATGGGCCAATTGATCAACAGCAGACGGGTGTATCCTGGAGGGTCATTCACTTACCACAGGCCCGACACAGCAGCACCAATCAGCAACACGGCTAGGGTAGTGATTACAGACACATGGCTGGGTTGAGGCTTAGGGAGAGGAGCTGCTGCTGTCGCTTCATTCGTTCCCTGACAGTTTGACTTGACGGAGAAGTGGAGACTTCACAGCCGTGCACGCGAGGAGAGAGAGGTATAGAAGGGTTCAACAAGGCATAAACATAACAGGGGTGAAGAACACAGGTGTGAAGCTCAATCAGAAAGCCAAGGGCACGCTTTGGGGGAGACAAATGCTCATCAGCGTCGCCAATATAATGATGCACACACATAGCCGCGGGAAAATGTTTTAAGTTGGCGAGGGGAGTGGGGGTGGGGGTGGCGTGAGAAAAAAAAATCCCCTTTATAATACAATATTGTATACATCTACAGTTGAGTAAGGGTATTTTTAGGATTTCCACACAATGAACATTTGTTTGCAGGGTCTGGGGAAATGTTTTCCTTAAATAAATGCTTTTCATGCAATTTTTTGTCATTTACATGATAGAGGACATTAGCAGAATCTTTTTTAACATCACACAAATTTGTGAAAGTTGTGAGCAGTATAGTATTTGGAGTAAACTTGTGTGTACAGTACGCATGTATAATGTGCATTCTATGGTTACTGCCAACATTAGGAGGTGAAGGTTTGAAATGCCAGAGGTTGAGAGCCCTGAGGAAACAGGTTTTCCACCTGTCTATTTCATCAACTGTATATTTATGTTACGTAGCTAGCTAGCTGACTATTTTTAGAACAATTGTTCCTACTACTAAACTCTTGAATTTAAGTTAGCTAGCTAGCTACAGTAGCTTACTAAGGTTTCCCCACACGCCTAATAAATAACCTTGGTTGCTATACCTACCTAACTAACGTTAGCTAGCTTACTGTCGGTAGCCAATAGCTACTTCAGTTTCTTGATTTGTCATAAAGCACTATCAATCCAACCAAATGTCAAGTGTTTTCAACGAATGGCCATTCGTGTAGTTATTAACTGCTAACAGTCAACGTTACCTAGTTAAAATTAGCACACTAACTTGGTTTGCCAATTTCCCAATCCAAATTAACGTTAGCTAACATTAGCTTGCTAAGCAGAAAGGTAGACGGGTAAAAACAAATTAACATGACCTTTTAATACTGTGGTTGATATATGATCCATGCCCGGATATGTGTCATCCATTCCATCTTCATTCATGGTGTTGTTAGAAGACTCAAAGATTTGGACCGTCTTTTACGCCTTATTTTTTGGTATTCTTAGGCCTCCCTAATGTAACTAGATAACTTGATGAACGTACGTCAGTTAAGCAATATCACACTAGAGGGAGTACTGATTGTGATTTCAGGTGTCAGGTTTTTGCCTGCCATATGAGTTATGTTATACTCACAGACATCATTCAAAGAGTTTTAGAAACGTCAGTGTGTTTTCTAACCAATAGTAATAAAAAATAATAATAATAAAAAAAAATAATAAGCATGTGGGACAGAGTAGAAGGCAGTTCCCTATGGGCACGAAATTCATCCAAAAGTGATAATGCTGCCCCCTATACCAAAGAAGTTAATTATGCAAAACGTTTTGGAGGACTGTAATCTTCCTGCCTGAACCAGGAAGATTCCAACTTCCTGAATAAGAAATTATCTCTTGAAGAAATTTGAGAAACAATTACATCTCTAATGAGTGGCAAGACCCTGGGCCCAGATGGGTACCCTGGTGAATTCTATAAAACATTCAACAACATGCTCTCTCCCTACCTGCACAAAATGTTGGTTCAGGCCAATGATGATGGAGCTATCCCACCTACTTTGGATGAGGCGTTCATTACAGTTATACATAAGAAGAGTAAAGATCCGGAAGAGGTAGGGTCATACAGACCAATATCTCTCTTTAATACAGACCAAACGATTTTAGCAAAAACTCTGGCTAACAGGCTTGGCACTTTAATTGGCAAATTGGTCCAATCGGACCAGACTGGCTTTATCCCTAACAGAAACTCATTCTTCAATCTCAGGCACCTCTTCAACATGAAGTATTCTCAGAAGTTACCTCAGGTGTACCTTGCTGTTATATCGCTTGAAGCCGAAAAGGCCTTTGACCAAGTTGAGAGGTCCTATCTATTCAAGGTCCTACAGAAATGTAATATTGGAGATGGGTTTATAAATTGGATTCAGCTTTTATATAGGAACCCCTGTGCGAGAATACTCACTAACCAATCATTGTCGCCCCGATTTAACCTTTAGAGGGACAAGGCAGGGTTGTGCGCTGTCGCCTATGCTCTTCGCCCTAATTATTGAACCTCTCGCTCAGGCGATCAGATCTCATGCAGCATCACACGGCTAAAATACTAAAGATACTCTAAATATGATTTCCCTGTACGCAGATGACATTCTCCTCTATGTAACAGAACCCCAAGCTAGTATCCCAGCTATTATCGATGTGATTAATTTGTTTGGTACCTTCTCAGGATACAGAATAAATTGGAACAAGAGCAAATAATTGCCCATATGGTTGAAAAACACCTCTTGGCTAGAACATCTTCCAGTTAAGTTATCTTCAGAAAAATGTACCTACCTAGGAATTGTAGTTACCAAACAATACTCTCGCTATTTAAAGATAATTTCCCCTCTCTGATGCAAAAACTCAAGGCAAACATACAATTTTGGAGAACTCTCCCAATTTCTCTGCTCGGAAGAATTAATACCATTATCTTCTACTTGCACACAATCCCGGATCCGGGAGCACCCCCATCAGTAAAAAAGCTGACTAGCATAGCCTAGCATAGCGTCACAAGTAAATACTAGCATCTAAATATCATTAAATCACAAGTCCAAGACACCAAATGAAAGATACACATCTTGTGAATCCAGCCATCATTTCTGATTTTTAAAATGTTTTACATGGAAGACACAATATGTAAATCTATTAGCTAACCACGATAGCAAAAGACACAACTTTTTTTTCCCACCATTATTTTCCTGCATAGGTAGCTATCACAATTTCGAACCAAATAAAGATATAAATAGCCACTAACCAAGAAACAACTTAATCAGATGACAGTCTGATAACATATTTATTGTATAGCATATGTTTTGTTAGAAAAATGTGCATATTTCAGGTATAAATCATAGTTTACCATTGCAGCCACCATCACAACTCTCACCAAAGCAACCAGAATAACTACAGAGACCATCGTGTATTACCTAAATACGCATCATAAAACATTTCTGAAACTACACAGCGTACAGCAAATTAAAGACAAAGATCTTGTGAATCTAGACAATATTTCAGATTTTTTAAGTGTTTTACAGCGAAAACACAATACAGCATTATATTAGCTTACTACAATAGCCAACCACACAGCAGCATTGATTCATGCACGTTAGCGATAGCGAATAAACCAGCAAAATATATTACATTTTTGACTAACCTTCTCAAAACTTCATCAGATGACAGTCCTATAACATCATATTACACAATGCATATAGAGTTTGTTCAAAAATGTGCATATTTAGCGGCACAAATCGTCGTTATACAATGAGAATAGTAGCCAAGCTGCAAAGAAAATGTCGGGGGAAATCTTGGGAGAGGCACCTAGTCTAATCAGTAACTAATCCTAAACTTGACTAAAAAATACAGGTTGGACAGCAAATGAAAGATACATTAGTTCTTAATGCAATCGCTGTGTTAGATTTTTAAAATTAACGTTACTACAACATACAGCGTGCGTTAAAGCAAGACCGCACCGAGATTAATGGCGGAATATGAGTTTTACATTTTTCAACAGAACGAATTAACATCATATATAGTTCTTACTTTTTGATGAACTCCCATCAGAATCTTGGGCAAGGTGTCCTTTGTCCAAAAGAATCGTTGGTCGGTTGTAGATTGTCCTCTTCAACGTGCGAATTAGCAGTAAACAGTAGCCATGTGGGCGAGACGTGCCCAAGTCCCTAGAAGGCAGCACAAATAAATATCGTAAAATCGCAATATACTGATATAAACTGATATAACTCGGTTTAATATAACAACTTTATGATGTCGTCAACACCTATATCGAATAAAAACAGAGCCGGATATATCTAAGGGCTATAACGGGAGCGTTCTAGAACGACAGCCAGAGCGCCTTTCTGCGTCCTGGCGAGGAGAACAAAGGACGGTCCTCACGTTCCCAGCCCATTTATAAGCTCTCAGATCTGCCTAGCAACACCATTTCAATTCTCACTATTCGCTGACATCCAGGGGAAGGCGTATACAGTGCATCTCAACCAATAGAAGAGAGGCAGATTTACAAACCGACCTCAGAACAGCCAGCAGATTTCAGCATTCTCACATCCTCATAGGAAAATTGCTCTAACTCCAGTTCTGTTTTACTCACAGATATAATTCACACGGTTTTAGAAACTAGAGAGTGTTTTCTATCCAATAGTAATAATAATATGCATATTGTACGAGCAAGAATTGAGTACGAGGCAGTTTAATTTGGGAACGAAATTATTAAAAAGTGAAAACAGCACCCCCTATTGAGAAAAGGTTAATTGCTATTTATGATTTTATGAAGCCTGTGCTGGTTGAAAAATATGTTGATGTGGGGCGCTGTCATCAGACAATCGCATGGTATGCTTTGCCGTAAAGCCTTTTGTAAATCAGTCAACGCAGTTAGATTAACAATAATTAAATATTTTAAATGCTATAAGGTACTAGTATGTTCATGAATGTTTAATATTATGATTATTTTTATGAATTGTGCGCCCTCCAATTTCACCGGATGTTGTCGGCTGGTGTCCCGCTAGAGGGACGCCTATCCCTAACAGTGAAATACTCAATCGCCATGATGAAGGCTTTACCATCACCTATGGCTCCCTCAAAGTGGCCTGCTGGAGGTAATTTTGCAGGGCGCTGGCAGTGCACCTCCTTGCTCAAAGGCGGAGGTAGCGGTCCTGCTGCTGGGTTGTTGCCCTCCTACGGCCTCCTCCACGTCTCCTGATGTACTGGCCTGTCTCCTGGTAGCGCCGCCATGCTCTGGACACTACGCTGACAGACACAGCAAACCTTCTTACCACAGCTCGCATTGATGTGCCATCCTGGATGAGCTGCACTACCTGAGCCACTTGTGTGGGTTGTAGACTCCGTCTCATGCTACCACTAGAGTGAGAGATCCGCCAGCATTCAAAAGTGACCAAAACATCAGCCAGGAAGCATAGGAACTGAGAAGTGGTCTGTGGTCACCACCTGCAGAATCACTCCTTTATTGACGGTGCCTTGCTAATTGCCTATAATTTTCACCTTTTGTCTATTCCATTTGCACAACAGCATGTGCAATTTATTGTCAATCAGTGTTGCTTCCTAAGTGGACATTTTGATTTCACAGAAGTGTGATTGACTTGGAGTTACATTGTGTTGTTTAAGTGTTCCCTTTATTTTTTTGAGCAGTGTATATATACACACACACACACACACACACACACACACACACACACACAGTACCAGTCAAAAGTTTGGACACACCTACTCACTCCAGGGTCTTTCTTTATTTTTACTATTTTCTACATTGTAGAATAATAGTGAAGACATCAAAACTATGAAATAGCATTTCTGGAATCTTGTAGTAATCAAAATATATTTTATATTTGAGGTTCTTCAAATGTGCCACACTTGCCTTGATGACAGCTTTGCACACTTGGCATTTGGCAGACAGCAAAAGACCATTCACCATAAGCACAAATAATCTCAGCTTCCCTAGCTCACCATGTCGAACACCATTATTTGGCTTCGGTAGACTGGCAAAGGACTATGGCTGCATTTACAGAAGGAACCCAATACTGATATTTTTTTCACAATCAGATCAGTTCTGAAAAATATCTCAGGTGAATTAAGACCAATTAGCGGGAAAAAGATCAGTATTGGGCAGCTTGTGTAAACACAGCTAGTGTGGCTCAGCATTACACCATGTAAAACAGGGGTCTCCAACCCTGTTCCCGGAGAGGTATGCTCCTGTGGGTTTTCGCTCCAAACCCAGTTGTTAATAACCTGGTTCAGCTTATCAACCAGCTATTTATTAGAATCAGGTGTGCTAGATTAGGCTTGGAGTGAAAACCTCCAGAAACAGGGTTGGAGAGCCTTGATGTAAAACCACCATAAAATAAATATGGATATTTTCTATCACTCTTCGAAATGGATTCACATAATATGTGTATATAAGCTGTACATGGCTCTGTAGCATCAAACAGATCCTAGACATTCAGATATCCAAAGAATGATTATTTTGTCAAAATCTAAAATACAGGGGAGTACACTATTTAATGTTACATGGGTGTGTACACTTTAATGTTAACTCAAGAGAACTCGGTATTCAACAGTAATGTTAAATGGTAAAATTAACATACACATTTTATTTCTGAACAATGTAGTACAGTTCTGTGTTGTAGAGACACACAAGTGCAAAGAACTGTAGGTACATATTGTTACACCAGGTAATGTGATTTACCCAAAGATTTTTTCCTACATCTTGTCTATTTCAAGTGTTCTGTCATTGATCGAGCCAGATGTGTGTCCACCCCAAAGTGCTGCATGTCATGATGACAGAAACCTGTCTTAATCAATGAGAAATAGACAAGATGGCAGCGTACACAGTGTTGGACTACTTCATGGAGCAAAAAAAGTGTTTACTTTAAAAATGGAGCACTTTCTAAATTCAAACTGATCCCCTACAACTGGACACAGTCATTTTATGAGACTCCTGCTTCCCCAAATCGAGGATGAAGAAGGAATCGCTGAGGTTGGTTACTCTTCTCTGTGCTACACCAAATGGTACCTATCCTGTAACTCCCAGTAATGCATACCAATACTCTTTGGTTATATGACTTTTGGTGTAACAATCTGTAGCTAAGAGGTCATTATGAAATTGCCATTCACAAAGAAAATACAATATGATCAGTGTAGTAAAGTTCAGGGAATACTTGTAAAGCTGTGGGAACAGTATTGTCATGATCAAACTGCCATTCAGCTCCTCATCAGTAGTCTGCTTGAAATCCAGCATAATGTCTAATCCTTTGAGAGTGATACAGTTCACAGGATACAGTTCTGCTACAATGACACACGCAGGCAAAGGAATTATGTTTCTGTATCTAGAATACACTCCAGGAAGAAGTCCAGGCAACAAAGTATTGTCTGTAAGACAAAAAAATAGTAATAAAGTACACACTATTGTAGTTTGAACAAGAGTTGAACTGTGCCAGCATAACATTAGGGTAGACTAGTTGAACATACATACATCTGCAAAGGAACAGATATTAAATTTACAACAATGTTTCGTAGAAGGAAATATGGCATAACCGTCAACCTTTGCACAGTCGCCAGATATATTTGTGAAAATAACACAAAAAAACGAAACACTTGAGTGTGCATAACTATTCACCACCCCAAAGTAAATACTTTGTAGAGCCATATTTTGCAGCAAATACAGCTGCAAGTCTCTTGCGGTATGTCTCCATAAGCTTGGCACATCTAGCCACTGGGATTTTTGCCCATTCTTCAAGGCAAACTGCTCCAGCTCTTTCAAGTTGGATGGGTACCTGCTGGTGTACAGTAATCTTTAAGTCATACCACAGATTCTCAATTGAATTGAGGTCTGGGCTTTGACTAGGACATTCCAAGACATTTACATGTTTCCTTTAAACCACTCAAGTGTTACTTTATCAGTATGCTTAGGGTCATTGTCCTGCTGGAAGGTGAACCTCCATCCCAGTCTCAAATCTCTGGAAGACCGAAACAGGTTACCCTCAAGATTTTCCCTGTATTTAGCGCCATCCATCATTCTGACCAGATTCCCAGTCCCTGCCGTTGAAAAACATCCCAACATGATGCTGCCACCACCATGCTTCACTGTAAGGATGGTATTCTCGGGGTGATGAGGTGATGGGTTTGCGCCAGACAGTGATGGGTTTGCGCCAGCCTTGATGGCCAAACAGCTCAATTTTAGTCTCATCTGAAAAGAGTATCTTCTTCTATTTGTTTGGGGAGTTTCCCACATGCCTTTTGGCAAACACCAAATGTGTTTGCTTATTTTTTTCTTTAAGCAATGGCTTTTTTCTGGACCCTCTTCCATAAAGCCCAGCTTTGTGGAGTGTACGGCTTAATGTGGTCCTATGGACAGATACGTGGATCTTTGCAGCTCCTTCAGGGTTATCTTTGGTCTCTTTGTTACCTCTCTGATTAATGCCATCCTTGCCTGGTCTGTGAGTTTTGCTGGACGGCCCTCTCTTGGCAGGTTTGTTGTGGTGCCATATTATTTCCATGGATTTAATGGTGCTCCGTGGGATGTTCAAAGTTTCTGATATTTTTTTATAACCCAACCCTGATCTGTACTTCTCCACAACTTTGTCCCTGACCTGTTTGGAGAGCTCCTTGGTCTTCATGGGGTCACTTGCTTGGTGATGACTCTTGCTTAGTGGAGCTGCATACTCTGGGGCCTTTCAGAACAGGTGCATATATACTGAGATCATGAGAAAGATCATGTGACACTTAGATTGCACACAGGTGGACTTTATTAAAGTAGTTATGTGACTTCTGAAGGTAATTGGTTACACCACATCTTATTTAGGGGCTGCATAGCAAAGGGGTGAATACATATGTAAGCACCACTTTTCAGTTTTTTATTTATGTTTTATTATTTGGAAAAAGTATTTTTTTCAATTTCACTTCACCAAGTTGGACTATTTTGTGTATGTCAATTACATGAAATCCAAATAAAAATCTATTTAAATTACAGGTTGTATTGCAACAAAAATTTTAAGACGCCAAGGTAGATGAATACTTTTGCAAGGAACTGTACCTGTGCCCCCAGCCGCCTGTGACTTGTACATACCACATAACTGAATTGATCTCAGACAGAGACAATGGATAAGACACAACACCGTCAGGTAGGTAGGAATACGTACACTGGTTCACATGGTATGGTATGGCCCTCAATCTCACACAAATGATCAATGAACCTGCCAGGTACAACCCCAAATCCGTAAACATAGGCACCCTAATAGATATCATCCTAACCAACCTGCCCTCCAAATACACCTCTGCTGTCTTCAACCAGGGTCTCAGCCTCATTGCTTGTGTCCGTAATGGGTCTGCGGTCAAACGACCACCACTCATCACTGTCAGACGCTCCCTAAAACACTTCAGCGAGCAGGCCTTTTTAATCGACCTGGCCCGTGTATCCTGGAAGGATATTGACCCCATTCCGTCAGTTGAAGATGTCTGGTTATTCTTTAAAAGTGCTTTTTCTCACAATCTTAAATAAGCATTCTTTTTTCAAAAAAATGTGAACCAGGAACAGATATAGCCCGTGGTTCACTCCAGACCTGACTGCCCTTGACCAGCACAAAACATCATGTTGCGTACGACATTAGCATCAATTAGCCCCCGCAATATGCAACGTTTCAGGGAAGTCAGGAACCAGTATACACGGGCAGTTAGGAAAGCTAAGGCTAGCTTTTTCAAACAGAAAATTGCATCCTGCAGCACAAACTCCAAAATGTTCTGGGACACTGTAAAGTCCATGGAGAATAAAAGCACCTCCTCCCAGCTGCCCACTGCACTGAGGCTCAAAAACACTGTCACCACCGATAAATCCACGATAATTGAGAATTTCAATAAGCATTTTTCTACGGCTGGCCATGCTTTCCACCTGGCCACCCATACCCAGGTCAAGAGCCCTGCACCCCGCCCACAGCAACCTGCCCAAGGCACCCCATTTCTCCTTCTCCCAAATACAGTCAGCTGATGTTCTGAAAGAGCTGCAAAATCTGGACCCTTACAAATCAGCCGGGCTAGATAATCTGGACCCTTTCTTTCTAAAACTATCTGCTGAAATTGTTGCCACCCCTATTACCAGCCTTTTCAACCTCTCTTTCGTGTCGTCTGAGATTCCCAAAGATTGGAAAGCAGCTGCGGTTATCCCCCTCTTCAAAGGGGGGGACACTCTTGACCCAAACAGCTACAGACCTATATCTATCCTATATCTATCCTTTCTAAGGTCTTCGAAAGCCAAGTCAACAAACAGATTACCGACCATCTCGAATCCCACCATACCTTCTCCGCTATGCAATCTGGTTTCAGAGCTGGTCATGGGTGCACCTCAGCCACGCTCAAGGTCATAAACGATATCTTAACCGCTATCGATAGGAAACAGTACTGTGCAGCCATATTCATTGACCTGGCCAAGGCTTTTGACTCTGTCAATCACCACATCCTCATCGGCAGACTCGACAGCCTTGGTTTCTCTAATGATTGCCTCGCCTGGTTCACCAACTACTTCTCTGATCGAGTTCAGTGTGTCAAATCGGAGGGTCTGTTGTCCGGACCTCCGGCAGTCTCTATGGGGGTGCCACAGGGTTCAATTCTTGGACCGACTCTCTTCTCTGTATACATCAATGATGTCGCTCTTGCTGCTGGTGAGTCTCTGATCCACTGTTACGCACGCCTCTGAGAAGAGGGAACGCAACTCCCTGCTACAACTCAACTCTCTGAAGTGCAAGAGGTATGGACTGTAGGTGCGAGTAAGGATGACACAAAAGCAGAATTTACCGTTTACTAGAATTTATTTTCTTACACGGTAATATGGGGAAAAGGGGCTGGACGGAGCCAAAGCAAAGAAAGTAAATTTCAAAGTTCCCCCTCTCCTATCTAACCTGCCTACCCACTTAACTTACCTAACTTAACACCGCCTGGTGCCCTAACCAAAATACAGGGGGTGGTCCGCCCAGGTCTTACCTAGTGTGCCTAGACAGTAAATATACTACGGGTATATGTATGCCCTCGGGCCTCTTGCCTAAGCACTCCCAAAGTGCCTTCTCCTTCCCCCCACACTTTCTGATACACAACCAACACTATATCACAATCTAATTTCTCTCGATCTTTCCAAAATATTCAATTCTCTCTCTGATCTCCAAATCTCTCCTCTCTCTTCTCTCTTGGGCAGAACACTGGCTTTTATCTTCAGGTGGCAATGGTGATTAGAGTCAGCTGCTTCTTGACGAGGGGGCGGGGTCAGCTCCAATCACCAATTAGCCTGGGGTTGACCAATCAGCTGGTTAGGGAGTACTTCACGAAGCCATCTCCTGAAACACACACTCAAATACAAAACAGAACACAGAAACTGGGGAACGTAACACGCCCACCACAAAAATTGCAAACATACAGTTTTTAATAACAAAAACCAACGCTTCCCCAGTTAGTAAACCCGTGATAGAGCGTCAGCAACCACATTCGCTGAGCCCTTCATATAGGCTATCTGTACATTATATCCTTGTACAATCAGAGCCCACCGCATAAGGTGGCGGTTCTGATTGTACATTTGCTTTAAGAACACTAAAGGATTATGGTCCGTGAAGACCATTACAGGCAAGGCACTGGATCCCACATATACCTCAAAGAACTGTAAGGCTAGCAATAAAGCTAGCGTCTCTTGTTCAATTGTGGAGTACCTTGACTGACACGAGTTGAACTTACGGGAGAAGAAACTGACGGGCCGATCCACTCCGTCTTCATCTTCCTGTAAGAGAACCGCACCCACCCCCACTATACTAGCGTCAACCTCCAACTTAAAAGGTTTGTCAAAGTTGGGGGAGGCAAGCACTGGGGCACTACAAAGTAGCGCTTTAGCGGACTCAAAAGCATGGTTACAGTCCTTGGACCACCTAAATGGTACCTTGGGACTAAGCAGAGATGAAAGGGGAGCTACTACCGTCGAGAAATTCTTACAGAATGTACGATAGTACCCTACCATCCCTAGGAATCTGCGCAACTGGCGTCGAGTCGTGGGAGCAGGAAAAGCAACAATTGCCTCCACCTTGCCAGTTACTGGGCGCACTTGACCTCGTCCTACTTGTTTCCCTAAGTAAGTCACCGTAGCCTTCCCAAACTCACACTTGGCCAAATTGAGGGTTAAAGAAGCATTCTCCAACCGCTGAAACACACTTTTCAAAGTGGAGAGATGATCAGACCAAGAAGACGAATGGATCACCACATCATCAAGGTATGCAGTACAATTTGGCACATCTGCAAACACAATGTTAACTAGACGCTGAAAAGTAGCAGGTGCATTACACATGCCAAAGGGCATCACAGTGTATTGTACAAAGTTATCAGGCGTAACAAAAGCCGATATGTCAGAAGCTCTAGAGGTCAGAGGCACCTGCCAATAACCTTTTAACAAATCTAACTTACTAACGTAAGCAGCAGAGCCAATTCTATCAATGCAGTCATCTAATCGAGGTAGAGGAAAAGAATCAGACTTTGTAACTGCATTTACACGACAATAGTCCGTACATAAGCGGGCGTACAGTCAGGCTTAGGAACAAGAATACATGGGGAACTCCAGGAGCTGTTACTGGGTTTTGCCATGTCATTCTGTAATAAATAAGCTACCTCACTTTTCATTACCTCCCTTTTCTTTGCATTAACCCGGTACGGATGCTGACGTATAGGAGCAGCGTTGCCCACATCCACGTCATGTTCCAAGATGGACGTGCGACTTGGAACATCCTGCAACACACTGAGAAAACTGTTTATCAATAGGATAAGGTCCTTAGTTTGATCGCTATCCAAATGTTCCATTTGAGAGGGTAACTTCTTCAGCATCTCTGAATTACATAGGCGTTCACACTGCTGTAACGTATGGCGTAACTCCAACCCATCCTCCTTATCCTCCTCTAGGTCCCAGCCAGGCTTCAGCACCACCGCAGCCACACTGGAGTCGGCGGGCTGGACCGGCTTACTTGAGGAGCTGTCTGGAGAGTCACGTACATAATATTCTTTTAGCATGTTAACATGACACACACGGGAAGAACGCCTTCGATCTGGGGTCTTTATCACATAGTTTGTGTCATTGAGTTTCTTTTCCACCAGATATGTTCCAGAAAAACGTGCTGACAGAGATGAGCCAGGAATTGGCAACAAAACTAAAACTTGATCCCCTGGTGCAAAAGAACGGCCAACAGCCTTTTTGTCATAATGCACCTTCATGCGTTTTTGCGAAGAGTAAAGAGACTTTTGGGCCAACGCACATGCGGCGTGCAGTCTCTCCCGCATCTTACTGACATAATCCAACACATTTTTAGGGGCGCTACTGGGTGTAGGAGATAAGATATGCTCCTTCAACACTTTCAGCGGACCCCTTGGGGTATGTCCAAACACAAGGTCAGCAGGGCTGAACCCTAAGGACTCTTGTATCGTTTCCCTAATAGCAAATAGGACAAAGGGCACCCCCTCATCCCAATCGGTACTGGTATCCATACAATACTTGCGAAGCATTGCCTTCAGCGTCTGATGCCAGCGTTCGAGAGCCCCTTGACTCTCTGGATGATACGGACTTGAGACCTGATGGGAAATACACAATGTCTTTAACACATTTGAAAACATTTTGGACATAAAGTTGGATCCCTGATCAGTTTGGATTACTTTAGGGCACAGGTGTCAAACTCATTCCACGGGGGGCCGAGTGTCTGCGGGTTTTCGCTCCTCCCTTATACTTGATTGATGAATTAACATCACTAATTAGTTAGGAACTCCCCACACCTGGTTGTCTAGGGCTTTATTGAAAGGAAAAAACAAAAACCTGCAGACACTAGGCCCTCCGTGGAATGAGTTTGACACCCCTGCTTTAGGGAGTCCAAACGTAGAGAAGAACTTCACCAGTGCCTTCACCACAGTCTTAGCCGTAATAGTACGGAGAGGAATAGCCTCTGGGTATCGAGTAGCACTGCACATTATTGTTAGTAGGAACTGGTTACCTGACCTGGTTTTCGGCAATGGACCTACACAATCAACTATCACTCTTTCAAACGGTTCCCCCACCACAGGAATCGGGTAGAGCGGTGCTCTAGGAACTGTTTGATTCGCTTTCCCAGTGAGTTGACATACGTGACATGTTTTACAAAATTGGACCACATCAGACTTCAAACCTGTCCAGAAAAAATGACGAAGGACCCGGTTATAAGTCTTTGTGATCCCCAAATGTCCAGACCACGCCTGGTCATGGGCGAGTGACAGCACCTGCTGTCGGAACGGTGTAGGAACAACTGGCTTTTATCTGGCAGAACACTGGCTTTTATCTTCAGGTGGCAATGGTGATTAGAGTCAGCTGCTTCTTGACGAGGGGGCGGGGTCAGCTCCAATCACCAATTAGCCTGGGGTTGACCAATCAGCTGGTTGGGGAGTACTTCAGGAAGCCATCTCCTGATACACACACTCAAATACAAAACAGAACACAGAAACTGGGGAACGTAACATCCACCTCTACGCAGACGACACTATTCTGTATACTTCTGGCCCTTCTTTTGACACTGTGTTAACCTGTTGGGGATGGGGGCGCTGTTTAGACTATTTATGCTAATTGGGTAATTTTTGAAACGGCTTCCCACAAAATCCTTGATCGTACAATATGCATATTATTATTATTATTGGATAGAAAACAGTCTATAGTTTCTATAGGAGTTGAAATTTTGTCTCTAAGTGGAACAGAGCCCATTCTACAGCAATTTCCCTGACATGGAGTCAGATTTGAGAAATGTTGGCCACTGTTCTGAAGTCAGTTAAAAGGGCACTGTCATTGCTATGACTATACGGACACTTCTTACGTCTTCCCCTGGATGCCTTTACGTGATGACGATTCCAATGGGGTCGATTGCGCGTTCACAGGCACTACAAATGAAAAAACCCTGAGGCTAGTCATTCTTTTGGAGCTGCGTCATGCGCCTAGAGGACACCGGCCCGCACCTGTTCCAAGCGTTAGTTTAGCCTGTTATATTTCTCCGGTCATCTTTTCACTCGTTATAGGAGTTAAAAACATCATAAGGTAGTTAATTTAAAGCGTTTTATAGCAATTTATATCCGTTTAGTGCGATTTTGGGACATTTATTTTTGAAACGATGTGAATAGTTGGGCACGCTTTTCAGTTCATCCCGAACGCAGTTGGCATTTCCACATGGCAAGAGGACAGCTTTCCACCAAAAGACGCTTACTCCCAAGAAAGGATCCTTTGCCCAAGATACTGATGGAAGAACAGCTCAAGGTAGGACATTTTTATTATGATAAATCGTGTTTCTGTCGAAACATTTTAGTGGCTTAGGACGCCATGTTTTTTGACGTAGCTTCGCTTGGCGCAAACTGTATTGAAAAGTAAGGATAAATTAAAAAATGTAATTCCGCAATTGTATTAAGAATTAAATTGTCTATCAATCCCTGTCCACCCTATATTTTTTAGTCACGTTTATGAGTATTTATGTATAAGAGTAGATCACTGTCTAAGTGGCGCAAGGACATATTCTGACCAGCTGAGTTACATTTCACATTGTCTAACCATGATTTTGGTGGCTAAATATAAACGTTTTCGATCAAACTCTATATGCATTGTGTAATATGATGTTACAGGAGTGTCATCTGAAGAATTCTGAGAAGGTTAGTGAAAAAATTAATATATTTTTGGCGATGTTGACGTTATCGCTCACTTTGGCTAGAATCAATGCTGGGCTGCTATGTGCTATGTGCTATGCTAATATAACGATTTATTGTGTTTTCGCTGTAAGACACTTGTAAGAAATATTGTCTGTATTCACAGGATCTGTGTCTTTCGATTCGTGTATGCTGTGTATTTTTACGAAATGTTTGATGATTAGTAAGTAGGTAAACACGTTGCTATAAGTAGTTTTTCTATTCCATTTGTGACGGTGGGTGCAATTGTAACCTATGCCATCTACCTGAAATATGCACTTTTTTCTAACAAAACCTATCCCATACCATAAATATGTTATCAGACTGTCATCTGATGAGTTTTTTTGTTGGTTAGGGGCTATAAATATCTTAGTTTAGCCGAATTGGTGATGGCTACTGGTGTTGGTGGACAAATAAAAGATGGTGGATTATGCTAATGTGTTTTTAGGTAATAGATGTACATCTTTACATATTGTGTCTTCCCTGTAAAACATTTTAAAAATCGGACATGTTGACTGGATTCACAAGATCTGTGTCTTTCATTAGCTGTATTGGACTTTAATGTGTGAAAGTTAAATATTTAAAAAAAATATTTTTTTTGAATTTCGCGGCACTGGTTTTTCAGTGGGGGGGGGGGGGGGGGTGTGCCGCTAGCGCCACGCTGATCCTAGACAGGTTAACAACCCTCCAGGCGAGCTTCAATGCCATACAACTCTCCTTCCGTGGCCTCCAATTGCTCTTAAATACAAGTAAAACTAAATGCATGCTCTTCAACCGATCGCTGCCTGCACCTGCCCGCCTGTCCAACATCACTACTTTGGACGGCTCTGACTTAGAATATGTGGACAACTACAAATACCTAGGTGTCTGGTTAGACTGTAAACTCTCCTTCCAGACTCACATCAAGCATCTCCAATCCAAAGTTAAATCTAGAATCGGCGTCCTATTCCGCAACAAAGCATCCTTCACTCATGCTGCCAAACATACCCTTGTAAAACTGACCATCCTACCAATCCTCGACTTCGGTGATGTCAATTACAAAATAGCCTCCAAAACCCTACTCAATAAATTGGATGCAGTCCATCACAGTGCCATCCGTTTTGTCACCAAAGCCCCATATACTACCCACCACTGCGACCTGTACGCTCTCGTTGGCTGGCCCTCGCCGCCAAACCCACTGGCTCCAGGTCATCTACAAGACCCTGCTAGGTAAAGTCCCCCTTATCTCAGCTCGCTGGTCACCATAGCAACGCCCACCCGTAGCACGCGCTCCAGCAGGTATATCTCTCTGGTCACCCCCAAAACCAATTCTTCCTTTGGCCGCCTCTCCTTCCAGTTCTCTGCTGCCAATGACTGGAACGAACTACAAAAATCTCTGAAACTGGAAACACTTATCTCCCTCACTAGCTTTAAGCACCAGCTGTCAGAGCAGCTCATAGATTACTGCACCTGTACATAGCCCATCTATAATTTAGCCCAAACAACTACCTCTTTACCTACTGTATTTATTTATTTTGCTCCTTTGCACCCCATTATTTCTATCTCTACTTTGCACCTTCTTCCACTGCAAACCAACCATTCCAGTGTTTTTTTACTTGCTATATTGTATTTACTTCACCACCATGGCCTTTTTATAATTTTATTTATTTATATATATATTTTGTTTGCCTTCACCTCCCTTATCTCACCTCACTTGCTCATATTGTATATAGACTTATTTTTCACTGTATTATTGACTGTATGTTTGTTTTACTCCATGTGTAACTATGTGTTGTATGTGTCGAACTGCTTTGCTTTATCTTGGCCAGGTCGCAATTGTAAATGAGAACGTGTTCTCAATTTGCCTACCTGGTTAAATAAAGGTGAAATAAAATATAAAAAAATAAAAAAATGATATCATAACCGCAATCGATAAGAGACAATACTGTGCAGCTGTATTCATTGACCTGGCCAAGGCTTTCGACTTTGTCAATCACCACATTATTATCGGCAGACTCAACAGTCTTGGTTTCTCAAATGGCTGCCTCGCCTGGTTCACCAACTACTTCTCAGACAGAGTTCAGTGTGTCAAATTGGAGGGCCTGTTGTCGGGACCTCTGGCAGTCTCTATGGGGGTGCCACAGGGTTCAATTCTCGGGCCGACTCTCTTCTCTGTACACATCAATGATGTCGCTCTTAGTGCTGCTGATTCTCTGATCCACCTCTTCTGTATACTTTCAACCGATCGCTGCCCGCATCACTACTCTGGACAGTTCTGACTTAGGATATGTGGACAACTACAAATACCTAGGTGTCTGGGTAGACTCTAAACTCTCCTTCCAGACTCACATTAAGCATCTCCAATCCAACATTAAATCTAGAATCGACTTCCTATATCGCAACAAAGCATCCTTCACTCATGCTGCCAAACATACCCTCGTAAACTGACTGTCCTGCCAATCCTTGATTTCGGCGATGTCATTTACAAAATAGCCTCAAACACTCTACTCAGCAAATTGGATGCAGTCACAGTGCTGTCCGTGCCATCCGTTTTGTCACCAAAGCCCCATATACTACCCACCACTGTGACATGTATGCTCTCATTGGCTGGCCCTCGGTTCATATTCGTAGACAAACCCACTGGCTCCAGGTCATCTATAAGTCTTTGCTATGTAAAGCCCCGGCTTATCTCAGCTCACTGGTCACCATTGCAGCACCCACTCGTAGCACGCGATCCAGCAGATACACTTCACTGCACCCCCAAAGCCAATTCCTACTTTGGCTCCCTTTCCTTCCAGTTCTCTGCTGCCAATGACTGGAACGAATTGCATAAATCACTGAAGCTGGAGACCCATATCTCCTTCACTAACATTAAGCACCAGCTGTCAGAGCAGCTCACAGATCACTGCATCTGTACATATCCCATCTGTAAATAGCCCATCCAACTACCTCATCCCAATACCATAATTTATTTATTTTTTAAAGGTGAAATATACACTGCTCAAAAAAATAAAGGGCGCACTTAAACAACACAATGTAACTCCAAGTCAATCACACTTCTGTGAAATCAAACTGTCCACTTAGGAAGCAACACTGATTGAGAATACATTTCACATAATGTTGTGCAAATGGAATAGAAAAATGGTGGAAATTATAGGCAATTAGCAAGACACCCCCCAAAACAGGAGTGATTCTGCAGGTGGTGACGACAGACCACTTCTCAGTTCCTATGCTTCCTGGCTGATGTTTTGGTTACTTTTGAATGCTGGCGGTGCTCTCACTCTAGTGGTAGCATGAGACGGAGTCTACAACCCACACAAGTGGCTCAGGTAGTGCAGTTCATCCAGGATGGCACATCAATGCGAACTGTGGCAAAAAGGTTTGCTGTGTCTGTCAGCGTAGTGTCCAGAGCATGCAGGCGCTACCAGGAGACAGGCCAGTACATCAGGAGACGTGCAGGAGGCCGTAGGAGGGCAACAACCCAGCAGCAGGACCGGTACCTCCGCCTTAGTGCAAGGAGGTGCACTGCCAGAGCCTTGCAAAATGACCTCCAGCAGGCCACAACTCCTCGGCCTTTTACCGAGGAGTTGATTCTGTCTGGCCTTTTTACCATAAAGGCCTGATGGGTGGAGTGCTGCAGAGATGGTTGTCCTTCTGGAAGGTTTTCCCATCTCCACAGAGGAACTCTGGAGCTCTGTCAGAGTCACCATTGGGCTCTTGGTGACCTCCCTGACCAAGGCCCTTCTCCCCCGATTGCTCAGTTTAACCAGGCGACCAGCTCTAGGAAGTGTATTGGTGGTTACAAACTTCTTCCATTTAAGAATGATGAAGGCCACTAAGTTCTTGGGGACCTTCAATGATCTGTTCCTCGACACCCAGATCTGTTCCTCGACACAATCCTGTCTCGGAGCTCTACAGACAATTCCTTTGACCTCATGGCTTGGTTTTTGCTCTGACATGGACTGTAAACTGTGGGACCTTATATAGACAGGTTTGTGCTTTTCCAAATCATTTCCAATCAATTGAATTTACCACAGGTGGACTCCAATAAACTTGTAGAAACCTCTGAAGGATGATCAGTGGAAACAGGATGCACCAACACAACACAAGTAGTCTTTCTGAGACAGAAAAAATGACTCTGCTCATATATTTAGCAGTGAATCCGCCAATAGGAACATCGCTGAAAGACAACCAAAGGCTCTATTGAACAAGGACAAGCATATCTACATCCACCAAAATGCATAGTGCGATCAGTATAACATAGAGCCTTTGCAACAACATGTAAATGTAGATCTAGTCCCCCCCAATACACCGGAAGCTGTCATAGGTGTATAATTCAGCTCACGAAGCTCAGACCTGCCTCCTGGGCAACTATGTGTGAAACATCTTACTGTCCTAGAAATGCCTCTGACATGATGAAAACAAGTCCAGATTCCCCCAGGGTGAAATTCCCCATTAAGCGCCTATGAACGGGGTATGGTAGTAGGTACGAGGACTACTCGTTTGAATGTGTCAAGAACTGCACCACTGCTGGGTTTTTCATGCTCAACATTTTCACGTGTGTATCAAGAATTGTCCACCACCCAAAGGACATCCAGCCAACTTGACACAACTGTGGGAAACATTGGAGTCAACCTGACACAGCATCCCTGTGCAACACTTGCGACACCTTGTAGAGTCCATGCTCAAACACATTTAGGCTGTTCTGAGGGAAAATGGGGTGCAACTTAATATTAGGAATGTGTTCCTAATATTTCTTACACTCAGTGTATGTCTATGGCCACAATGCAACATATTGTTTTGTATGTGGTGTACATGCTGCCCAAATTGTGGCCTTCCCGACTCTAAGTGCTTGTGATAAAACTTAGTCCAAAGCTATTTTAGAAGTTATTGATCTTTAGTCATGTCTGTCCAGACAGGAGTAACACAAAGTTTATTCTGAAAACTGGAACTATTTTGCTGTGAGGGGATTTGATTTAATCATGACAAAAGAGATCCTTTAATTATACCGCAATTTAGAGACAATTTCGTTTGTCTGCACTGAGGGTAATCTTTTGTGACAAACTGTTAACATACCTTTTAGCATCTGTCGATCTGTGTGATTTTTGCCACTTTCACCTCCAGAATTAATGTGCAAGTGAGTAATCATTCTTCTGCAATTTGTTCTTCTTCATTTGCCTAAATTCTAAATCATACAGCAGGTAAAACCACTGTTGTTTGCATTACTAGTGAAGCGTTCCCCGGGATACAGGCTACAGTACCGCATTCTTGCTAATGATTGTCTGGTTAAAAAAAAGAGGATTATTATCTCCCGTCAGTCTAGATTGATTATACAAACGAGGAATGAGTATGTGTACTCTGAACTGGAAGTGAGTAAGCAAGGCATCAGGAGAAAAAACACAGATTGACAAAGAGAGAATGATAGAGAGAAAGAGAGAGCAAGTGATAGAGAAAGGCAGCAAGCAGCGGAGGAGTGTGATGCAAGGAGATGAGTGTTTGGCTGAGCAGGAATTTGTCCACGTACTCTCCACTGCTCCTCTCTTCTTCTCTACTGATCTGTTCTTCCTTAACCTCCCTCCCTCCTCCTTCCCCATCCAGCTGCTGGCTGAGCTCCCTCTGTTCCTCTCATCTCTCAGTGCAAGGACCTGAGTTGACTGAGCCGTTTGATTCATGCAAGAGCTGATTCACGCCATGCGATCTGGGGAGTGAGAGTGGACAGGACAGGATTCCCTCTCTCTACATCCATAATTCAGTGTTCACGCCTTCCTCCTACTCCTGTTATCCTCTTTGCCTTCTTCTTATTCTTACTGCTGATGCTGTACGCTGCAGCTACTGATGCTGTTGTAGGTTACACTCCAGTTCCAGCACAGCCTTCCTGAGGTAATAATTCATCAAGCCAGAGCTCCGGAGTCTCAGCTTAAAGTACAACGGTAAGAGTAAATGTGCTTAATGAGCTTTGGATTGTGTTGGAAATGTAATCATTATTTTACTGTTTGAATCACGTAAAAGTCTGGCTGGTTTGATCTTGTATGTACAGTGTGTGTATTCTCGAGCCAGTTGAGAAAAGAGAGAATGTGTGCTGGAAAAGAAACGGAAAGAAAAAAGGTGATCGCAATTTGCGAGTTGTAATTAAAGTATTTTTTTGTGGGAAAAATGACTTTTGTTGTATGTGCTTGGTCGCCACCCTGAAGCATTGTGTAAGATTAGATACTGTGCTGCTATGCCTAGTCTGCTTTAAAGTCATAACCCCCCCCCCCCACACACACACACACACTCCCCACCCCCCTTTCCCCTCCCTGACTATTGTGAGGCTTCATCTACTCGCAGAGGGAGAAGACAAACCTAACATAGCGTGTATTCCCTCTCTTGTTTCTTGGTGGTGCTCAAAGGAAACAGGACAGTGCCACTTCTGCTAGTTAGAGATATAGCCTTTACCTCCTCTGCGAATAACCCCTATATCATAGCTCTGTGAATAGGCAGAACTGGGCCCACATACTGTAAACATTTATACTGTATGTTTTTGAGTGTGTATTTTGCTGTGTACTTAGTGTTTGTCCATGTATACTGTATGTTGGAGATTTAGTTGACAAATCACCAGATATTATTTTATTATAGGCTACACTCTCAACACTGGGTACACACTCATACCTGACTGATTATGCGGAGGCTAATTGAGTAAATGTATTCTGCTATTTTGTTGTTCACTCACTGTTATGAGTGTCAGTGACCCTGGGAATGCCTTTTTTCGGATGGTAGCAGACTTAATATGCGGAAGAGAGAGGGATACTTTTTTTCTAGAAACGGTGTGTTCTCGAGTGTGTATTTGTGTGTGTGCCTGTATACTGTATACTATTTTTCTAGAAACAGAGCTGTGATATGTCAGCTAGACAGTCCCCTGATGTGTTACCCAATGAAGTGCTAGGTGCATTGAAGCCAAAGTCTGAGACAGCATTGTCAACAAAGCTGGATTTCAAAGACTAGGTTCTCACTGATATTGTTTAGATGTTACAATTCTTTAAAAAAAAATTGTCTCACTGGAATAATTATTTATTAAATAGGTAAAAGATACAAGGATGTCAAAATAAAATCACTGTCCAGAGTCATATCCAAATATATGTCTAATGGAAATATTTGGCATATTGGAATAATTGAGTAAAAGTATTTGGAATGTCATAAGTAACACATGATGTCAAACATTGCTGTCATATTGACCATTATCATTTGTATTGTACTGATGGAAAGAAGGGGCAAACTAATTCTAAAAGCTTTAACAAGAGCAAGGTATTGTGTTTCTTTTGAAAACAGCATCACTGATACAGGGTTTTAACCAGTATGGTACAAGCAGCATTATGAATCACAACTGTTGATTAAAATGCCCCAAGCAGGCGTGTTAGATTACACAGCTGCTACTTGCTATTGGAAGGCAATAAGGAGACATTGTGTGAACGCTCTACATTCCAATTACAGTGGGATGTTTTACTTGGATGTTCGTAAATGTCAGAGTACATGTTCAAAAGGATATTCTAAGCTGTCCATTTTTATATGCGAGGTATCAATGTGTCATTTTTTTTGTGGAGGTCTTCACCAGCTTATTGTTCAAATATTTCCTTTCAAGATGTGTGTGAATGACAATGCTGGTATATTGGCTAGCTTTGGCCTTTATTGATCTTCACAGATTCAATGCTTGGGGTGTGTTAACCTTGATCACCAGGCCCAGGGGACAAATCCAAATGCCTACCACCATACCTTCTTTCCTTTAAATCAGCCCATACTAATCTATGATTAGAACCTAATGGTGTCACGATATTACCAATTACTAATAGCAAAATAACTTATTTAGAAAGGAATTTACCCTCTGTGTGATATTAAGGAGTATCTCTCTCTCTCTCTCTCTCTCTCTCTCTTCTTCACAGTTAATACTTGGTATTGTCACTGTAAACCATTAGTGCGATGATTCTCATACAGATTTTACAGGAAGGTACGCCATGGACTCAGCGACGTTCTAGCACAGGGATGTTCCGCATGAGCGATCTCTTTGGGGGGGGGGGGGTGACATTTTGGCACCAGCTGGCTGCAGAGCTGTTATGAAGGTTTTTAAATGGATTTTAGGGTGTAATTTAAAACGCATCCTAAGGTGGCACTGTATTTCCACCAGTGGAGGGATTTCTGACTGACTAAAAGCACTGTTCCCAGACTTCCATCGGTCTTTTGAGGTGCTGGTAAAATTCAAAACGCTTCTAACACTCGTAAGTACACCGAACACAAATATAAACACAACATGTAAATTGTTGGTCCCATGTTTTTTTAGTTTAAATACAATATCCCAGAAATGTTCCATATACTCAAAAAGCGTATTTCTCTAAAATGTTGTTCACAAATTTGTTTACCACCTTGTGAGTGAGTATTTCTTGTTTGCCAAGATAATCCAGTCACCTGACAGGTGTGCCATATCAAGAAGCTGAATAAACAACATGATCATTACACAGGTGCAAATTGTGCTGGTGGAAATAAAAGGCCACTCTAAAATGTGCAGTTTTCCCACACAAGACAGCTGATGATCTCTGGGTTTACACAACCGAAGAATTTCTGCTCAAACTTTCCGAAACCGTCTCAGGGAAGCTCATCTGTGTGCCCATCATCCTCAACACTGGAGAAGTGAGCTCTTCAGGGATGAATCTCGGTTTCAACTGTACCGGGCAGAACAGTTTGCCGATGTCAACATTGTGAACAGAGAGCCCCATGTTGGCTGTTGGTTTATGGTGTAGGCAGGCATAAGCTACAGAAAATTGAACACAATTGCATTTTATTGATGACAATTTGATTTATGGTGTAGGCAGGCATAAGCTACAGAAAATTGAACACAATTGCAATTTATTGATGACAATTTGAATGCACAGAGATACCGTGACGAGATCCACGATCCATTGTCGTGCCATTCATCCGCCACCATAATCTCATGTTTCAGCATGGTAGTTTTGCAAGGCCCCATGTCACAAGGATCTACAGTGCATTCGGAAAGTATTCAGACCCCTTGAATTTTTCCACATTTTGTTAGGTTACAGCCTTAATCTAAAATGTATTAAATAGTTTTTTCCCCTCATCAATCTACACACAGTACCCTATAATGACAAAGCAAAATCAGGTTTTTAGAATTTTTGCAAATGTATAAATCATTTCAAATTTAAATATCACATTTACATAAGCATTCAGACACTTTACTCAGTACTTTTTTGAAGCACCTTTGACAGCGATTACATCTTTGAGTCTCCTTGGCACACCTGTATTTAGAGAGTTTCTCCCATTCTTTTCTGCAGATCCTCTCAAGCTCTGTCAGGTTGGATTGGGAGCATCGCTGCACAGCTATTTTCAGGTCTCTCCAGAGATCTTCGATTGGTTTCAAGTCCGGGCTCTAGGTGGGGCGCCTCAAGGACATTCAGAGACTTGTCCCGAAGCCACTCTTGATTTGACTTGGCTGTGTGCTTAGGGTTGTTGTCCTGTTGGACGGTGAACGTTCACCCCAGTCTGAAGTCCTGAGCACTCTGGAGCAGGTTTTCATTAAGGGTCTCTCTGTACATTTCTCTGTTCATCTTTCCCTCAAACTTGACGAGTCTCCCTGCCGTTGAAAAACATCCCCACAGCATGATGCTGCCACCACCATGCTTCATCGTAGGGATTGTGCTAGGATTCCTCCAGAAGTGACGTTTGGAATTCAGGAATTCAGGCCAAAGAGTTCAATCTTGGTTTCATCAGACCAGATAATCTTGTTTCTCATGGTCTGAGAGTCTTTAAGTGCCTTTTGGCAAACTCCAAAGGGGCTGTCATGCGCCATTTACTGAGGACTGGCTTCCGTCTGGCCACTCTACCATAAAGGTCTGATTGGTGGAGTGCTGCAGAGATGGTTGTCCTTCTCCTATCTCCACAGAGGAACTCTGGAGCTTTGTCAGAGTGACCATCGGGTTCTTGGTCACCTCTCTGACCAAGGCCCTTCTCCCCCGATTGCTCAGTTTGGCCGGGCGGCCAACTCTAGGAAGAGTCTTGGTGGTTCCAAACGTGCACCTGAGCTCAATTTTGAGTCTCATAGCAGAGGGTCTGAATACTGAATACAAAAATGTCTAAAAACCTGTTTTCACTTCGTCATTATGGGGTATTGTGTGTTGACTTATGAAGAAAAAAAAATGTTCATGAATCCATTTTAGAATAAGGCTGTAACGTAACAAAATGTGGGAAAATGAAGGGGTCTGAATACTTTCTGAATGCACGGTCTACACAAATCTTGGAAGCTGAAAATGTCCAAGTTCTTCCGTGGCCTGCATAGTCAGCAGACATGTCACCTATTGAGCATGTTTGGGATGGTCTGGATCGATGTGTACGACAGCGTGTGGGACAACATTCCAGAGGCCACAATCAACAGCCTGATCAACTCTATCCGAGGAGATGTATTGCACTGGTCAGACTAGATACTGACAGATTTTCTGATCCACGGCCCTACTTTCTTTATTTCTGTGACCAACAGATTCATTGATTTCGTTATGTGAACTGTATCTCAAGAAAATCTTTGTCATTTTTGATTGTTGCATTGATATTTTTGTTCAGTGTAACATAAACGGTTTTCAGCTCTATTTCCATTTGGATTTCACACAATTTCTGTAAAGAAGTTGCAAGGCTGAATTACACTTCATATACACTACTGTTCAAAACTTTGGGGTCACTTAGAAATGTCCATGTTTTTCAAAGAAAAGCACATTTTTTGTCCATTTAAAATAACATCAAATTGATCAGAAAGTGTCAACATTGTTAATGTTGTAAATGACTATTGTAGCTGTAAACTGCTGTTTTTTTTTAAATGGAATATCTACATAGGCGTACAGAGGCCCATTATCAGCAACCATCACTCCTGTGTTCCAAAGGCACGTTGTGTTAGCTAATCCATGTTTATAATTTTAAAAGGCTAATTGATGATTAGAAAACCCTTTTGCAATTATGTTAGCACAGCTGAAAACTGTTGTCTGATTAAAGAAGCAATAAAACAGGCCTTTTTTAGACTAGTTGAGTATCTGGAGCATCAGCATTTGTGGGTTCGATTACAGGCTTAAAATGGCCAGAAACAAATAACTTTCTTCTGAAACTCATCAGTCTATTCTTGTTCTGAGAAATGAAGGCTATTCCATGCGAGAAATTGCCAAGAAACTGAAGATCTCGTACAGCGCTGTGTACTACTCCCTTCACAGAACAGCGCAAACTGTCTCTAACCAGAATAGAAAGAGGAGTGGGCGGCCCCGGTGCACAACTAAGCAAGAGGACAAATACATTATAGTGTCTAGTTTGAGAAACAGACGCTTCACAAGTCCTCAACTGGCAGCTTCATTAAATAGTACCCGCAAAAAAATAGTCTCAACGTCAACAGTGAAGAGGCGACTCCGGGATGCTGGCCTTCTAGGCAGCGTTGCAAAGAAAAAGCCATATCTCAGAATGGCCAATACAAATAAAATATTAAGATGGGCAAACGAACACAGACATTGGACAGAGGAAGATTGGAAAAAGTGTTATGGACAGACAAATCTAAGTTTGAGGTGTTCGGATCACAAAGAAGAACATTCGTGATACGCAGAAAACATGAACAGATGCTGGAAAAGTGCTTGATGCCATCTGTCAAGTATGGTGGAGGCAATGTGATGGTCTGGGGGTGCTTTGGTGGTGGTAAAGTGGGAGATTTGTAGAGGGTAAAAGGGATCTTGAAGAAGGAAGGCTATCATTCCATTTTGCAACGCCATGCCATACCCTCTGGACAGCACTTATTTGGAGCCTATTTCCTCCTACAAAAGGACAACGACCCAAAGCACAGTTCCAAACTATGCTAGAACTATTTAGGGAAGAAGCAGTCAGCTGGTATTCTGTCTATAATAGAGCGGCCAGCGTAGTCACCAGATCTCAACCCTATTGAGCTGTTGTGGGAACTGCTTGACCGTATGGTACGTAAGAAGTGCCCATCAAGCCAATCCAATTTATGGAGGTGCTTCAGGAAGCATGGGGTGAAATCTCTTCAGATTACCTCAACAAATTGACAGCTATAATGCCAAAGGTCTGCAAGGCTGTAATTGCTGCAAATGGAGGATTCTTTGACGAAAGCAAAGTTTAAAGGACACAATTATTATTTGAATAAAAAAATGGTTATTTATAACCTTGTCAACGTCTTCTCTATATTTCCTATTCATTTTTAACTAATTTCTTGTATGTTTTCATGAAAAACAAAGACAATTCTCAGTGACCCCAAAACATTGAATGGTAATGTACATTCACTGAAAACGATTATGTTTCTATGACACAGGCTACCTCAATTACCTCAATTATGAAAGGAGGAAGTTGGGTGGGTGGTAAGCAGGCGCGGACTGGCCATATGGCATTTCAGGAAAATGTCAGATGCTGTTAGAGGAATTATATTCCTATGTGTTCGTTAACCAATTTATTTATAAAAAAGCAAACACTCTGTACGTTTCTAAGAATTTGTAAGGTTCTTATTTGCATAAAATAGATTAAGACCAGCCACCAAATTAATCAATAGCGTTTATTCTCGAGAGCTCTACTCAAAATACCATGTACATTAGTTTATATATCACACATAGCGTCAAAGCATCCTAAATGTCCCTCCTCCTCTCCGACAAGGACAAAGCTGCTTCAAAAGTCCATTCCAACACACAAACGCACATACATTACACACTATATCTGGATTATCTCCTGAAGTCTCACCACAGTTTATTACCACTTAGCTGACAGTTCCGGTCCCCCCCTAGATACGAAAAACTTGGAGGGGCTCTCACTGTCTTATTTTATCTCCACAGAGTTATAGCTGGGTCGTTTCAAACATAGGTTAACCTGTCTGGCTCTGGCGTTCCGCCAGCGGAACTCCTCCCACATTCCACTGAAAAGGCAGAGCGCGTAATTCAAAATATATATTTTTGAAATATTTAACTTTCACACATTAACAATACCAGTACAGCAAATGAAAGGTACACATCTTGTGAATCCAGCCAACATGTCCGATTTTTTAAATGTTTTACAGCGAAAACAGCACGTATATTTATGTTAGCTCACCACCAAATACAAAAAAGGACAGACATTTTTCACAGCACAGGTAGCATGCACAAAGCCAACCTAACTAACCAAGAACCAACCAAACTAACCAAGAAACAACTTCATCAGATGACAGTCTTATAACATGTTATTCAATAAATCTATGTTTTGTTCGAAAAATGTGCATATTTCAGGTATAAATCATAGTTTACATTGCAGCTACAATCAGAAATTGCACCGAAAGCAGCCATAATAATTACAGACACCAACGTCAAATACCTAAATACTCATCATAAACCATTTCTGAAAAATACATGGTGTACAGCAAATGAAAGACAGGCATCTTGTGATTCCAGCCAATATTTCCGATTTCTTAAGTGTTTTACAGCGAAAACACAATATAGCTTTATATTAGCTTACCACAATAGCCAGAAACACAAGCCATTCCCCAGTAGCAAATGTTAGCGATCGTAACAAACCAGCAAAAGATATATAATTTTTGACTAACGTTGATAAGCTTCATCAGATGACAGTCCTATAACATCAGGTTAACATCAGGTTATACATACACTTATGTTTTGTTCGAAAATGTGCATATTTAGAGCTGAAATCAGTGGTTATACATTGTGCTAACGTAGCATCTTTTTCCCACAACGTCCGGATATTTTTCTGACACTTTTTCTGACACACATATTCTGACCAAATGACTATTCATAAACATAACTAAAAAATACATGTTGTATAGGAAATGATTGATACACTAGTTCTTAATGCAATCGCCGTGTTAGAATTCTAAAAATAACTTCATTACGACATCCAGCTTAGGTATAGCGAGAGAGTACCCAAAAGCTGGGCGCAAACGACTAGTTCACATGTTCGACAGATATATGAAATAGCATCATAAAATGGGTCCTACTTTTGATGATTTTTCATCAGAATGTTGTACAAGGGGTCCTTTGTCGGGAACAATCGTTGTTTGGATTTAGAACGGCCTTTTTCCCTCTCGATTTAGCAAGCACACTTGCCAAGTGGCGCGAATCTCTCCATGTCAACAAACGGAAGAGAACGGAACACGGCAAAACTCCCGAAAAAAATTCAATAATCTGATTAAACTATATTGAAAAACATACTTTCCGATGATATTGTCACATGTATCAAATAAAATCAAAGCCGGAGATATTAGTCGTTCATAACGGCAGCTTATCAGAAGGCAAATCCAGGTCCCTGCTCGCGCTCTCCAGAAAACAGGAAACTGGTGACACGTCATGCCAAGAGCTATAATTCGAGGCCAGATCAAGTTACACAATCAATTTCTTCTCTCACTGCTTGTCGACATCTAGTGGTAGACGTATGAAGTGCATCTAAACTAATAAACATCAAGGACTTTAATAGGCAGCCCCTAGCATCGATTTCAGATTTTCCACTTCCTGTCAGGAAGTTTGCTGCAAAAGGAGTTCTGTTTTACTCACAGATATAATGCAAATGGTTTTAGAAACTAGAGAGTGTTTTCTATCCAATAGTAATAATAATATGCATATTGTACGAGCAAGAATTGAGTACGAGGCCGTTTAAATTGGGCACGATTTTCCCCCAAAGTGAAAACAGCGCCCTCTGTCCTCAACAGGTTTAAGGAGTTTCTTTGCTTACTTTCGGTACACACATACATTCCTTTCTTCCACAATGGTTATCATTTTTAATTACCCCTTGTCCATGCTACATGACCTCTTTCTTATGAACTAACATTATTAATCAGATATAGTAAAACAGGGTAGATTTTTGGTTCCAGTGCACCGCTGGGGGTGTGGGGATGATGTCAACAGACACATGTATCATCACTAGCATGGCATGTCATCACTTTTTAAGCTTTTCTTCTCCCGACTTCATGAAAGATGCATTCAATGATTTCAATTTTATATGGTAGTTTTAGTTTTATCAAGAAGACCTGTGATATTTTCAATCTATGCTAATTCCACTGGGCCTTGATCACAGCAGGAGGCCTTGGTAACACTTTGCACATGACAGATATAGATACATTACATTTCATCTATAAAACAGAATATTTCTATATTACTGTCAGACACATTGTGACAAAACAAAGTGTACTTGTCATCATGAGACAAGTGCCAAGGAACACCATGCCACAAGTCCCTGGTAGCATCTAGCCATTCAATCAAAGGTCCGGTGGTAGTTTTACAGTATCTCACTCTCTTTTGTCAGCTATCTATCACCCTGATAACAATCAGACACTATGCAGGGCAGCAGCCAGTTGCCACCAACATTATGATACCCACAACGAGCACAGCGCAGTTTACCAAGCAGTAAAAGCAGCAGAAATGGAGTAGCAATAGGGCAGTTCAGGCAAATGCCAGATGGGCTTGTCCATCTTTACCCCAGTGGGTTTGTTGAAATTGTGGGTTTTGCAAATGGGGAAAAAAAGCCTGTGTGTTAGAAATACCCAGGCCGATTACTGGTCCCAGTCTGTCCCTGAGCATAAGCAGCAGCAGCAGTAGCAGCAGTGGCAGCAGCTATCTGTGTGACCTCATTTTGTCATATTCAGTTCTCCGTTGAGTCAGTCCAAAAAAGCTGGCCAGGGATTAGATACATTTGTGTGAACACCAAAATTGAGAGGGCAACCAAAGGAATGAAGATGACTTTAAAGAGCCTGAATTGGCATGATACATCTCAAACATTTTGGGCTTTGCATGTCTGAGCTGGGAGGTCAGGATTGTCTCATTAATGGTAATATAATATTTTTCTAGGATTGTCTGGGTTGTCTGTTGTAGTTCAACAGGACAGCATCTAATTGGCCTTATTGCTTTCATCCATTTTGAAATGTGGTGATTTCTCATTACGAGCCATTTTATTTTCTGCAAGCTGCACAGGTTCTCAGGTAGTAATTTCACAGAATCTTTACTATGGATCAAAATCTAAAGCAGCCTTGAGTAGGGGGAGGGACCAGAAGTCATGGCCGATGTCTGAGGTACTGTCTTTAGCCATGACCTATTCTTTGTGGCCAATGGGAAAGAGAAGTGTGCCAGTATGATTAATGGTTATGATTACCTACTCAGAAAAAGTGGTTTTATGGCCCAGCACTTCCACTTTTATCACTTAAACCCGGGGCAAGATGCTTCATCATGCCCCCAATGCTGCAGACAGCAGCCCTTAAAGACATTGCTATCTCCCAAATGGCACCCTTTATTGTGCACACATTTTGACCAGGGTTATAGTGCACTAATTTTGCACTAATGTGCCAGTCGCACCATTTTGATTGTGTCAAGAACTGCAATGCTGCTGCTTTTTCACGCTCAACAGTTTCCCGCATGTATCAAGAATGGTCCACCACTTAAAAGGGGGTGCAACTCAATATTGGTAAGGTGTTCCTGATGTGTTGTAGACTCAGTTGGATTCACATTTTATTTAAAGCTGGAATCCTTAATGGTGACACTTCCACTTCCGTGTGAGATATTACAACAAAAAAGTTACTGCAAACAATTAACTCGGACATCATTACATGCGCGATAGAAAATCAGAATACAGTATGTACCGCATTTTTTTTACCAAGTTGCGTGACGCTCCTCACCTCCGCTTAGTAAAAAAACAAAAACAATAACAAAGGCGGTGGGATGGACAGTGGCGCTGTTTCACCTACTGCCGATCCCATATTTAAGGTATTTTAAGGTTAGGAGAGAATTAAATTCCAATCATAAATAAAAATGTCTGCAAGGTGTGTGAGTGAAAGAGTGTGTGAGAGTGAGAGCGAGAGTGAGAGTTTGCAAATCTCACCTTTACAAACACTTCACTGAGTCCACTTTGGTATTCAAATGTATTTGGTATACAACTGAGACTTGCTTTCCGTTCTTATTATATATCCTCATTCCTGTATCTATCATTCAATGATCCTTTCTCAGACCAAATTATCTCAATTGAATAGCCAATCTTAGGCACTTTAAAGTACTGTATTTTATGTATCTCAAACACATCCAAATTACAGCACATGATCTGAATCCAGAGTGGTGTGGGTTCATCCAAGTGTCTCCCCAATGGATAACAGTCATGCACTAACCACTTAATCCACTTAATTAATCAACCAAGGCACAAGGTTGACAAAGTTTATTTGTCTGACCCCATACTATATGTGTATGTGTGTGCATGTCTGTAATAATGGGGAGCTCCTCGATTATACTCTAATCATTAGCCCACAGTTAATTGCTATCACACATACCAACACTTATTAGGATCCAGTTCTAGCCCCCTGCACTACTAAATTACTCTCCATCTTGCCACTTTGCCTTAAAGGTTAGCCCTCTTAAAAGGTTACGTCTCCCTTTGACATTCAGCTTGATGACTTATTTTGGAGCCGCATCGACTTGCTTGTTGTTGCCACTTAGAATTAGTCATGCTTTATACAGTAACAGGACATAGCAACCGTTTAGGGGACTGTTTCAAATGTTTATTCTCCCTGTCAACAGTAAGGGTGGTGGTAGTGGTGGAGGGTGCATCCTCTCACTGTCGTCAGCTGAGATGAATTGCTTATGAAAAAAAACACATTTAACTTCCTCGAGCTGCTTAAAAAGCCCATATTTTGTTTGTCCAGAGTTGTTTACTTGAAATGTCTTCAGTTAGAGCTACACAAGTAATAAGACAAAGAAGTGAGGAATTTGAGATCCCATGGCTGTGTTGGTGTGTTTGTGCATGTATGTTTTTTTTATGAGAGGGTATTTGGATAAAAGTTTCTTTCTATTTCTTTCTATGTGTCATCCAGGAAATATAAACAACAATATTGGATGTGCCTGGCAGTTTGCTCGTAGTAGCTGCTTGTTCACAGTGCCTAAAAAGCTCAACACAGCTATTTTTACACAAAAAGACAAGCTATTGATGCATGACAGTATGCCATGTTGTCGGGAGAAGTGCAACCTCTGTTTGTCAACATTTACCAAAAGCGTAAAAGAGATGTGTGTTGAAATATGGTTCTAAGATAATTTTCTGTTCCTTGAAAACTATTTTTATGGGGGGATACCATGCTCCTGTTCTTGGACTGCAGATTGACAAGTCCAAGACAAAACCAGGTGCATAGAATCATAGAGCAGTTTAGTGTGTGCCTTGGTCTGCATCTGCAAGCACAGTGTATCTCAATGAAAAGCCTCTAAACTGATAGTATTTGTACAATTATTAATTAATTGCCTTTGTATAAATGTTTATATATATATATATATATATATATTAAATGTTTCAGCTTTGTTCAGAAATGTAACAAAGTCTATATAGTTAAGAGTCTGGAGGGTTTTGCAAAGTATTTGTTTTCATCTCTGGAGGGGCTAGCCAACATCACACACCATGCTAACCTACACTGTACATAAGAGAATCCCATGCATAACACATCACCAGTGGGAATGCTTTCTTTACTCCAGCCCTCGGGCCAAACACACTAGTGCCTCCTAATTACTAAGCACACAGTTTTGTTAATTCACGAAATGAAACTCCACATAGAATAGTGGAGGCTTAGGATCCATCGCTGTGTTATTGTACTTAAACGCCTTGTTGCCATGGAATAAAATAAAATAAAGGGCACATAATGGGTATTGTGGGCTGCTGTGTATAAATATCATTAAAGTTGTATTTCCTACTATCCTCAGTGACTTACTGATACGTATAGAGCATGCTAATGAAGCCCACCGACGGCAAATTCACAAGTTTTTAGGCCTATATCTAACCTGGTGTCAACGGAGAACCAAGAGATTGTTTACTTTTAAATTAATTGAAGAAACGTTAATGTGTGAGTGGCATCTGCTTGGCTGCTTCATTCCAAATGGAGAATAACGATTGTGCTGTCTGTATTGTAAGACTCCTAAAATGCTCATCACACATTGCACATTTACGCATGAATTAACTGGAATTGAGATATTCAATCAGTGTTTGCATATTTATTGTTGTTATGCACCGACGAACTAATTAGGTGACGCTTTACATTAAGTTGTCCCTTTTACTATGTAACTACACAGTAATAACTGTAGTAGCAACATAGTAGTTACATAGGTGTTACTATGTACTTACATGGTAATGAGAGTGTAGCGCTAGCAGTTATTACACAATTGGAATGTTGCTGAATGTTATTCTATATGTGTAATTACAGATGTTAATACACATTTTCATGTTCCACTATGTAACAATGTTTTGTGATTTCACATTTGAAATCACCTGTGAATTACCATGTTAATAACTCTAACCATAATTTGACCTTGTTACATGTAAATACAAGGTGCCCACTACTATCAAATTCACATCTAATACCAGGGTTGATAAATAGGGTAGGACCGGGTGACAACAATTGTAACAAGGCACACCCTGTCATTAACTACCTGTCATTTTACATTAGTTTATTTCTATCTTATGACTGGCTCAAAGGCTATACCTAATCAAGTGTAATGTAAGAACAATGAAGTTACATAGGATATACTTGTAATTATCATGTACCTACCCAGGAGCAAGCAACTTAATGTAAAGGGAAACCCAGCAAGATATAACCTTTATAATTATTTATATCTGTAACAAAGAAATAAACTAATTGAAAAAAAATGGTAGGTAACGATTACAGTAGCATTTACTTTCTTACAGTATACAGTTGTAGGTCATTTTACAGTATTGTACTATGTCATTGCTCTGCATTTTACAGTAACTTGCAGGTAGCTGGTGACAAGTTACTGTGGATTTTACAGTAACATACTTTGCACTAGCCAGAGATGGGCAAAAGATGCATCCAAAAGGTATATTTTTACAAATACAGGATTCTTCTGCTTCGATGGCGCTTAATTAAAGGCGGTTGGCATCCAATGTTAATTGGGCATTACCGCCACCAGATTGTTATTGAATAATAAACTATTTTTTAAAAATACATTCCGGGAAAGGGGTAAAACGACATCATACAAAATAAAAAAACGTTAAATAATTTGGATTTCTTTTTTAAACCATCATACTTCTTTAATCACAGTCCACTCCAAAACACATCCCTACACTCAGGGGCCTGTGATGGGGCTACATTCGCCGACATGATTTCTTGCACCGCCTCGGCAGTAAATTCATGAAGAGCCCAAAAATGTTCAGCGGCATTCACAATGATTCCAATTTTCTTAGACTTCTCCGCTTGTGCTGTACAGTTTATGACCATTGCAATAAATAATACAAAGTTCATCTTTTTAACATGTATCATTTCACTATCCCTTGGTTGATGAGAAACCTTCACTGGTCGTGGTGGCTCTACTACCATTGCTTCTTCCCCGCCACTCGCTCCTTCCAATTTTCCCACCGCCACCAGATAGGACAGACACGCTGGACATTCCTTACCCTTGCCATCTCATTCTCCTTCACGATAACAGGGCACTCTTTGATCAGGGTGTGACAAAAACTGGCGCCTGAATTCTGTTTCACCTGTCTTCGTTATTGTCTCCACCCCCTCCAGGTGTCGCTTGTTTGCCCCAGTGTATTTATCCCTGTGTTTCCTGTCACTCTGTGCCAGTTTGTCTTGTATGTTTTCAAGTCAGCCAGTGGTTTCCCGTTCTCCTGCTTTTTGCATTCTCCTTATTCTAGTCCTCCCGGTTATGACCCATGCCTGTTTCTGGACTTTGTACCCGCCTACCTGACCATTCTGCCTGCCTTGAACACAAGCCTGTCTGCCACTCTGTACATCCTGGACTCTGATCTGGTTTTGACATTTTTGACTGTCCACGACCATTCTCTTAACTACCCCTTTGGAATAATAAACATTGTAAAACTCCAACCATCTGCCTCCTGTGTCTGCATTTGGGTCTCGCCTTGTGCCTTGATAGTTTTATTGCTTCTTTAATCAGTACAACAGTTTTCAACTGTGCTAACGTAATTGCAAAAGGGTTTTCTATTGATCAATTAGCATTTTAAAATGATAACTTGGATTAGCTAACACAATGTGCCTTTTGAACACAGGAGTGATGGTTGCTGATAATGGGCCTCTGCCTATGTAGATATTCCATAAAAAAATCTGCTGTTTCCAGCTACAATAGTCATTTACAACATTACCAATGTCTAGACTGTGTTTCTGATCAATTTGATCTTATTTTAATGTAAAAAAAAAAAGAATTTCTTTGATAAAAAAGGACATTTCTAAGTGACCTCAAACTTTTGAATGGTATTGTACATGTTGTTAATTTAGCAGATGCTCTTATCCAGAGCGACTTACAGTCAGTGTATTAAACAAAGTTAAACAAAAATATACGACAGTTATAGCAGAGCAAAAATATTATTTTACCGTTACCGAGAATGTTGTAGTTAAGCGGGTTACTTGCAAGTACATATTTGAATTAGAAAATACAAAATGCATGCATTCTAATTAAACTGTACAAAATATGCTAAAAAATTGTAGTTGAGGCCAGTGAAGTACAAATTACAAAATAGGTATTGAAAGTATTGAAATACCTAAACGCACTTTCAACTGCGTTTATTTTCAGCAAACTTAACGTGTAAATATTTGTATGAACATAAGATTCAACAACTAAGACATAAACTGAGCAGGTTCCGCAGACATATGACTAACAGAAATGAAATAATGTGTCACTGAACAAATGGGGGGGTCAAAATCAAAAAGTAACAGTCAGTATCTGGTGTTGCCATCAGCTGCATTAAGGACTGCAGTGCATCTCCTCCACATGGACTGCACCAGATTTGCCAGTTCTTGCTGGGAGATGTTACCACCATCTTCCACCAAGGCACCTGCAAGTTCCCGGTCATTTCTAGGGGGAATGGCCCTAACCTTCCGATCCAACAGGTCCCAGACGTGCTCAATGGGATTGAGATCCGGGCTTTTTGCTGGCCATGGCAGAACACTGACATTCCTGTCTTGCAGGAAATCACACACAGAACGAGCAGTTGTCATGCTGGATGAGCATACAGGAAGGGTCCCACATGAGGGAGGGGGATGTCTTCCCTGTAAACACACAGCGTTGAGATTGCCTGCAATGACAAGCTCAGTCCGATGGTGCTGTGACACACGGCCCCAGACCATGACCAACCCTCCACCTCCAAATCAATCCCGCTCCAGAGTACAAGCCTCGGTGTGATACTCGGTGTGATGTTTGGATGTACCGATCCTGTGCAAGTGTTGTTACATGTCGGGTGTCACTGTGAGGACGATCAGCTGTCCATCCTGTCTCCCTGTAGCGCTGTCTTCGGCGTCTCACAGTACGGACATTGCAATTTATTGCCCTGGCCACGTCTGCAGTCCTCATGCATCCTTGCAGCATGCCTAAGGCACATTCACGCAGATGAGCAGGGACCCTGGGTATCTTTCTTTTGGTGTTTTTCAGAGTCAGTAGAAAGGCCTCTTTAGTGTCCTAAGTTTTTATAATTGTGACCTTAACTGCCTACCGTCTGTAAGCTGTTAGTGTCTTAATGACCATTCCACAGGTGCATGTCCATGAATGGTTTATGGTTCATTGAACAAGCATGGAAAACACTGTTTAAACCAGGGTCCTGAGAAATCAAATACATGTAACAAAAAGACTGACTGTACTTTGCACTAGGTACAGTACTTGCACTGTAAAATTGCAAAAGTTTACTAACCACTGTGCTTCCAGTAAAACACTGTAAATTCTAGAAATACAGCATGGTACTCTAGTCATGTGTTCCAGTAGTATGCTGTAAATTTATGTTGCAGTAAATCTACAGTAATTGTACTGGCTTCTGTGCTGCCAGCAATTTACTGTAAAAATGACAGGAAATGTTTTACAGTGTAGGTAAACACAAGACCCACCAAGCAGTTAATTGCATAGCAATTCATGTTTGCCAATATACATTTCCTCTGCAAACGTTGTTTAGTCACACTCACCCAGTTTTAATGTTATATCATTGTTGTGCCGATGTTCTATATATCATGGGGTCATTTCATATTTTCATGTGTATCTGAGCTATTGACGTTCAAGCAGGCGTAAAAAATGTTATGGACAAATTTTTTATGGACATATGATCTTTCCTTAAAAATCAGACCCTTTTTTTCAACTTTCGCCTAAAATGACATGCCAAAATGTCACTGCCTGTAGCTCAGGACCTGAAGCAAGGATATGCATATTCTTGATAACAATTGAAAGGAAACTCTTTGAAGCTTGTGGAAATGTGAAATTAATGTAGGATAATATAACACATTAGATCTGGTAAAAGATAATACAAAGAAAAAACGTGTTTGTTTTGTTTTGGTGTACCATCATCTTTGAAATGCAAGAGAAAGGTCATAATGTATTATTCCAGCCCAGGTGCAATTTAGATTCTGGCAACTAGATGGCAACAGTGCATGTGCAAAGTTTTGGACTGATTCAACAAATCAAATCAAATCAAATGTGTCACATACACATGGTTAGCAGATGTTAATGCGAGTGTAGCGAAATGCTTGTGCTTCTAGTTCCGACAATGCAGTAATAACCAACAAGTAATCTAACCTAACAATTCCACAACTACTACCTTATACACACAAGTGTAAAGGGATAAAGAATATGTACATAAAGATATATGAAGAGTGATGGTAAAGAACAGCATAGGCAAGATGCAGTAGATGGTATAGTGTACAGTCTATACATATGAGATGAGTAATGTAGGGTATGTAAACATAAAGTGGCATAGTTTAAAGTGGCTAGTGATACATGTATTACGTAAAGATGGCAAGATGCAGTAGATGATATAGAGTACAGTATATACATATACATATGAGATGAGTAATGTAGGGTATGTAAACATTATATTAGGTGGCATTGTTTAAAGTGGCTAGTGATAAATTTTTACATAATTTCCATCAATTCCCATTATTAAAGTGGCTGGAGTTGAGTCAGTATGTTGGCAGCGGCCACATTTAGTGGTGGCTGTTTAACAGTCTGATGGACTTGAGATAGAAGCTGTTTTTCAGTCTCTCGGTCCCTGCTTTGATGCACCTGTACTGACCTCGCCTTCTGGATGATAGCGGGGTGAACAGGCAGTGGCTCGGGTGGTTGTTGTCCTTGCTGATCTTTATGGCCTTCCTGTGAAATCGGGTGGTGTAGGTGTCCTGGAGGGCAGGTAGTTTGCCCCCGGTGATGCGTTGTGCAGACCTCACTACCCTCTGGAGAGCCTTACGATTGTGGGCGGAGCAGTTGCCGTACCAGGTGGTGATACAGCCCGACCGGATGCTCTCGATTGTATCTCATTGCATATCTGTTCAAAATGTTGTTTCAAGCCTAATTGTGCCTAATTGGTTTATTAATACATTTTCAAGTTTATAATTGTGCACTCTCCTCAAACAATAGCATGTTATTCTTTATTTGTAATAGCTGCTTTAAATTGAACTGTGCAGTTTAAGCTTTCTGACAATATCAAATATGTCTATGTCCTGGAAAACTGTTTTGTTACTTACAACCATGCTAATCACATTAGCCTACGTTAGCTCAACCATCCCGTGGGGGGACACCAATCCCGTAGAGGTTCCTTGAATGAGTATGTGGATTTTTGAGAGAAAGCACAGTAGCTGCTAGTAGGGTATAACAATTTAACAAAATGTAGTAGGCCCAGTCAGATAGTCCCAAATGGTTAACAGTAGACTCAAATATATAGATTATGGTCTGTCCCTACCATCCCAAAATAAGTATTAAATTATTATCAGGGTTACGTAACAGTGACTTGTGGCTCATCTGTGGACTGATATAATTAAGATTGTCCATATTCATAGGGAGGGAGAGAGAAATCAGTTGAAGTGTTAGCCAAGACATATGGTGAGGCCCGTTAGCATATTGGGCAAAATCTATAATGCATTTGTTCCATGTTGGATTGAGGGTACATGGGTTAATAATTGAAGAATGTTTCAAAATGATTCATTCAAAACTGTGGCTTGTTTTTGACAGTTTGACGACACACTTTTTCACAATAGGCTTTCTCTTCATTTATTTAACAAGGGAAAATTACATTGAGACCTAGGGATCATTTGCAAAAATAAATGCTCACTTTAATATACAAAATTAAATAAATACAACATATTACATACACAATAAACACTCTCAACTGAGTAGTTATAGCCAAACTAAAATCCACTCTATTGTGAAGGAAGTTCACCGTGGAGTGTAGTCCGCTAAGTAGTTTGAAAGTGGTGTCATTTCCACCAAATTAAAACAATTAAAATCATGATTCATTGAATTAAAACAAAGGCGAAATAGGATGATAATATACAGAAACGAAATATAAACACAACATGTAAAGTGTTTGTCCCATGTTTCAAGAGCTGAAGTAAAACATCCCAAAAATGTTGCATACACACTAAAAGCTTATTTCTCTCAAATTTGATCCATAAATGTGTTCACATTCCTGTTAGTGAGCATTTCTCCTTTGCCAAGATAATCCATCCACCTGACAGGTGTGGCATATCAAGAAACTGATTAAACAGCGTGATCATTACATAGATGCACGTTGTGCTTGGGACAATGAAAGGCCACTGTAAAATGTGCAGTTCTGTCACATAACACAATACCACAGATGTCTCAAGTTCTGAGGGAGTTGCATTTGGAATGCTGACTGCAGGAATGTCCACCAGAGCTGTTGCCAGATCATTTAATGTTCATTTCTCTACCATAAGCTGCCTCCAACTTTGTTTTAGAGAATTTGGCAGTACTTCCAACCGGCTTCACAACCGGAGACCACATGTAACTTCGCTAGCCCAGGACCTTCACATCCGGCTTCTTCACCTGTGGGATCGTCTGAGACCAGCCACCCGGACAGCTGATGAAACTGTGGGTTTGCACAACCAAACAATTTCTGCGAAACTGTCAGAAACCGTCTCTGCGAAGCTCATCTGCGTGCTTGTTGTCTTTACCAGGATCTTGACATTATTGCAGTTTGGCGTCATAATCAACTTCAGTGGGCAAATGCTCACATTCGATGGCGACTGATACGCTGGAGAAGTGTGCTTTTCACGGATGAATCCTGGTTTCACCTTTACCAGGCAGATGGCAGACAGTGCACATGGAATCTTGCGGGCGAGCGGTTTGCTGATGTAAACGTTGTGAAAAGAGTGCCCCATGGTGGCAGTGAGGTTATGGTATGGGCAGGCATAAGCTACGGACAACGGACACAATTGCATTTTACCGATGGCAATATGAATATACAGAGATACCGTGACGAGATCCTGAGGCCCATTGTCGTGCCATGTATCCGCCGCCATCACCTCATGTTTCAGCATGATAATGCATGGCCCCATGTCGCATGGATCTCTACAAAATTCCTGGAAGCTGAAAATGTCCCAATTACTGCATACTCACCAAACATGTCACCCATTGAGCATGTTTGGGATGCTCTGGATCGACGTGTATGAGAGCGTGTTCCATTTACCATCAATAGCCAGTAAAATTGCACAGCCATTGAAGAGGAGTGGGACAACATTCCACTGGCCACAATCAACAGCCTGATCAAGTCTGTATGTATGAGATGTGTCGTGCTGCATGAGACAAATGGTGATCACACCAGATACTGACTGACTGATTTCTGATCCATGCCCCTACCTTTTAAAGGTATCTGTGACCATCAACACACAACACACCATCTACACACAATACCCCATAACGACAAAGCGAAAACAGGTCTTTAGAAATATTTGCTAATTCATTAAAAATGAAAAGCAGAAATATCTTATTTACATAATATTATGAGACTTGAAATTGAGCTCAGGTGCATCCTGTTTCCATTGATCATCCTTGAGCTGTTTCTACAACTTCATTGGAGTCCACCTGTGGTAAATTAAATTGATTGGACAAGATTTGGAAAGGCCCACAGTTGACAGTTCACGTCAGAGCAAAAACAAGCCATGAGGTCCAAGAAATTGTCTGTAGAGCTTCGAGACAGGATTGTGTCGAGGCACAGATTTGGGGAAAGGTACAAAAAAACTCTGCATCATTGAAGGTCTCCAGGAACACAGTAGCCTCCATCATTCTTATATGGAAGAAGTTTGCAACCACCAAGACTCTTCCTAGAGCTGGCCGAACTGAGCATTCGGGGGTGAAGGGCCATGGTCAGATACAGTAGGTGACCAAGAACCCGATGGTCACTCTGACAGAGCTCCGGAGTTCCTCTGTGGAGATGGGAGAACCTTCCAGAGGACAACCATCTCTGCAGCACTCCACCAATAGGACTTGGTAGAGTGGCAAGACAGAAGCCACTCCTCTGCAAAAGGCACGCCAGCCCGCTTGAACAAGATTCTCTTGTCTGATGAAACCAAGATTGAACTCTTTGGCGTGAATGCCAAGCGTCACGTCTGGAGGGAAACCTGGCACCATCTCTACGGTGAAGCATGGTGGTGGCAGCATCATGCTGTAGGGATTTTTTTCAGCGGCAGGGACTGGGAGACTAGTCAGGGTCAAGGGAAAGAATAACAGAGAAAAGTACAGAGAGATCCTTGATGAAAACCTGCTCCAGAGACCTCAGGACCTCAGACTGGGTTGAAGGTTCACCTTCCAAACGGACAACGACCCTAAGCACACAGCCAAGACAGTGCAGGAGTGGTTTTGAGACAAGTCTCTGAATGTCCTTGAGTGGCCCAGCCAGAGCCCGAACTTGAACCCCATCGAACATCTCTGGAGAGACCTGAAAATAGCTGTGCAGCTACACTCCCCATCCAACCTGACAGAGCTTGAGAGGATCTGTAGAGAAGAATAGGAGAAACTCCCCGAATACAGGTGTGCCAAATTTGTAGCGTCATACTCAAGAAGACTTGAGGCTGTAATTGCTGCCAAAGTTGCTTCAAGAAAGTACTGAGAAAAGGGTCTGACTGCTTATGTAAATCTGAAGTTTTTCTATTTATACATTTGCAAAATATTCTAAAAACTATTTTTACTTTGTCATTATGGGGTATTGTGTGTGTAGTATTAAAGAGGGGAAAAAACAATTTCATCCATTTTAGAATAAGGCTGTAACCTAACAAAATGTGGAAAGGGGTCTGAATAATTCCCAAATGCACTGTCTATGTCTCTCCTTTCATCTGTGTCCAGTGTTAGCTGTTTACTGGCTAGCTAGGTCTTCATCCAACATGGAACAAAAGAGGGGGGTGGGTCGTGCATAACTCTGACGCAGTTGTCAAGTCTTCTCAAAACGTCCGCCAGTGCTGCTGTGAACCGCCTCACAAGAGACGTGCCAAAAGGGAGATGTATACATTTTTTCACATCATTAGCTAGGTTTCCAGCCAATTGGCTACAGATTTTACTGCAAATAATCAAAATTCTGCATAAAAACAATATGCACATTTTCCCACCAGAGATGTTTCCATCAAATGTAATTGTTGCGGATAAATGGCTCTGCATGGTGACATAGTGCACACAACTTTTCATTTTTCTCTTAAGTTTTCATGTACTGAATAAAAATCTAAAGTTCAAAGCGTTTCCATCGCATTTTGAACTCTCCTGATAGTTTTTAAATAGCAAATGTGCCTATTTTGGTCTTGATGCATGCCCTCTAGCCAGCAGCTAGCAGACACAGTGTGGACAGGCTCGTCTACGTGATGATATTTTGCCGATAAGAGCGAAATTATTTTTATTTGTCAAACAGCAGTCAAGTATTGATCATCATGTCACCAGAATAAGACCCTCAATATTTATTGGAAAGAGCGTCAAGATCACCAAGAACTTTCACCTCCCTGTGCATTTCAGCATGTTATTCAATCTGTAGCCTAATAAACTGGTTTCCAAAGTCGTACTGGGAGGACCACACACCATATCATCGTGTGACTCCAAGTTTACTTTTGACATGATGATTATTATAGCAATATTTGCACAGAAAGGCATTTCCACCGTTATTGCTCGCATAATTCATTTTACTGACACAAAAAGATCCCACCATGTCGAATGAACAAATGATTTGTATGCATTTATAAAATTGTACATGAACTTCCTGTTTATATCACAGCTTTTCTTTTTTTACATGGTATGACTTTACTCGCATACACACTGTGGATGGAAACAATTTCAATGCTGTTTTTGTTGCTTTGTGTATCAACAAAATGGGTTGAGAATCATTTTTTTGCAACACTGCTCACCGCATCAAAGTTTTCTTGACATAGGCATTTCAAGGAGAAGCATTTCTATTCCTCCCAAAATATGATGGGTGACATTTTAGTCACTCAAAAAGCAAGTTTACATTGGAATACGAATGACTGCTCTCTCAACCTTTAAAAATCTAAACTGGAACCTCCATTTCAGTGACTGGTGCAATAACTCCAAATAACAGAGTAGAATAGTTTAGAATTTTGTATATATATTTGAGTAGGATAAGATTAATCAATCAATGTACACGCAAAACCTAGATATTGAAACAATTCTAAAAATCAACATGTAATAGAGGATGCTGGGAAATATGATGATGGATGTGGTTTTGGTTAACCACTGGTTATTAACACCAATGTCGTTGTTTTTTTACACCACTGAGTGTTTATTGAACTCTTTACAGTGTTAATTGAACTCTTGAATCAACACAAGAAAAGTTACACTGAAAAATTGACACTAGTTAACACTGGCCAATTCGATGTGTGCTGTGAAAAGGAAACTTCTGCAGGTTTCCATACATTTCAAAAACCTTTTAGAATTCTGAAGACCCATTGATGTCATGTCAAGAACCCCACCCTTAACTCAAAGGTTATTTATCGGACAAGAGATCTCCAAGGAACCTTAAGCTGTGACCCACCGGGTCAGATCAGAGGACTGGCGCTATTGTTTAGTAGGGGTGTGGCTTTCAAATAGTTATTTTTGGCCACCATTGAGAGTAAATGTGATTCCCGTTCATGTTGTGTTGTACAGAGCCCAACAGTGGAGGTGTCATAATACCCATAAAAACCTAGCGATCAAACGCAAATGTTCCAATCGTTTTTCCACAATTCATTTTTCCCATAGGGGATTTTCTAAAAAAGTAAAATAAGGGCTGTGTTTCGTGGAGGCGACTACAGCACTATCAATATATTCAGCTCTATTTCGATTCAGATTCCAAAAATGCTAATTAGAGTCATCTCTAGTGGACACCTTTGCTATCAAATCAATTCAAATTGTATTTGTCACATGCTCCGGATACAACAGGTGTAGACCTTACAGTGAAATGATTACTTACAAGCCCTTAACCAACTATACAGTTTTAAGAAAAAATAAATGTAAAGAAAATGTTTACCAAATAAACTGAAGTAAACAATACATTCATTAAAATAAAAATGGAAAAATAAAAAATGATTTAAGAGCAACAATAAAATAACAGTAACGAGGCTATATACAAGGCGTACCAGTGCAGAGTCAATATGAGGTGGTTAGTCAAGGTAATTGAAGTAATACATAGGTAGAGGTAAAGTGACTATGCATAGATAATAGAGAGTAGCAGCTGCGTAAAAAATTGGGTGGGAGGGTCAATGCAAATAGTCTGGGTAGTCATTTGGTTAGCTGTTCAGGAGTCTAAGGGTTTGGGGGTAGAAGCTGTTACGAAGCCTTTTGGACCTAGATGTGGCGCTCCGGTACTGCTTGTCGTGTGGTAGCTGAGAGAACAGTCTATGACTAGGGTGACTGGAGTCTTAGAACATTTTTAGGGCCTTCCTCCTACACCGACTGGCATCATTGTCGGTGATCAGGCCTACCACTGTTGTGTCGTCGACAAACTTAATGATGGTGTTAGAGTCGTGCTTGACCATGCAGTCATAGGTGAACAGGGAGTAAAGGAGGGGACTGAGGACGCACCTCTTAGGGGCCTCCGTGTTGCGGATCAGCATGGCAGATGTGTTGTTACCTACCCTTACCACTTGGGGGCAACCCATTAGGAAGTCCAGGATTCAGTTGCAGAGGGAGGTGTTTAGTCCAAGGGTCCTTAGCTTAGTGGCGAGCTTTGAGGGCACTATGGTGTTGAACACTGAGCTGAGGTCAATAAATATCATTCTCATGTAGGTGTTCCTTTTGTCCAAGTGGGAAAGGGCAGTGTGGAGTGCAATACAGATTGCGTCATCTGTGGGCCTGTTGGGGTGGTATGTGAATTGGAGTGGGTCTAAGATGTCTGTGATAATGGTGTTGATGTGAGCCATGACCAGCCTTTCAAAGCACTTCATGACTACAGATGTGAGTGCTATGGAACGGGAGTCATTTAGGCAGGTTACCTTGATGTTCTTAGGCACAGGGACTATGGTGGTCTGCTTAAAAAATGTTGGTCAGGGGACAGGTTGAAAATGTCAGTGAAGACACTTGCCAGTTGGTCAGCGCATGCTCGGAGTACACATCCTGGTAATCTGTCTGGCCATGCAGCCTTGTGAATGTTGACCTGTCAAAAGGTCGTACTCACATCGGCTACAGGGAGTGTGATCACACAGTCGTCCGGAACAGCTGGTGCTCTCATGCGTGCTTCAGTGTAGCTTGCCTCGAAGCGCACATACAAGTAATTTAGCTTATCTCGTAGGCTCGTGCCACCGGACAGCTCACGGTGTTGCTTCCCTTTGCAGTCCATAATAGTTTGCAAGCCCTGCCACATCAGACGAGCATCAGAGCCGGTGTAGTAGGATTCAATCTTAGTCCTGTATTGACACTTTGCGTGTTTGATGGTTCGGAGGGCATAGCAGGATTTTTTAAAACATTTTTATTTAAATTTCACCTTTAGTTAACCCGTCTAGGATTTATTGTGGAAATAAGATTCCTGGCATTGCATTCTGATGAAGATAATTAACCTGTCTAGGATGAGGGTGCCGCTAGCGGCACACCCCCCCCCCCCCCCCCCCACTGAAAAACCAGTGCCGCGAAATTCAAAAAAAATATTTTTTTTAAATATTTAACTTTCACACATTAAAGTCCAATACAGCTAATGAAAGACACAGATCTTGTGAATCCAGTCAACATGTCCGATTTTTAAAATGTTTTACAGGGAAGACACAATATGTAAAGATGTACATCTATTACCTAAAAACACATTAGCATAATCCACCATCTTTTATTTGTCCACCAACACCAGTAGCCGTCACCAATTCGGCTAAACTAAGATATTTATAGCCCCTAACCAACAAAAAAACTCATCAGATGACAGTCTGATAACATATTTATGGTATGGGATAGGTTTTGTTAGAAAAAAGTGCATATTTCAGGTAGATGGCATAGGTTACAATTGCACCCACCGTCACAAATGGACTAGAAAAACTACATTGAGCAACGTGTTTACCTACTTACTAATCATCAAACATTTCATAAAAATACACAGCATACACGAATCGAAAGACACAGATCCTGTGAATACAGACAATATTTCAGATTTTCTAAGTGTCTTACAGCGAAAACACAATAAATCGTTATATTAGCATAGCACATAGCACATAGCAGCCCAGCATTGATTCTAGCCAAAGTGGGCGATAACGTCAACATCGCCAAAAATATATTAATTTTTTCACTAACCTTCTCAGAATTCTTCAGATGACACTCCTGTAACATCATATTACACAATCCATATAGAGTTTGATCGAAAATGTTTATATTTAGCCACCAAAATCATGGTTAGACAATGTGAAATGTAGCTCAGCTGGTCAGAAAATGTCCTTGCGCCACTTAGACAGTGATCTACTCTTATACATAAATACTCATAAACGTGACTAAAAAATATAGGGTGGACAGGGATTGATAGACAATTTAATTCTTAATACAATTGCGGAATTACATTTTTTAATTTAACCTTACTTTTCAATACAGTTTGCGCCAAGCGAAGCTACGTCAAAAAACATGGCGTCCTAAGCCACTAAAATGTTTCGACAGAAACACGATTTATCATAATAAAAATGTCCTACTTTGAGCTGTTCTTCCATCAGTATCTTGGGCAAAGGATCCTTTCTTGGGAGTAATCGTCTTTTGGTGGAAAGCTGTCCTCTTGCCATGTGGAAATGCCAACTGCGTTCGGGATGAACTGAAAGCGTGCCCAGCTATTCACAGCGTTAAAGAAATAAATGTCCCAAAATCGCACTAAACGGATATAAATTGCTATAAAACGCTTTAAATTAACTACCTTATGATGTTTTTAACTCCCATAACGAGTAGAAACATGACCCGAGTAATATTACCCCCTTCACTAATGCTTGGAACAGATGCGGGCCGGTGTCCTCTAGGCGCATGACGCAGCTCCAAAAGAATGACTAGCCTCAGGGTTTTTTCATTTGTAGTGCCTGTGAACGCGCAATCGACCCCATTGAAATCGTCATCACGTAAAGGCATCCAGGGGAAGACGTAAGCAGTGTCTGTATAGTCATAGCAATAACAGTGCCCTTTTAACTGACTCCAGAACAGTGGCCAACATTTCTGAAATCTGACTCCATGTCAGGGAAATTGCTGTAGAATGGGCTCTGTTCCACTTAGAGACAAAATTTCAACTCCTATAGAAACTATAGACTGTTTTCTATCCAATAATAATAATAATATGCATATTGTACGATCAAGGATTTTGTGGGAAGCCGTTTCAAAAATTACCCGATTAGCATAAATAGTCTCAACAGCGCCCCCATCCTCAACAGGTTAACCAGGTAGGCTAGTTGAGAACGAGTTCTCATTTACAACTGCGACCTGGCCAAGATAAAGCAAAGCAGTTAGACACATACAACAGCACAGAATTATACATGGAATAAACAAACATACAGTCAATAATACAGTAGAAAAAAAACAAGTATATATACAGTTTTTGCAAATGAGGTAAGATAAGGGAGGTAAGGCAAAACAAATAGGCCATAGTGGCGAGGTAATTACGATATAGCCATTAAACACTGGAGTGGTAGATGTGCAGAAGATGAATGTGCAAGTAGAGATACTGGAGTGCAAAGGAGCAAAATAAATAAAAAAAATACAGTATGGGGATGAGGTAGTTGGATGCGCTATTTATAGATGAGCTATGTACAGGTGCAATGATCTGTGAGCTGCTCTGACAACTGGTGCTTGAAGTTAGTGACCGAGATAAGTCTCCAGCTTCAGTGATTTTTGTAGTTCATTCCAGTCATTGCAGTAGAGAACTGGGAGGAAAGGCGGCCAAAGGGGGAATTGGCTTTGGGGGTGACCCGTGAAATATACCTGCTGGAGCGCGTGCTACGAGTGGGTGCTGTTATGTTGACCAGTTAACTGAGATAAGGTGGGGCTTTACCTAGCAAAGACTTGTAGATGACCTGGAGCCAGTGGGTTTGGCGACGAGTATGAAGCGTGGGCCAGCCAACGAGAGCATACAGGTAGCAATGGTGGGTAGTATATGGGGCTTTGGTGACAAAACGGATGGCACTGTGATAGACGGCATCCAATTTGTTGAGTAGAGTGTTTGAGGCTATTTTGTAAATGACATTGCCGAAGTCGAGGATCGGTAGGATAGTCAGTTTTACGAGGGTATGTTTGGCAGCATGAGTTGAGGACACTTTGTTGTGAAATAGGAAGCCGATTCTAGATTTAATTTTGGATTGGAGATGCTTAATGTGGGTCTGGAAGGAGAGTTTACAGTCTAACCAGACGCCTAGGTATTTGTAGTTGTCCACATATTCTAAGTCAGAACCGTCCAGAGTAGTGATGATGGATGGGCGGGCAGGTGCAGGCTGCGATCTGTTGAAGAGCGTGCATTTAGTTTTACTTGCATTCAAGAGCAGTTGGAGGCCACGGAAGTAGAGTTGTATGGCATTGAAGCTCGTCTGGAGGTTAGTTAGCACAGTGTCCAAAGAAGGGCCAGAAGTATACAGAATGGTGTCGTCTGCGTAGAGGTGGATCAGAGAATCCCCAGCAGCATGAGCGACATCATTGATGTATACAGAGAAGAGAGTCGGCCCGAGAATTGAACTTTGTGGCACCCCCATAGAGACTGCCAGAAGTCAGGACAACAGGCCCTCCGATTTGACACCATGAACTCTATCAGAGAAGTAGTTGGTGAACCAGGCGAGGCAGTCATTTGAGAAACCAAGGCTGTTGAGTCTACCGATAATAATGTGGTGATTGACAAAGTCGAAAGCCATGGCCAGGTCGATGAATCCGGCTACACAGTATTGTCTCTTATCGATTGCAGTTATGATATTGTTTAGGACCTTGAACGTGGCTGAGGTACACCCATGACCAGCTCGGATTGCATAGCGGAGAAGGTACGGTGGGATTCGAAATGGTCGGTGATTTGTTTGTTAACTTGGCTTTCGAAGACCTTAAAAAGGCAGGGTAGGATATACAGTGGGGAGAACAAGTATTTGATACACTGCCGATTTTTCAGGTTTTCCTACTTACAAAGTATGTAGAGATCTGTAATTTTTATCATAGGTACACTTCAACTGTGAGACGGAATCTAAAACAAAAATCCAGAAAATCACATTGTATGATTTTTAAGTAAATCATTGGCATTTTATTGCATGACCTTACCTTTGACTCAATTCGGCTGTCTTGTCCAGATCATCATGGCATTTGTAGCTCATTAGCAGCTAATTAGCATTTCATTTCGGGGGGTAAATACAGGTGAATATATTGATAAAGTAACCTTTTCTGAGAGAAATTTACACTGTTGTCAAAACATCATGCCAGGGTAAGCCTACGCCAAACACAACCCTTATGTCTAAAATCCCCTCAACCGAATGAATGGTGGAAAAAACAATTGGAACCATTCCCCCTTGTTTGACCACTAGGTGGTTTTATGGATACCATGACTCATACTGTGGTACTCTATAGTCATCACATGGCAAGGTTAAGCACTGACAGTTTTGTAGCTTTTTGAGGCTTACACAAGAGTAGGAGTTCCTGAAGTGCCTATGCATATCCCAATGTTGTCAGAGTTACCACTTTGTTATACTATTTAAATAATAATATTATAAAATGTATATAAAAATATGAGGAGTAGGAGTACCTAAAGTGCCTGTAAAAATTCCAATGTTGGCAGAGTTCAACTTTGTTATAATATTTCAATAATAATATTATAAAATGTATATACAAATATACATTATGCAAAAATAAAAATAAATCTTTATAAATGTCCACGTTCAAACTTAACATGATGAATAGGATTGACATATACTCTCAAAATGAACTTTATGACAGCCACGCCGACAATAGGCCTAAACCTCTTGAAAATAACCTAACAATCAGTTGGGTTTTTATTCACTTTCATGCTGGGATGATGCAGCAGCTGTCTTTTTTTATTTTATGCATCGTTTGATACCGGCGCACCGAGGCATTGAAATTGCTAAGCAGTGTATTTCGATGCCTGTATCACTTTACCAGAAGTACGTGATCAATAACCACCTGATTGGTTTGGTATTGGTTGAAGACAAAAAAAGGCTATGCAACACACACACTATGGGGTGTGGGATGAAGTTTTTTAATAATTTTGCTACTCTAAATTATTTTGATCAGCAGGTTCACAAATTTTTCAACACAAATGGCTGGAAACCATTTGATGTCAATACAACTTTACAGATGAACAAGAATGACATTCAGTCTCAGGGGTGGCCAAAAAGAGCTGTCTTTGAAGCCAGTCCCCTACTAAGCCACCCCTCCAATCTTCAAAGAAAACAACCACTCTAACTGACCCAACTGGTTGGGTCAAAATAACCCAACGTGAGTTCTGTCCACTATTTACCCAGTGCTGGGCTGTTTTTCACCCAGCATTTTTTAAAGCGTGTGAATACTTTATCTGATACCTTTTTGACAACCAAGATGACATTTACTGTACAGCAATGACCTGTTGGAACCGAAACTTGTCATCAACATTTAGCCTACAACATGTTTAAACTTTCGATCCTGTAAGTGCCATTCGTGATTAATTAATATGATACATGATACATACAATATGATACAAATATGATACAGTGCACAAGCTGGCTGTAAGGGCTGTCGTTCTCCTCTTCCTCGGACGAGGAGAGGAGAGAAGGATCATCAGACCAAAATGCAGCATTCGGGAAATAAGCCATATCTTTATTATAAACGACGATGGCAACACGAAAAACAAAACACTTTCAAAATTACAAAACAAGAAAACGATGTAGACGAACAAACCTGAACATGAACTTACTTAACTAAAACGTAAAACTCACGGACAGGAACAGACTACATCGAAACGAAACGAACAACCGAACAGTCCCGTATGGTGCAAGACATAACACAGATACGGAAGACAATCACCCACCAACAAAAAGTGAGAACACCCTACCTAAATATGACTCTTAATTAGAGGAAAACGCAAACCACCTGCCTCTAATTAAGAGCCATACCAGGCAACCCAAAACCAACATAGAAACAGAAAACATAGACTGCCCACCCAAAACACACGCCCTGACCATAAACACATACAAAAACAACAGAAAACAGGTCAGGACTGTTACACTTGCTCCAGTGATTGTGTGTGTTGGCTAACACACTGCCATTTGCCGCACAGCAGGCTGGCAGTGTTTTCTGTAATTCTTTTTATAAATATTGATGATTAAACGTGGGCTTAAAACAAACATTTTGTAATTAATTTAACATCTGAAAAATAAAAAAACAGGACAAATCTGAGGTGGCGTGCCCTTGTGCGCCCTATGGGCATGACACCTCTGGCTGTAATCATACTTAACATGATGAATCCAACAATGCTGTACATTTTTTCACTGTCATGGTTTTATTGTAACATGTGTGGTGTAAAAAGGGGCACTTTGTGGATATTGTATATTGTGGAGTTCTTTGGCCTAATGGAAATATAGTTAAAATGGGGTGGGTATTTCTTACTTATGAGCACCCTCGTTTTTTTAGGATGTTTCCATAATGAAAATGCTAATGAGTGAGTGTCATGATCTTACAGCTGTGCTGGTTTTCAACTAGATTCAAATCTACAGTATGTCTCGGCCAGTTGGTGATGGATTTGTTAAATTAAAATAATTTTGGGAAGGGCTATTCCACTCTCTATTTGTCATGTCCCAATGTTGTAGATCACCAAGTCCAATACATAAACCCTTTGATTAAACAACATTTCCAGGGATTCAGATGTACACGATAACAAAAGGCAAGAAGCCAATGTCTATTTGAATATATATCTGGGCCTAACGATTGCCATTAAAGTCTCTAAACAGGCAAAATATTTACCGTTTTATTACTCATAAAGCACTACCGATTGTATTACTCATCTCGGAGCAGTTTGGATTAGGGTTAATGCTCGTTGGACTTTCCCACTGTTGATTTCCCTCGAGGTCCGGTTGAACTTTAATGAATCCTTCATCTTGCCAAAAACCACAGCTCCAAGGTGCTCTTAATGCTACTCGCCAGAGGGTATGGACGAGTAAAATAGACTAACAGCTGAATTGAGTGAGGATGACAGGTTTTGACTCGGGTAAGTAATTTCTTATTAACTCGATCAAGAGCTAACCCTTCATCAAAAGATGGGGAGAGAAAGGTTAAATCATCCAGGGGAAGTAATGACATTGAATGTTTTGTGTGGGAAAGTGAAATCCCTCATACATGTGTTTGTGTCGGGTGTAGTGCATTGGACAAAAAGTAGTCAATGGTCAAATAAAAAAAATTGTGAGAAAAGTGGATAAACAAATGACTTGTCCAGATCATCTCTGACCAGTGTCATTATACAAACCATTCAAGCTGCCGTACAATTACACATACGTGGTTGTACTTATGTAATGAATGATGATAGGTAATTATACCCTTAAATGTCTAATGAAATGTTTAGCTACATTTTTTGGGAGAATTTGGGACATCTGAACTTTGATTGGACATGTAATCATAGAGGACTCATGTATAACAATCGCCTTAAATTGTTAATTGGCTCCAAATGGGATGCTTCATTACACTGATTTCATTATTTTACACTGTGTTTTGCCGCCTGTGATTTTTCTAACTTACGTTGTTAATTAACATAGGTAATTATCACACGAGAGAATGGGCCACATGGAAATATTTGCCTACAGGGACCAGTATATTGGTTTGCCCTTGGTAAGTATGCTATGAGCAATTCCAAGATAGGTATATCTATTGGGATTGTGGTTAGCGTCAACTTAACGTTGATTCCTTTCTCAACCTGTTTATCAGCTAAGCTAGTTATCTACCTGAAAACAGTCCAACTGTGTTATTCCTGCACTGCACTGATTAACAAAACATGATAACAGGAACCAATGGGGTTTTATTTGTGCACTATGCAACACTGTAATTTGAGTTTTTTGCTGTTTCAAGTAATTATTGTTAAGTAACTAGTTCCATAGCCTTTTTTAGTTTACTCAACTTTTCCATCAGTGTTACCTGAACTTAAAATGTTTTGTTGGCTCAAACTTAGCTCCAACTGGAGAAAAATTCAGTGAACTTAAAATAATGTGTTTGCTCAACTTGTCTCGTATGTTTATTCAATAAAAAAGTATTATTTCACTACTAAAAATGGCTGTGGAACTAGATACACACATGGTGCTTTTAATCTTACATATTTGACATTAAGCATGCTCATTTATAGAGTACTTTAACTATTAGGATTTGAACTGACAATCTCTTGTTCCTGGCATACCAATCTTCCCTTTACACCACCATGTCTGTGTCATTAATTTAGGCTCATCTTCATTGCTACACTTTGTTAAAAGTACACTCAGCTAAAACTATTTTCTTTTTCATAGTGATGAGGTGTTTAAGGAGTAATGTAAAAAAAAAAAAAAAAAAAATAGTAATAGGCCCCACAAACATTCAACAACTATACAGAAAATCCTAAAATAAGTAAATCAAATCAATAATGAGAGAATAGTCAGATTCATTGATACTTGACATGGTGCCATAGCAGGAAGATTGGAATGCCCTAAACCAAAAGGTTGTAAGCTCAAACCCTGGTGAGGACATGTTGAATGTTAATTACTGTATAAATGCACAATGTTATCATGTGTGTCAAATATGTAAGTTGAAAACTAAACCACCATGTGTGTAACTTGATCCTAACCCTTGTTTTGTGTGAAAATTCCCGAAAATAACTTATTTATTTACCCAGGCAAGTCAGTTAAGAACAAATTCTTATTTACAATGACGGCCTACCCCGGACGATGCTGGGCCAATTGTGCGCCGCCCTATGGGACTCCCAATCACGGCCGGATGTGATGCATTCTGCATTCAAAGCAGGGACTGCAGTGATGCCTCTTGCACTGAGATGCAGTGCTTTAGACCGCTGCGCCACTCGGGAGCCAAAATAATAATTTCTAGTTGAATGAATAAGTTGACAAACACATCATTTTAAGTTCACTGAATTTTTGCCTAAACTTTCTAAAGTTGGAGCTAAGTTTGGGCAAACAAAATATTGACAGAAAAGTTTAGTAAACTAAAAAAGGTTTTGGAAACAGTTGCTTAATAATAATTAGTTGAAACTAAAATTACAATGTGGCATAGCGTACAAATAAAAACCTGTTATCATGTTTTGTTAAAATCATCATTTCGGGATAACTGTTCCGGGAGCATTTGAGGTTGAACACAAAAGACCATCATCTTAACTACTTTGTGTTTCAGTGTTCATTGAAGCTTATCGGCCTAGTGTGACGATCCAGAATGGAGAGAGAGCAATGACAAAATTAATTTTTATCTTTTTTATAATAATGTTTTTAAAGGGTCGCAGCCTAAATATTTTTTTAAAAACTGTCTGTCGGCAGTTATCTGACACAACTTTCTACAATGTTCGATAATGATGCAAACACTCTGCAATAAGGCAGAAATTGGGTAGAACCAGTATTAAAAAGCACACTTGAGTGGAACTTCAAAGGGTTTCTCTACAGCAGTGGTTCCCAAACTTTTTATAGTCCCGTACCCCTTCAAACATTCAACCTCCAGCTGCGTACCCCTTCTAGCACCAGGGTCAGCGCACTCACAAATACAGTTTTTTTGCCATCATTGTAAGGCTGCCACACACACACACTAGAAGATACATTTATTAAACATAAGAATGATTGTGAGTTTTTGTCACAACCTGGCTCGTGAGAAGTGACAAAGAGCTCTTATAGGACCAGGGCACAAATAATAATATAATCATAATCAATAATTTTTTTACCATCTTACATATAAAACCTTATTTGTTAATCGAAAATTGTGAATAACTCCCCACAGGTTAATGAAAAGGTTGTGCTTGAAAGGATGCACAAAACTCTGCAATATTGGCTTGTATTGGAGATAGTCTCAGTCTTAAATTATTTTCCACACACAGTCTGTGCCTGTATTTAGTTTTCATGCTAGTGAGGGCCGAGAATCCACTCTCACATAGGTACGTGGTTGCAAAGGGCATCAGTGTCTTAACAGCGCGATTTGCCAAGGCACCATACTCTGAGCGCAGTCCAATCCAGAAATGCTTCTGATTAAATTCAATTTTCACAGAACCGCTTGTTGCAATTTCGATGAGGCTCTCCTTGTTCAGATATTGGTAAGTGGACTGGAGGCAGGGCATGTAAGGGATAATGAATCCAGTTGTTTGTGTCATCCGTTTCGGGAAAGTACCTACGTAATTGCGTATCCAACTCACTCAGGTGCTTCGCTATATCAGACTTGACATTGTCCATAAGCTTGAGTTCATTTGCACACAACAAATCATAGAATGATGGAAATACCTATTTGTTGTCCTTGTTAATGCAGACAGAGAAGAGCTCCAACTTCTTAATCAAAGCCTCAATTTTGTCCCACACTTTGCGGAAAGTCCCTGTAATCCTATATTCAAATCTTTTATGTGAGAAAAAACATCACCCAGATAGGCCAGTCGTGTGAGAAACTCATCATCATGCAGGCGGTCAGACAAGTGAAAATGATGGTCAGTAAAGAAAACTTTAAGCTCTTCTCTCATTTCAAAAAACGTGTCAATACTTTGCCCCTTGATAACCAGCACTGCTGTATGTTGTAAAAGTGTTACATGGTCATTGCCTATATCATTGCATAGTGCATAAAATACACGAGAGTTCAGGGGCCTTGCTTTAACAAAGTTAACCATTTTCACTGTAGTGTCCAAAACGTCTTTCAAGCTGTCAGGCATTCCTTTGTCAGCAAGAGCCTCTCGGCTGCAGTGTACTCAAGTGGCGTTGGGAGCAACAGCTTGTACCACTCCACTATGTCTCCCTGTCATGGCTTTTGTAACATCATTACAGATACCAACACACATTTACCACCAAAGTCCATTTGAATGTCACAAAGCTGTCCAGTACTTTAATCATATCCTCTCCTGTTGTCCTAGTTTCCCGTGGTTTGCAGAAGAAGATGTCTTCCTTAATTGACCCCCCATAAACGTAACGGACATATACCAGGAGCTGTGCCAAGCCCGCCACGTCTGTTGACTCATCCAGCTGTAACGCATAGAATTCACTGGCTTGTATGCGAAGCAGTAATTGTTTCAAAACATCTCCAGCCATGTCACTGATGCATCGTGAAACAGTGTTGTTTGATGAAGACATTGTCTGTATAGTTTTGTAGGCCTTTTCCCCAGCATGGTCACAGCCATATCCACGGCAGCAGGAAGATTTAAGTCCTCCACAATAGTATGGGGCTTGCCTGTCCTAGTCACTCGGTAGCTCACCATATAAGACTCTTCTAGCCCCTTCTTATTAATGGCATCTGCTGCTTTTATACGTCTTACTATTCGAAGTCGTCTTAATTCTCACTCAAAAAACTCCCGTGGATTATTTTTCAAATTGAGAGTAAGGGTTATGTACGCGCAATGTTTGGGAATACCTGCTCTACAGTATGCACAGCAAATGGACATAGAGAGTTGGTTGTAACACTTGCGTTCTAAAAACATGACAGTGAAAATGTGTATTTCTCAAATTGAAGTGTATAATGAGTCTATTATACATATCTGTTTCAGGTATCTCAACATGGCAATCAATCAATCTGGCTCTTGAGACAAGTTGGAGAAATAATCTGTTTGAATGATAGCAATATCTAAAAAATGTTAATAATTTAACAGCTAAGTTTTTTTTTTTTTTTCTTTTTTTTTTTTTTACTTCACTGCAATAGCAGTGTATTCCCAAATATGTGTTCACAATAACACATCTTTGAATTAAAATCGAAATTCCTATATACACCAAAAACTGTACATACAGGGTAAATCAGCATCCTGGGCAGCATCCAGGGTAAACTCACCATGGAAAATGTCTCTCAAAGTATGTTTCACTCCAAAGACCTCCTCCAGAATAAACATGTTACAACTTTACTCCGTAAGGGTACAAATGTTTAATAGATTTCTCCTTTCTTTTTTGCACACGTTTCTTTATCTCAGTGGAGTCATGGTGACAGCATTTCAATTTGCAGATCAATTGTTGGCTACATGCCTCCAGCCACTGCATTGCCATAGTAATATCTTGTGGACCCTCTTTTTAATGTCGAGGTCTACTCTCCAGGCAGGCTCAGAAATGAGTGGTTGAACTGTATATCTGGCATTCATTTCCTCATGTGTAATGGTATTTCTATGATTTGTCTGATTTGGAAGTATGGATGAAATCAAAGCAGGCCTTGGATATGGTAAAGCATACATTACCAGTCCCCCTAGATTATGACCACTGGATGGTAGTGGACACAGGATATATTTTATTGAGAAGAACTCATATACACAAGGTTCATCTTTTTACACTAAATTGCATGCAAATGTCCAAAATGACAGTATTTCTCTCAAAATACTTTGGTGAGATTGGATTTCAATAAGCCATTACAGCTGTACATGATTATATTGCATTCCTACAGTGTGAAGTATCTCCGCAATACATATGTGTAAATGTACCATCTACAATAGCTATACTGAGGAAGTGCCGTAAGGTAGCATTAGATCAGAATGTAAACATACAGAAATCAGAGTCCATTTTCATGTGGCCCTGCAGAGGGGGGGCCTGCTGATTGAAAAACAATTAATTACAAAAACAAAATCCTTCCGCCAATTCACAGATGGCGGAGTGGCTGCCATTTAAGATGGGGGGATTGATTCCAAGGAATGTCCCCCTGGATGTGAAGAGAACCATGTCTCTTTTGCCAGGCAGAAATTTGGCATTTTCCAACTGTCGGCAGGCATCATTTACTCTCTCACTATTCTCAGTCTGCACATGCCCATGGTCTAATATCCCAGATATCCACATCCCTAATCCCTGGCACGATGATATCCTCAATTAAAAAGGCATGGGGAAATTAGCTGCACTGCTAACGGGGACAAGAGGACATATTGTAATATTGAAAGAATTACAGAAGGAAACACAAGATTGTAATATGCATGGAACTCTGATATTTCATCAAAATCGATACATGTGAGGCTCACATTGTGTGTGTTGCAAATTGCAACATATTCCCTCATGCACAAAAAATGTTTCGATCAGAGCCCTGGTCAAAGGTTTTGCACCATACAGGAAATAATGTGATACAGGAAATAGTGTGACATTTGAGATGCAGCCATTGTTTGACCACCCCCTCCCAGTCACTGGGTTAGAAATTGTATTCGGTTGAATTCACATCTGTTGCATTTCTAGAGATCCACACCCCAGTGTCAGCTTGAGATCTTCTTTAACTAAGAGGACTAGTTGACTGATTTTCTCAGCAGAATCAATACTTTTTCCTATAATCCAGACTGGAACACTGTTCCGAATTGTTGAGAAGATTAAGTATCATCTATGTGTTTTGTCAGAGTGCAACAGCGCAAATGTAGTATTGTTCTGTAAATTCAACCTTTCAAAAATTTTAAGCATCCAATACCATCTCGAGAGAGAGAGAGAGAGAGAGAGAGAGTTCAGAAGTGCCTGGAAAGGAAATACAAGTGGGTCTCGTACAATGAGCTTTACTGTAAATGTCAGGCAATAAAGATTAAGATCAAATAAGATTCAGATTATCATTAATATAGATGTGTGTGGTCAGACCAATCTTCAATTTGATGCATTTGATTACATAATCCTTGAAATATGAGATTCTAAATAAGGCCTGTCGAATAATAGATCATTTTTCTTACAGAGTATAAATGCATTATTCATGATTGCAGTTTCTCCTGATAGACCCAATTGATACACTTCTACTTCTATTGTGGTCTGACCCATCCTTGAAAATCCCTTCAGCAAGATTTTAGGTTCTAAGAATATGATTATACGTTATGGAGTTGATTATCCTCAGTGGCATAACGGAATGACAATTCCTCATTGCCACTATCATTAAAGAAAAACCACATGAATTTCACATGTGAAAGGTAATGTGATCACTTGTGAAAATCTACATGTGACACGTCATGTAAAATATCACCACACGTGAAGTTATATAAAAATGTACATATGCAACACAGGTGGGCATTTCACATGTGAAATCATGTGATTTCAAACATGTGAAATGATGTGGTTTTTCCATAAGGGTAACACCACCTCAAGTGACTTCCTGCATTCCCAAAATGCTTTCAGCGTTGTGACTTACTACCGAGACCACATATGTCAGTTCTGTCATGTTTACTGTGTTGGTGGGTGTCTTATTTTTGATGTTGATCGCCCTGGATAGAAGACAGACTGTCATAATACTACTATATTATGTGTAATAGCTCCCCTACATCAGGCTATAGAAATGGTAAATAATATGGTAAATAAGTCACTTTGCACATATACGCCTCAGAGAACACTTACATTTTCATGTAGTCTATGTATACTGCACAAATTATAAACGCATCATGCAACAATTTAATTGATCTTACTGAATTATAGTTCCTATGAGGAAATCAGTTAATTTAGATAAATACATTAGGCCCTAATTTATGGATTTCAAATGACTGTGCAGGGGAGCAGCCATGGGTGGGCCTGGGAGGGCATAGACCCATTCACTTGGGAGCCAGGCCCACCCACCGGGGTGTCAGGCCTAGGGCTCTTATACAGACAGAAATACTCCTCAGTTTCATCAGCTGTCTTGGTGGCCGGTCTCAGACGATCCCACAGGTGAAGAAGCCGGATGTGAACGTCCTAGGCTAGCGTAGTTAGACGTGGCACCACCCCCAGCCCCCCTCAGATGCATGTGAAGAAGACGGAGTCTGGTTGGATGTACTGCCAAATGTTCTAAAATGAAGTTGAAGGCAGCTTATGGTAGACAAATTAACATTCAATTATCTGGCAACAGCTCTGGTGGACAATTGTGCAGTCAGCATGCCAATTGCACACTCCTTCAAAACTTGAGACATCTGTGGCATTGTGTTGTGACAAAACTGCACATTATAGAGTGTCCTTTTATTGTCCCCAGCACAATTTGCACCTCTTTAACGATCATGCTGTTTATTCAGCTTCTTGATATGCCACACCTCTCAGGTAACTGGATTATCTTGGCAAAGGAGAAATGCTCACTAATAGGGATGTAAACAAATTTGAAATAAGCTTTTTTTTGCATATAGAACATTTCTGGGATCTTTTCTTTCAGCTCCTGAAACATGAGACCAACACTGTACATGTTGTGTTTATATTTTTGGTCAGCATATTTACATTTGTATATATACTGTACATATGCTCATCTAGTCTTATAGGAGCCAATTAGTGACTACTTTGGTAGATGGATGTCATAAACTTACCAGAAGAAATGAAAATATATAATTATTTCATGATCACTCTGAGATATGCCTCTTCACACAACTGGGGAAGAAAATATGTCATATATAGTGGAACATAGACAAAATAAGACATCTGCTCTTTAATTAACCAACACATCTTGAATCAATATTCATAATCTGTTATCTGTGCTCTTTGTCATAATGCACTATGACTTTAGGAAAATCACCTGTATCATTCATGTGCATTTTTCATTTCATATTCATCATCTGTTTTAGTGTTTTAGTGCTCTTTATCACAATGCTGTATGCGTTTAAAAAAAATCACCTGTATGGCTTGTGTGCTAAATGTAGAGATTGTGATGCTTATAATAGTTCCTCATCCATAGCAATGCCCTCTGAGACCCCAAGTCCCTTGACATAACTAGAGTTTAGGACTAGGTTCTAGCTGCATATTTCTTTGCTCAAAATTGAGTCATTGACATAGCCTTGTTCTGTTCAATCTTCTCTGCCTATATAGTACTCTAAATTCATGTTGTTAAGTTCAAAAGAATACACGCTAAAAATAGCTGACACCATTCAAACCAATGAGGGTTTTGAATTTTAAGCCAATCATCTTTTTCAGATAGAACCTTTGCCCCAAGCGCTCAATAAATCAAAAGGTGGGACAGGTCCCTTGAAGCAAAATGACATGCTCACCACAGAAACATGGTGTTATGGTGTGCATTCATGCAGTCATGACACTATTCACTATTTAGTCACTTTGAAAATATCACCAAAGACCCAACTTTGAAAATCCAATAATGTCCTATACGCTTCTAAGAAAGATTAAGGATAAGGATATTATTGTATTGTTGTTTGTTCAGCAGCCTTTGAAAATGAACCATTCCAAGGCATCGCATTATTCCCTTTCCTAATGGAAATGAGGGAAAACATCTGTGGGATTTGCGTTGTACCCTCGTGAGACATCGACAAGAGCGGTTGCAGTTTGTAGGAAAACACACAGTAAATCTGTAAAGCTGAGGGGAGACACATAGACTCTGGGTGGGTATAAACAAGGCCTGAACTTTGAGTGATCTTTAAATCCTGACGCAGACATGGCTGGCTACCCACGACGACTGTCAATGTCCAGGCCTCAGGGCTACAGTATAGTGGAAGCTGTGTCTGCTAACCCTGGTTAGCTGCGGATATAAACTGGCACCCACAAATCTGTGGTTAGATTTAAGATAGATAGATTTAAAGTGACGTTTTAATTTGTGGGTCAGGTGTGGTCCAAGAGAGACTCATGGCAGGTATGGTACATATTAAATGCACCCTTCACATAAGCTAGTGTGGTTTGCATTGCAGTTATGTGTGTGCATTTGCATGTGTGCCTGCTTACGTGTGTGTTCGTATTTTTTCCCAGGTTTGTCATATTGTGGAAGGCAGATGGTGGGTCTGTTCTGGCAGATGTGGTGCAGTTGAAGGTCTTGAAAATCAGACTCACATCGGTCTTTTCTGTGAACAAATAAATTATATTTATAGGAACTTTTAGTAAATGAATAGCAGAGGTGGTTTGTAGAGCGTGAAGTGGTCAGGCCTTGCACAGTGATCTCTGTGACCACCTCATCGAACCCACTGCCTGATATAAGAAAAGGAGTCTTAAGCCACTGACTGCATCCCAAATAACACCCTATTCTTTACATAGTGCACTACTTTTGGCCAGAGCCCCCTGGTAGTGCACACTATAGGGAATAGGGTGCCATTTGGGATGCAGTCAGTGGCTACAGCCTCCTCTTATGTGTTGTTGTTGATATAGAATAGTATAGAATAGAATATAGAATAGTACAGTATTCTGCTGTAGAATACTATACTACACACTGTAGTATCCTTTGATCATGTGCAGTACGAACTATAGAATGTTATAGAATATTACAATGTACAGTATACTACAGTGTTATCCGGGGAAAAAACACGGTAGTAAATACTATATTAATGGACACAAAAACATTACAGTCCACAAAGACACAATACGTTTTTAACTAAGTAAATACTACAGTATTGAATTTGCATATACCCCACCCATTCCCCTCCCCCATATCACAATTTGTGCCACTCATAAGTGAGAAACCTACATGCCAAGGAAAGATCATATATTGTGTTTCCTACAGCTTATGGAAAAGAGCAGAAGCTCTAAACTGTCCATTCAGACCTCCTTCCCTACCTACATTACATGTTATGGAATATTTGCTCTTTTAGTATTTCTCCAGTAGATTTCCTCAAGGAGGAAGCTTCCACTTCAATGTCAAAGATAATAAAACAAATGTACAATATAGTAAACACTAAATCAAATCAAATTACTACAGTAAATACTGCTGTACAATACAGTCTGCAAAAGCACTCAATAAACACTACAGTATAGTACAGTCTGCAAAAATATTACAGTAAATACCAAGGTTATTATAGTTGTTTTGATATTAGTTTTTATATCTATTAATTTTGGAATGTTTATTTTGAATTCAGTTTAGTTTAAAACCTGTTGAGGACAGAGGGCGCTGTTTTCACTTTGGAGGAAAATCGTGCCCAATTTAAACGGCCTCGTACTCAATTCTTGATGGTACAATATGCATTTTATTATTACTATTGGATAGAAAACACTCTCTAGTTTCTAAAACCGTTTGAATTATATCTGTGAGTAAAACAGAACTCATTTGGCACAAACTTCCTGACCAGGAAGTGGAAAACCTGAAATCGATGCTCTGTTCTAGGTCCTGCCTATAAATGGGCATGATACGTATTAGTATACATGCACGTCATACAACTTCCCCTGGATGTCAAGAGGCAGTGAGAGAAGAAATGGAGTGTTTATCTTGGTCTGAGATGGAATAAATCCTCTTGGAATGACGTGTCACCCATTTCCTGTTTTCAGGAAGGCGCAAGAAGGAACCGGGGATTGCCTTTTGAAAAGCTGTCGTTATAGGCGACGACTATCTCCGGCTTTGATTTTATTTGATACATGTGACAATATCATCGTAAAGTATGTTTTTTCAATATAGTTTTATTAGATTATTGAAATTTTTCGGGAGTTTTGCCGTGTTCCGTTCTCTTCCGTTTGTTGACATGGAGAGATTCGCGCCACTTGGGAAGTGTGCTTGCTAAATCGAGAGGGAAAAAGGCCGTTCTAAATCCAAACAATGATTGTTCCCGACAAAGGACCCCTTGTACAACATTCTGATGAAAGATCAGCAAAAGTAGGACCCATTTTATGATGCTATTTCATATATCTGTCGAACATGTGAACTAGTAGTTTGCGCCCAGCTTTTGGGTACTCTCTCGCCATACCTAAGCTGTATGTCGTAATGAAGTTATTTTTAGAATTCTAACACGGCGATTGCATTAAGAACTAGTGTATATCATTTCCTATACAACATGTATTTTTTTGTTATGTTTATGAATAGCTATTTGGTCAGAATATGTGTGTCAGAAAAAGTGTCAGAAAAATATCCGGACGTTGTGGGAAAAAGTAGCTACGTTAGCACAATGTATAACCACTGATTTCAGCTCTAAATATGCACATTTTCGAACAAAACATAAGTGTATGTATAACCTGATGTTATAGGACTGTCATCTGATGAAGCATATCAAGGTTAGTCAAAAATTATATATCTTTTGCTGGTTTGTTACGATCGCTAACTTTTGCTGCTGGGAAATGGCTTGTGTTTCTGGCTATTGTGGTAAGCTAATATAACGCTATATTGTGTTTTCGCTGTAAAACACTTAAGAAATCGGAAATATTGTCTGGAATCACAAGATGCCTGTCTTTCATTTGCTGTACATTATGTATTTTTCAGAAATGTTTTATGATGAGTATTTAGGTATTTGACGTTGGTGTCTGTAATTATTATGGCTGCTTTCGTTGCAATTTCTGATTGTAGCTGCAATGTAAACTATGATTTATACCTGAAATATGCACATTTTTGAACAAAACATAGATTTATTGAATAACATGTTATAAGACTGTCATCTGATGAAGTTGTTTGTTGGTTAGTTTGGTTGGTTCTTGGTTAGTTAGGTTGGCTTTGTGCATGCTACCTGTGCTGTGAAAAATGTCGGTCCTTTTTTGTATTTGGTGGTGAGCTAACATAAATATACGTGCTGTTTTCGCTGTAAAACATTTAAAAAATTGGACATGTTGGCTGGATTCACAAGATGTGTACCTTTCATTTGCTGTATTGGACTTGTTAATGTGTGAAAGTTAAATATTTCAAAAATATATATTTTGAATTTCGCGCTCTGCCTTTTCAGTGGAATGTGGGAGGAGTTCCGCTGGCGGAACGCCAGAGCAGTACAGGTTAAGTTAGTTTTCAGACCTTATTCGCTAGATGTTTGTATTTAAGTTGTATAAAAGTATGTATATTTAGTTTTTATATGATTTAGTTTCAGTTTTAGTGTTAGTGACAGGAAGCATGCAGGGGAGGCTTAGGAACCAGTGGGATGTCACTTCTTGCAACTGGGGGGTATTAATAATACATAAGGTGATGGGTAAGGTCATAGCATAGGTTAGCACTTCACATGCTACATAGAGCCCCACAGTGGAGGTGTCATAATACCCATAAAACCTCGCGGTCAAACAGGGATGTGTGTCACGCCCTGATCTGTTCCGCCTGTCCTTGTGATTGTCTCCACCCCCTCCAGGTGTCGCTTATTTTCCCCAGTGTATTTATCCCTGTGTTTCCTGTCTCTCTGTGCCAGTTCGTCCTGTATGTTTCCAAGTCAACCAGCGGTTTTCCCGTTCTCCTGCTTTTTGCATTCTCCTTCTTTCTAGTCTCCTGGTTTTGACCCATGCCTGTTTCTGGACTTTGTACCCGCCTGCCTGACCATTCTGCCTGCCTTGACCACGAGCCTGTCTGCCACTCTGTACCTCCTGGACTCTGATCTGGTTTTGACCTTTTTGCCTGTCCACGACCATTCTCTTGCCTTTTGGATTTTATTTTAAATTTTTAATTTTACCGTTATTTTACCAGGTAAGTTGACTGAGAACACGTTCTCATTTGCAGCAACGACCTGGGGAATAGTTACAGGGGAGAGGAGGGGGATGAATGAGCCAATTGTAAACTTAATTAATTAATAAACATTGTACGATTCCAACCATCTGCCTCCTGTGTCTGCATTTGGGTCTCGCCTTGTGCGTTGATAATATGGTTCCAATCGTTTTTCCACCATTCATTTTTCCCATAGGGGATTTTAGAAACACTTAAAATAAGATCTGTGTTTCATGTAGGCTTTCCTTGGAGTGACATTTTGATAATCATGTAAATCTCAAATTTCTCACAGATTTCGAATGAGGTTTTTTTGTGCAACACAGCTTTGAGCCGAAAGGTCGTTTTTTCCCCCTCCCAGGTCTCCATTAGCTCAGGAAGCGCAACGCAAAACACCTCCGTTGGAATCTGTGTTAAAACGGTGCACAGGAAGTGCATTTTTTTGTATTTGTAAAATCATTTTGGGTTGATGAATGTCCAAAACCGTATTGCACACGCAGTGATTATTAACGGTTAGACAAAGTGTGTCAGGACAGTTGTGCATGTTGGCCCCGCTGTGGTCAAATGTTGAAATGAGAACACATGGTTTTATGTCTTTGGGCTCCCGAGATATATGGTTATGTTTAAATTATAGTCCATTTCAATGTGACTTGGTTTTAAAATGAATATAACCGAGACTGGTGCAAAAAATAAGGTGTAAGGACACTCCAATCTAATTATTTTTACCTTTAGTATTACATTTAGGAAGAATCAAGTTAGCTACCTAGCCATTTTTCCCCCTGTGAGCTAGGGATAGCTAGTGATAATGATGCACAAACTAGGACTTTTTAAACATTCATCTCCTGGCTGCATTTACCCACCAGATTCAGTAGCTTGAAATCCCCCCAAATGCTTGAAAACCCCATTAATTTAGAAAATTACTAAAACGGAACATAGTTCATGTCACGTTCTGACCTAAGTTCCTTTTTTATCTTTATTTTAGTTTGGTCAAGGCGTGAGTTCGGGTTGGCATTCTATGTTGTTTTTCTATGTTTTGTTCTATGCGTTATATTTCTATGTGTTTGGCCTAGTATGGTTCTCAGAGGCAGGTGTCGATTGTTGTCTCTGATTGAGAATCATACTTAGGTAGCCTGTTTTCCCACTATGGGTTGTGGGTAGTTGTTTTCACCATTCGGGACTGTTTCGGTTTTCATTTTGATTCTCTTGTTCTTTTTGTATTTTGTATTCATTCTCATTAAAAGTTATTATGGATACGTACCACGCTGCATTTTGGTCCCCCTCTCCTCCCACCCACGAAAGCCGTTACAATTCATGCTGGTTTTTATTTCAGTTCGCTTTGCAGTCAAAAAAGAATAGTTTCAGTATAGTTTTAGTTTTTCAAACGGGTTTGTTAAATTATTTTAAGTTTACGAAAAGTGTTTTCATGATTTGTTTTTTATTTCGTTTTAGTTTACTATAATAACCTTGGTAAATACCACAGTACACTACATTAATTACAATAGTATATACTCTACTACTATTTTCTTTTACTACAGTATTTATACTGTAGGTAACTGTAAATACTAGAGTATACTACAGTAAACGCTACAGTGAATACTACAGTATGGTCCGCAAAAACACTACAGTGAATGCTATAGTATTTATGCCATAGTATTTTTTTTTTCATGTGGGGTGCTACAATGGCATCGATTTTCACAATTTCGGGAACTTGTCCCACTAATAGACAATCTGGATCGCCATTGGGGAAGCAGAGTTCACTCTCGTGACCTCCAGTGTTTCCTACACTGGACCAAACAACAAAATGCTCATGTGAACAGAGTCCATGGACAAAATATTAAACTGAATAGGCCCAGTGCAGTCAAAAATGAGATTTTCCTGTGTTTGATATACTGTATATATTCAAACTGAGGTTGGAGCAATACTGTGAAATTGTGAACATGATGATAATGCCCTTTTAGAGTAAGAGCCGTTTGAAAAGACTGCCTGTGTAAAGGCAGTCATTGTTGTTCTCCTCCTCAAACGAGGAGGAGCATGGATAGGACCAAGATGCGGATTGAGGGAAATAAGCCATGTTTTAATAAACACAGCAAACAAGACACTACAAAACTACAAAACAACAAAATGAGACTAACCTTCAACTGTCCTGTGAGGACACAGGAACAAACACCCACAAAAGCCTACTGCCTATGGCTACCTTAAATCTGGCTCCCAATCAGAGACAAATGAATGACAGCTGTCTCTGATTGAGACCCAATCTAGGCAGCCATAGACATAACTAGACAACCTAACAAACACTATCCCATACACATACAACACCCATGGACTAACCAAACACACACAACATACAATGCCCACCCCAACTCACGCCCTGACCAACTAAACATAATCAAAATAACATAAAAATAGGTCAGGAACGTGACAGCCTGAATTGTTTTATTTTTTATTTGATTTAACCTTTATTTAACTAGGCAAGTCAGTTAAGAACACATTCTTATTTACAATGATGGCTTACCGTGGCCAAACCCTCCCCTAACCCGGACGACGCTGGGCCAATTGTGCGCCGCCCTATGAGACTCCTGATCACGGCCAGTTGTGATACAGCCCGGGATCAAACCAGGGTCTGTAGTGATGCCGCTAGCCCTGCGATGCAGTGCCTTAGACCGCAGCGCCACTCTGGAGAATTTTCTGCCTATTTTGGTGGGGTTGAGTTTTGGCCAGCCTGACCACATCACCAGGCGGTAAATTAGATAATAGTCCTATAAGAAAGAGTTCCAAACCGCTCTGCCGATAACAGCTAGTTTTCAGTTTCCCCCTCCCAGTCAGACCATTTCCAGACTTTTAGCTAATTTCTTGCTTGAGAAATTGCTCTTTGCTAAGAAGCTATTTTGTTAATTTTTTACCATTTTAATTGAAAACAATCACAATAAGATAGTTAATTGTTAGCCAGAAATGGTTTGATATTGAAAATGGCTGTATTGGACCTTTAATATCCACAGTTCTCACTCAAAGTGCAATGGACATTCCTTTTGTGTGGATTTGTAGATAAGGGATAAGTTTAATCCCAACTAAGGAATGTGATTTTGTTTAAATAATTGAATGATGTGCCAAATTAATGAAAACATATTTAGTGATCGAGATAAAGACCAAGAATAACAGCATGGACATTGTGTATGGTCGAAGACAGTTTAATGTATTTGTGTTATAGCGGAGGTAACATTAAATCAAAGAGTAATGGCTGATTATTTATTCTTCTCTATCCTTATGAATAATTCTCCTTTAGACATCAGACAGGGTACATCCCAAATATCACACTTTTCTTTATACAGTGTACTACTTTTGACCAGGCTCACTTTTGAACACAGCCTGGTCAAAAGCAGTGCACTATATAGGGAATACTGTGCCATTTGGGAGAGGCCCACAGTATCCAGCAGACCTTTTACAGTACCATGCCAGTAATATAGACATATATACGTTTTCTTGACTGATGCCAACGCAAGCATATCTTCATAACAACATGATAACATCCATCAATTCCATGTATTATGGATATAGTGTGTACAGTATATGATGCTGCAGGGAAATCAGACTCAATAGAGATCTCTTCTTCTTCACAGCACACACATGAATGAAGATGAGAGAGGCTAGCAGCGAAATGAGCTAGCAAACTGTATTAAACATCCCTGTGTTTGCTAATTTAACCCATTTGGGACTGGGAGATATTGAAGCTCAGCATATGATGATTGAGAGTCACTTTGTCAGTCTCTCTATTTCCCACAGGCAAGCAATATGAAGTCTTACCGTAGACTCTGACCCCAGCGTTTATCCGTGACGTTTTTTCACTCCTGTCTCGCGATGCACAGTGAAAGACTTCTGAATGAATTTACATTACAGCATTACATCCTCAGTATGTTAAAGAATACTAGAACCTCAAGGGGGAAAGGGTTGTAAATGCTGTGTGTATTGTATAGTCCGCTTGTTTTCAAATTCAATCTCTCCATATCTCCCGGCAAAGAATATGACATTGTTATTCAATGTCTAACTCTCTGTGATTTGGAAGTTTAAGGCAGTAAATGACAAACAAATATTCCAAAGAATGAAATGTTGGTTGTGTGACAAGGAGATAATATTCATGGCGTATATGGACTGTGATAAATTTTGACGATTAGAAATGTGAACTGACAACTTGCATAAGGCACTGTGAAATCTAGCTGCCCTTAGAGACTGACATAGTGGAGCACATGACACAATTTATAGATATTATCCCCATAAAATAAAACAAAACATTGCAACTATTCCAACCAGAGTCCTATTGTCATACCACATTACAAAGTCGCTAGTTCTAGCCAAGAGATCTGATTGGTGAATTTGGGTAAAGTGATTTTGTCTTCTAGCTTGAAATAAACGTATTCATGTTACCATACTAGAGCTTATTGATTACTTTACATGTATAATGAATATACAGTACCAGTCAAAAGTTTGGACACACCTACTCATTCAAGGGTTTTTCTTTATTTTTACTATTTTCTACATTGCAGAATAATAGTGAAGACAACAAAACTATGAAATAACACATATGGAATCATGTAGTAAACTAAAAAGTGTTCAAAAAAATCGAAATATATTTTATATTTGAGATTCTTCAATGTAGCCACCCATTGCCTTGATGACAGCAATGCACACTTGGCATTCTCTCAACCAGCTTCATGAGGTAGGCACATGGAATGTATTTCAATTCACAGGTGTGCCATGTTAAATGTTAATTTGTGGAATTTCTTTCCTTCTTAATGTGTTTAAGCCAATCAGTTGTGTTGTGACAAGGTAGGGTTGGTATACAGAAGATAGCCCTATTTGGTAAAAGACCAAGTCCATATTATGGCAAGAACAACTCAAATAAGCACAGAGAAACAACAGTCCATCATTACTTTAAGACATGAAGGTCAGTCAATCTGGAACATTTCAAGAACTTTGAAAGTTTCTTCAACTGCAGTCGCAAAAACCATCAAGCGCTATGATGAAACTGGCTCTCATGAGGACCGCCACAGGAAAGGAAGACCCAGAGTTACCTCTGCTGCAGAGGATAAGTTCATTAGAGTTAACCGCACCTCAGAAATTGCAGCCCAAATAAATGCTTCACAGAGTTCAAGTAACAGACACATCTCAACATCAACTGTTCAGAGGAGAATGTGTGAATCAGGCCTTCATGGTCGAATTGCTGGAAAGAAACCATTACTAAAGGACAACAATAATAAGAAGAGACTTGTTTGGGCCAAGAAAGAATAGCAATTGACATTAGACCAGTGGAAATATGTCCTTTGGACTGATGAGTCCAAATTTGCGATTTTTGGTTTCAACCGCCGTGTCTTTGTGAGATGCAGAGTAGGTGAACGGATGATCTCTGCATGTGTGATTCCCACCGTGAAGCATGGAGGAGGAGGTGTGCTGGTGTGGGGGTGCTTTGCTGGTGACACTTTCTGTGATTTATTTAGAATTCAAGGCACACTTAACCAGCATGGCAACACAGCATTCTGCAGCGATATGCCATCCCATCTGGTTTGTGCTCAGTGCGACTCGTTTGTTTCTCAACAAGACAATAACCCAACACACCTCCAGGCTGTGTAAGGGCTATTTGACCAAGAAGGAGAGTGATGGAGTGCATCAGATGACATAACCTCCACAATCACCCACCTCAACCCAATTGAGATGGTTTGGGTTGAGTTGGACCGCAGTCTGAAGGAAAAGCAGCCAACAAGTGCTCAGCATATGTCGGAACTCCTTCAAGACTGTTGGAAAAGCATTCCAGGTGAAGCTGACTGAGAGAATGCCAAGAGTGTGCAAAGCTGTCATCAAGGCAAAGCTTGGCTATTTTGAATAATCTAAAATCTAAAATTAATTTGGATTTGTTTAACACTTTTGATTCCATATGTGTTATTTCATAGTTTTGATGTCTTCACTAGATTCTACAATGTAGAATACAGTATAAATAAAGAAAAATCTTTGAATGAGTAGGTGTATCCAAACTTTTTACTGGTACTATATACAATATGTTGGGGTCAATGGTGGGTGGATATGAACTAGGAGTATGGAAAGTTACTGAGTGAGACAATGAGGGGGGGCAGGAAGTTTAAATTCGATCAAACATGTAATTGTTAAATCTCATGGATCCTATGGACAGAGGCAAAGGGCAACACTCTGGTTTCAGTCACTGATAGGGTAGGACAGCCATGGATTAAGGAGGAGTGAGGAATTCGGCCCGAGGTCAGGTCAGATGAAGTGAGAAGGAACACTCCTATGACACACACACACATATACTTACATGCCCACAAAAGTTCTAACAGGAGGTGGGGCCATGTCTACACCCGTGAGAGGAACTAATTAAGTTCCTGACTAGCTACAGAGATGTGTTGGCTGTCTAGATGTGCAAGAAGGTGACTCCTAGTCGGAGGGTATACATATATGTGCTTGTGTAAACATGTCTTTGTCTTTGCAGCTGTTTGACTCAGTTGGTGAATAAACTTGGTTTGAGCTTTTACTAGTTGTCCGTGAGTTTAGTCTGTTAGTCAGAACCTACCAGTGATAACACAAATTGTCTTGTGTGTGAATACTTTAACGTTACAGACCAAACATAAAGCTTTGATCTGTGTAACTATCAAATGCTCCTTAAACTTTCATTAGATATAGTATACTTAAGATGTCCTTGGCTGATGTTCTCTTTCTAGCAATATCAACACTTTCAACTGGCAGCTGGCAAACAAACTGGAATTTACCATCCCTGTCTGAGCTGCAACTTTCTTTCTCTCTGTTTCACCGTTTAAAGTCAGTGACTGAATCCTTCGATGAGTTACGATTTTTTTCTAGAGTAATCTTTTGATATTCCCTGTTCTGCTTCCCTGCTCCGAGCCATGCCCCAATGTCAATGTCAGCCTAAAATATTGATATGGCAATGATCCCCAGCGTTGGCAAGCAGAGGAAGAGGACGTGTCGGAGGAGGAGTAGGAGGGGGAGAAGGGGAGAAAGCTAATGTAATTATTTTCTGTCCTCCCTCCTCCTCTGCCTTGAACCAACTGCAGGAAGGAACACACCCAGACACCCACGCACCCCCCCCACCCCCACCAAATACACACACTGCTGGAGGTCAAAACAAAATGGCGGAGCCAAAAAGCGAGATTACAGTGACGGAAAAGAATGGCACTGAGTTGAAAGAGCTATTGGGAGGAGAGAAGGAGAAGATGGATATGGTAAGTGACAGCCCGTCTCATGGGTAAAAGATAGCCACTGCCAAAGGAGAGAAGAAAGTAGCAGAGGTAGCCATAAACAAAAAGGTAGAAGAGGAAGGGGATAAGGAAAGTGGAATATTGGAGACGAGGCAGGGAAGAAACATTTTCAAATGCCAGCATGTTAATTAGGAAAATCATCACTTACTCATCATTACTTTAAGGGTTCTAGTTTATACACCTGTAGTTGATTAAACTGCCAAATCACAACATTAGTTTTGCCTTGGGCACAATTCTGTCTAGGAAAGCTGAACAGAGTACATATTCTATTTGAGGCTGGTACATTCTGTTCACATAGCATATTATACACAGACAGATACTATGGAAAATACTGCAATGATAAAATAATAGAATCCATTGAATTCTTGGTGGAAAACGCCTGAGAGTTTTTATAACAACCATAGCCTGCATACTTTTTAGAAAATGCTCAAAGTAAACTCAAGTGGTTATATTGGAGCCCCCTACATTCAATGAACATCCATTCTCATTGTAGAGTACAGGTTAAGAGAAGGTCAGGCCATCACTTATTGCTTGTCCTACGTGAGTAATATGGTTATTAATCCCACTTACATGACCCAGCAGTAATAGGAGCATTCAAATAGTACATTCTCCAAACAAATTAACCATACAGAAAGAGAGGGTTGGTAATGTATGGTGTGGGAGTCTCTCAGTCCCTGTGTCTGTCCCAAATGGCATGCTATTCCATTTACAGTGCACAACTTGGGAGCAGGGCCCATAGGAATTTGAACAGAAGCACCAAATAGGAAATAGAGTGGCATTTGGGATTGCGAATGATCTTAAAACAGCCCAGCCTTAATTAATCACCAAGCTTTTTCTCCATATCTCCATTTTAATATAACAGATACCGCTCTTTAAGTGTTAACTGCTTTTGGTTGCTGCTATAAGCAGATAAGTATCTGCTGCCTGCCTACTGTGTGTTGTGTTCTCCCAAAGCAGACCTGACACAGCCTTCAATGCCATTATGCCATGTTAAACGAATGACCTAACACACAACCCCATGTAACCACCTGCATTAGTAGCCCAGTGCAGAGCCAGACCAGACCTCTTACATCAGAAGCAGCAGCATGTGGCTGGCTATCATACTGTAGTCTAGAACTGTGTCCCAAATGGCACGCTTTGCCCTATATAGTGCATTACTTTTGACCAGGGCCCAGTAGTGCACTAAATAGAGAATATGGTGCCATTTGGGACACACTCTAGATTATGGACCCATGTGCCCCTAGGGGACATGGAGACACTGATCATAACAGAGCAATAGAACATTAATTAATAGCATTGTAATAAAGTGTCATACCGATGCCATTATGCACGCACAGCAGGGACCCATTTCTTATTGCCCTATCTTGGCTAACCAGCAGCAAGTCAGTTCAGTGCTACAGTACAGTGGCGGGGCAGAGTGGGCAAGACAACTCATGAAACACACACATGCGCACACACACACAGACATACACATATCGACGGAGCTGTAGTGGAGCGTGTCGAGAGCTTTAAGTTCCTCAGTGTCCAAATCACTAAGGACTTAAAATGGTCAACACAGCTCCTCTTCCTGCTCAGGAGGTTGAAAAGATTTGGTATGGGCCCTCAGATCCTAGAAAAGATCTACAGCTGCATCATTGAGAGCATATTGACTGGCAGCATCACTGCTTGCTATGGCAAGTGCACCGCCCTCTATCACATGGTGCTACAGAGGGATATGTGGACAGCCCAGCCGCGCTCGCCGCCATCCAGAACAGGTGTGAAAGGAAGGTCTGGAAAATTGTTAAAGACCTCAGCCACCCAAGCCATAGACCTTTCTCTCTGTTTCTGCATGTCAAGCCGTACCGGAGCAACACGTCTTACACAAACAGGCTCCGGAACAGCTTCTATTCCCAAGTCACAAGACTGCTAAATAGCTAACAAAATGGCTGCACAGACTATCTGCATTGACCCTTTTATTGTATTTGTGTGCACTTTATGCACACTCACACTGACACTCCAACAAACAAACACACGCACAGACACACATTCATACTGACTCTACACACAAGCACACACACTCACATACAATCATCATATATGCTGCTGCTACTCTGTTTATCATATCCTGATGCCTAGTAACCTTACCCCTATACACACTGTATCTACCCTACTACTCCAGTATCCCTGCACATTGTAAATATGGTATCGGCACTGACCCTGTATATAGCTTACTTACTTTCTCGTGTTCCTTTTTATTTCTATATCTCATGGGTTTTTTCTTCTACTTTATATGATAGATCCAATATGGAATACTGGATTGTTGGGAAAGAGCCTGCAAGAAAGGCATTTCACTGTACTTGTGCACGTGACAATAAAACTTGACACACACACACACGCGGCTCGCAGGCACACTGTCTGTCAGGATCAACAACAAGGTTAACAGCCTTTTAGCGAGCGGCAGAGCCAGCAACGTTCTGACTCCGGGCCCTTTAAAACAGATCCCTCTTCCCCGGCTCGTGACCTTATCTTGTTTAATGAAATTGAGTAGTGAGCAAGTTTAACTTCTCCCCGCTGCTTAACAGAGTGTGTCTTCCGTCACACGCAGGATAATGCAAAATGTGACAATCAGATCTCTGTCTACTCTTCCATAGTGTTCAATGATATGTCATGCCTGGACTCATGAACATGTACCCATAACACAATCCAAGAACATATTGTATAAGAGAAGAACAATACTGAGATCATAGCACCTATTGAATCAGAACTGCATTTTGGGCCCTGGTTAATTCATTAAATATGGTGCCTTTTGGGATGCACGGTGTGTGATGCAGGTACAGTGTCTTGCCACTGCAAGAGTCTCTTGGCACTGACAGTTTCCTCATCTCACTGGTGTGCAGCATTAGCCTTGAAAAGCAGCAAAAACATTTTGTATGTAATGTTGTTAAGACCCGAACGTCAGTCTGCCTGACAGCTGCATCCATCATTGTCAATGCAGACCTCAAGGTTCTGCCACATGATACACGAGGAATTTGAATGTCTCACTCAGGTGTCTCAAAACATTGTGGAGGGAGAGAGGAGGCAAAGCTAAGTGAAAGTGACAAGGCACACTACACCCTCCTCTTCTCCGTACTCCTCAGATATCTTTCTAACTGGCTGCGGATAGAGTCGGCCCTAACCGAATATTGTAGATATGCCACAACACTGTTTCAAATGCTTCATTGTTGATATCCAGAGTAAGAATTAAATAGTTGTTTTTACATTTCGTATCGACTTCAAATAAAACCAACATGGTACTTTTTGTGTCTTCTGCCACTTGTACAGACCATAACAAGCTCTGATATCTGAAAATATATGATTTTGTTTAGTTTCACATACACTGTGTGCTAATACTGTATATTTTGTGGCTTACGAGTCAAATGCCTGGATGAAGCCATAAGGAAGGTGTTTTCTGACTGAGTGATGTTGTCACGCCCTGATCTGTTTCACCTTTCTTTGCGATTGTCTCCACCCACCTCCAGGTGTCACCCGTTTTCCTCATTAGTCCCTGGGTACTTAGTCCTGTGTTCCCTGTTTGTCTGTTGCCAGTTTGTCAAGTCAACCAGTGTGGTTTTCCTCCCTGGTCTCCTGCTTCCCCACCTTCTCTCGGTTTTGTTAGTCCTCCTGGTTTTGACCCTTGCCTGTCTGAACTTGCCTACCTGACCTCGAGCCTGCCTGCCACTCTGTACCTCCTGGACTTTGACCTGGTGTTGATCTTTTGCCTGTCCATGACCATTCTCTTGCCTACCCCTTGGATTCTAATAAATATCAGAGACTTAAACAATCTGCCTTCCGTGGCTGAATCTGGGTCTCGCCTTGTGCCCTTATAGATGTCTGTGACTTCTCTCTCTGCCTAACTAGATCATCAGTTCATGAAAGAAACATGAAAGGGACTCACCTGCCTTTCATCATCTGGAGCCTGATTATTACACAAACCAGTCAATTAAAGGGAATTAGAGACTCGTTAAAAGGTTAGAAACACCGATTGCTGTTTGTGAAGTAATTTATAGTGTCATTAATGGACTTACTTATTTAATGTTTTGTTCATTTTAAATCACAGCCTTTTTAGACCAGGGATTGACCAGTTTTGGTCAGTCTGTTGTATAGTTGTGTTACTATTCAACCTATTCCTCCCTCCATAACTTCTCCTTACATGTACTGTGAGTGTTCTTATACAACTGTGAGGTATGTTGTTGCATTTTTTCAACTTTTAATCCACCCCTTTTCTTTACCCTCTCCTCCCTAAGCTTATTTTGTCCCTTCTCAATCTCTCTGCTTTGACTTTTGTCTTGTTTTTCTTCCACCTTGAACTTGTTCTTTGAACCAAAAAGAGACAGGAGACAGATTAATGCCACTCCTTTGAAATCATAGTCACATAGCTTCCAGACGGCCACCACCACCACTCGTACTCCACCTCCTCAACCATGAAAATAAATCTCCAGTTTCCCATCTGTTACTTCTGTATAATATCCACTGCCAAATATTCATCTTGATTTTTACCCAAATTGAAAACACAGAAGAGAGGGACTTTTATATGGGCGTTCACCGGCCAATGAAGTGACTGCCAGTGGGGGGAAGGGTAGAGGACACAGTTGATCTACAAAGCGAAGAGTTTTTAATTAAACACATTTATGTAGTATGTTAAAAGTAACTCATAAGGGTATTTGTATGCAAGTGTGTGTTTAAAGGCACGGAGCAGTAAACAAATGATTTTCCTGTGTTCTATATATATATATCAACACTACGAAGTTGGAATAATACTGTGAAATTGTGAAAATTACGATATGCTTTTTAGGGTAAGAGCTGTTTAAAAATACCGCCTTCAATATCAGGTTGTTTTGGTTACGTGGAGTTTTGCCCTGCCTGGTTTAAATGAGTAAATAGACCAAAAAGAAAGAGTTCCAAACCTCTATGTCAATAACAGCTAGTTTTGTTTTTCCAGTAGAATAGTTGCTTGAGAAATTACTCTTTGCTTTAAGACCGCTTTCATTCAAAACAATCACGGTATATTGAGATATTGAGATATAAATGGTTGCATTGGACCTTTAAGTCTTTGGCTGCATGATTCATGCATGAACAGTAAAAGGATTGTACATTTTACATGGGATAATGTACAGTAAAGTGTTGTACATATTACATGGAAATTCACAAAATCAATGAATTTACTGCAAGGTTGCTTTTACCAGGATATGACCTGAGCAATATAGGTATTTTTAGATTTCCTATTCCTAGGAATATATATTTAACCCTACATATACTGTACAGTAGAATAATGCAGTCCAATAAAGTAGTGATAATTTACACTGTGTCACGCCCGGATCTGAGATATCTCTGTTTTCTTTATATTTTGGTTAGGTCAGGGTGTGACTAGGGTGGGTACGTTAGTTTTTGTATTGTCTAGTTTTTTTTTGTATGTCTAGGGTTTTTGTAGGTCTAGGTGATTTGTATGTGTATGGTGGCCTGATATGGTTCCCAATCAGGGACAGCTGTTTATCGTTGTCTCTGATTGGGGATCATATTTAGGTAGCCATTTTCCCTTTGGTGTTTGTGGGTTCTTGTTCTATGTTTAGTTGCCTGTACTGCACTACTCATATTAGCGTCACGGTTTGTTAGTTTTGTTCAGTGTTCATTCTTAAATAAAGAAGAACGTACGCATACCACACTGCACCTTGGTCTCCTCCTTACAACGGCCGTGACACACTGTTTGAGCTGTAGAAGATGGAATTGGCTTCCTTGTACAGTATCCATTAGGGGTATGTTTGATTAGTTTTAATTTAATCAGGTTACTTTAGAGTAGAGTATTTGTGAAAAAGTTATTTAACCAGAGCGATGTAAATATGTGTGGGCTGAGAAACGGAAAGTTTGAATGACTTCTAATTCTGCCAGATGTCTGTTTCATAAATATAATGAGATGCAAATTGATGTTGTCACAAATAATCAACTGTGGCAGTGTACTGCTTTTACCTCCATATGTTTTGAGAACGGAAGACTTGTGCTGAGTTCTGAGAAACCTTGAGGTAGCTTCTAGCTTCTATTATTGTAATTGCTGACAACTTGTCAAAACAAGTTTTTATTATTTTGTTTTATTAAACATTCCACCATAATAAAGCATTTTAAAAACAATATGAAGAGTGCATTGATCCTCCTTGTGTTTTAAGCTTGTATCTTGTTGTTGTTGTTGTTGTGGAATGGGTTGTGTTGTGGCAATGTGTCTCACGATGGTACTCTACTGCATTATAGATGGTTTCAAATGTCAAAACCAAACCAAATGCTATTCTCTGTTCTTTTCCCTTCCAGAGCATAGGAGATGGAAGAGGACTGACCGTGGGAGACCAAGGGCAGACGCCTCCATTGATCTATGTGAGGAGGGTCTACGGTGCCAAACAACAAGGTGAGCTGTCTAATAAATGACAAGCACACAGATGGGGACTGTTTGCACGCCACAAGTGTAGCCTACAGTGCACAAAGCTGATTTATTGTGTCTGGTCTCTGCTCTGTTCACATAGTTTGGATAAAAGGGATGGTGTGTGTGAGTGCGTGCATGTCTGTCTGTCTGTCTGTGTCTGTGTGTGGTTAAGTTGGAGGGGTCATGTCTCACAGTGTGAGTGACATGGTCTGACAACCAAAACTGAGCACCTTCTTTCCATGCAAACAAATCCACCCTGTATACTGTAGGTGCGTGTGGCTGAAGACTGAATTATTGACGCGTGAGCATTGATTTCATGAATTAGCAAACAATGGCAAGACCTTGGAGGTGAAAGCAGTGTAGGGTGTGATAAAGTGTGTGATGTAGTTTGTTTGGTGTAGATAACTGTTCCATTGTGTGTGGAAGAACCCGAATTCCATTGAGTTCTCAGGGAAGCAGAAAATGACTAAATGTGTAACCAATTTTCTTCCTGCTTGTACAGGAATTGCAAGGCCAACAAAACACAAAGACAGTTGATGATCCTTAACCGTGTGATACTGACTCTGTGTCTCATGAATAGATCAAAGGGGAAATTGGTGTGCTACAATGTATTTCTGTGTTGTGGAAAAGTTAGGCTCAAATGGCACCCTTTTCCTATGTAGTGCACTATAAAGGGAATAGGGTGTCATTTGGGGTGCTACGTTTTGTTCCTCTAGTCTAGATGCTAGGGACATACCCTAAGCAAAAATGCTGAGCCAATAGCTGTCTTGGAGTAGGAATGAGTGATCAAGCATAGTTTTGCAAACTAATCGAAATTGCACACAATAAAGCTAATTTTAGAAGCCCTATTTAGAAGTAATGCCTGGCAAATACAAACAGGCCAGGGGCACCTGTGGTTTTAAGTGGCCAAATGTGCAGTCTCGGTTTATTCAATTTTGCAAGTCACTTAATTTAATGTAGCTCTCATTTGATAGGGTTGTATGGGGATAGAGGAGTGTTCTGTAACATTTGCATAGCAAACTTTACATAGCAGGTTGTCATCGCAATTATAAAACCACATAAATGCAAAAGAACAGTCTGTTCACGTTTAGTTTTGTTGTTGCAGACAACACAGTAGTTATTTATTCAACGCAGGGTTTGTAAATGGCTCTCCTCTTTGGATGAATGTGGCATTTTGCCGCCATGTGATTGTGTCAAACATCAAAGGGCTGAGTGATTGGGGATAGGCTATAGAACGTTGTAAAACAGACAAAGATATATCAAAGCCTTAAATTATCGTAATGATTCAGAATCAGTGCTTTACAGCGTACATGCGATTGAGATCAGTCAACCGGTGAAAATGCATAATTAGAATCGGAATCAGAGTCACCTTTATTTGCTAAATACATTTACATGTACAGGAATTTGTGAAACGGTGCTGCCACAATAAACAGAACATACAGGCATTAAACAGGTTATACAGACCACATATGTAGAAGCAGAGTTTACACCAATGTGGTATGCACATTATGGTCACTAAGCTAAGAACTACAGGCTACACTACATGATACATTCTGTATGTAGAGATGTATAAATAAAAACAATCGGTGATGTAGTGGTAGAAAATAAGGTGGGTAAAAGCTGATAGGTTATGGCAAATTAAGTAACACTTCCTTTATGGTCAATACATTTTACGTGTTCAAGGCGTTTAAGTGTGTGTACCCTCCACTACTCCACTGATTGACATGTGTGATCATACCCAGTTAGGGTGCGAATAAAAAAAAAGATATTATCATCTAGAAGTTTATTTATGTTTACAAGAGGAGAAAGTGAGATGACTAAGGACATAGTCACAATCAATGCTAAAAAACGCAAGAAACCGATAACTCGAATATGCATTACCTTAGACCACTGTGCTACTCACACCTACTCATTCCAGGATTTTTCTTTATGTGTACTCCAATATACAGCTACTACGTTGAACTGAGAAATCAACTTTATGGCTGTTAAGTTTGACTACAACAGATGGTAGCATTGTTCATTCATCCTCATGTAGTTATTTATTTATTGGCAAAGACGAAAGAAAGTCAGGCTGCGACTCACGACTTCCTTTGATTCATAAAGGATGAATGTGTATAGTACACCATACATTTGAAGGGAATTGTGTTGCGTCCATGCCAAACAGGGCTGAACTGCACCACTCCTCGAATAAGACAACGTGGCTAAATCAATCATCTCTTTGGAAACACTGTATGGTTGTATTTTTTTGTTACTTTTTTCAGGATACTATGATGATTTTCTGTCATAGCCCTATTTTTTCCCCCCTTTTTCTACCCAATTTCATCATATACAATTGGTAGTTACAATCTTGTCCCATCGCTGCAACTCCCGCACGGACTCGGGAGAGGCGAAGGTCATGAGCCGTGCGTCCTCCGAAACACAACCCAGGCAAGCCGCACTGCTTCTTGACACAACGCCAGCTTAACCCAGAAGCCAGCCACACCAATATGTCGGAGGAAAAACTGTACACCTGGCAACCATGTCAGCATGCATTACGCCCAGCCAACCACAAGAGTCGCTAGTGCACAATGGAACAGGAATATCCCTGCCAGCCAACCCTCCCCTAAACCGGACGACGCTGGGCCGATTGTTCGCCTTAGACCACTGCGCTACTCGGGAGGCCGTCATAGCCTTTTCTATCAAGACCATTCATCTTCAAAGGGTGTGAAGCAGAGGAGGCTGGTAGAAGGAGCTATAGGAGAACAGGCTCATTATAATGGCTGGAATGGAATAAATGACACGATATCAAACACATCAAACATATGATATGTTTGGACACACCTACTCATTCCACGATTTTTCTTTATTTTTACTATTTTCTACATTGTAGAATAATAGTGAAGATTTCAAAACTATGAAATAACACATATGGAATCATCTAGTAACCAAAAAAGTGTTAAACAAATTAAAATATAGTTTAGATTCTTCAAAGTAGCCACTCTTTGCCTTGATGACAGCTTTGCACACGCTTGGCATTCTCTCAACCAGCTTCACCTGGAATGCTTTTCCAACAGTCTTAAAGGAGTTCCCACATATGCTGAGCACTTGTTGGCTGCTTTTCCTTCACTCTGCGGTCCAACTCATCCCAACCTATCTCAATTGGGTGGAGGTCGTGTCACGTTCCTGACCTATTTATGTTAGTTTGTTATGTGTGTTAGTTGGTCAGGACGTGAGGTTGGGTGGGCATTCTATGTTTTCTGTTTCTGTGTTGGTTTTGGGTTGCCTGGTATGGCTCTTAATTAGAGGCAGGTGTTTGGCGTTCCTCTAATTAAGAGTCATATTTAGGTAGGCGTTGTCACAGTGTTCGTTGTGGGTGATTGTCTTCCGTGTCTGTGTCTGTACACCACGCGGGACTGTTTACGGTTTGTTCGTTTTGTGTAGCCTATGTTCCTATTCGTGCGTTTTCTTGTTTTATGTAAGTACGTCGTCTAGGTCTGTCTTCACCGTTTGTTGTTTTTGTTAGTTTAGTCACTTTCGTGTTTTGTTAAATAAATTATGTCTTTAAACTCCACTGCGCCTTGGTTCGATCACTACTCCTCCTTTTCGGTAGAAGAGGAGGAGGACCGCCGTTACAGAATCACCCACCAAATCTCCAGAACCAAGCAGCGGAGTAAACGGAGTAAGGGACAGGAAAAGAAGGAGGAATGGACTTGGGACGATATATTGGACGGGAAAGGTTGCTACACATGGGAAAGATCCTGGCTGGTAGGGATCGCCTACCATGGGAACAGCTGGAGGCACTGAGGAGAGCAGAGGCTACCGGAGAGAGGAACCGGAGTTATGAGGGAACGCGTCTTGCACGGAAGCCCAAAAAGCCCGTGAGTAACACCCAAAAATTTCTTGGGGGGGGGCTAAGAGGTGGTGGGCCAAGGGCAGGTGGGAGACCTGCGCCCACTTCCCAGGCTTACCGTGGAGAGCGGGAGTACGGGCAGGGGCCGTGTTACGCAGTAGAGCACACGGTGTCTCCTGTACGAGTGCATAGCCCAGTGCGGGTTATTCCACCTCCCCGCACTGGTAGGGCTTGATTGGGTATTGAGCCAGGTGTCATGAGGCCGGCTCAACGCGTCTGGTCTCCAGTGCGTCTTCTCGGGCCGGCATACATGGCACCTGCCTTACGCATGGTTTCCCCGGTTCGCCTACATAGCCCGGTGCCGGTTATTCCACCTCCCCGCACTGGTCGGGCAACCGGGAGCATTCAACCAGGTAAGGTTGGGCAGGCTCAATGCTCAAGAGAGCCAGTTCGCCTGCACGGTCCGGTATTTCCGGCGCCACCTCCCCGCCCCAGCCTAGTACCTACAGTGCCTACACTACGCACTAGGCTACCAGTGCGTCTCCTGAGCCCTGTTCCTCCTCCACGCACTCTCCCTGTAGTGCGTGTATCCAGTTCGGTGCCTCCAGTTCCGGCACCACGCACTAAGCCTCCTGTGCGTCTCCAGAGCCCTGTACACACTGTTTCTTCTCCCCCTACTAATCCTGATGTGCTTGTCCTCAGCCCGGTGCCACCAGTGCCGGTACCACGCACCAGGTATAGAGTGTGCTTTGAGAGTCCAGTGTGCCCTGTCCCTGCTCCCGCACTAGTATGAAGGTGCGTGTCCTTAGCCCGGTGCCTCCAGTTCCGGCACCACGCACCAGGTCTACAGTGTGCCTTATCCGGCCAGAGCCATCCGTCTCCCCAGCGCCATCTGAGCCATCCGTCTCCCCAGCGCCATCTGAGCCATCCGTCTCCCCAGCGCCATCTGAGCCATCCGTCTCCCCAGCGCCATCTGAGCCATCCGTCTCCCCAGCGCCGTCTGAGCCATCCGTCTGCAATGAGCCTGCAAAGCCGCCCGTCTGCCATGAGCCTGCAAAGCCGCCCGTCTGCCATGAGCCTACAGAGCCGTCCGCCAGACAGGAGCCGCTAGAGCCGCCCGCCAGACAGGAGCCGCTAGAGCCGCTCGCCAGACAGGAGCCGCTAGAGCCGTCCGTCAGACAGGATCTGCCAGAGCCGCCAACCAGACAGGATCTGCCAGAGCCGCCAACCAGACAGGATCTGCCAGAGCCGCCAACCAGACAGGATCTGCCAGAGCCGCCAACCAGACAGGATCTGCCAGAGCCGCCAGCGAGCCATGAGCGGCCAGAGCCGTCAGAGAGCCATGAGCGTCCAGAGCTGTCAGCCTGCCATGAGCGTCGAGAGCCGTCAGCCTGCCATGAGCGTCGAGAGCCGTCAGCCTGCCATGAGCGTCGAGAGCCGTCAGCCAGCCATGAGCGTCGAGAGCCGTCAGCCGGCCATGAGCGTCGAGAGCCGTCAGCCGGCCATGAGCGTCGAGAGCCGTCAGCCTGCCATGAGCGTCCAGATTCGTCAGTCAGCCAGGAGCTGCCCTTCAGCCAGAAATGGCTATATACCCAGTACTGCCCCTCAGTCCAGAGCTGTCTCTCTGTCCGGAGCTGCCTTTCAGTCCGGAGTTGCCCCTCTATTATGATCTCACTCTCTATCTTGATCTACCTCTTTATTCTTATCTATCCCTCTGTCTTGATTTATCCCTCTTTCCCCGGTGCTGTCCCTGTCATGGATGTTACAAAGAGGATTTTGTGGGGGTAAGATATGGGTGGACATTTTTAGGGGTAGATGGAGGTTGGGATTGACTATGGTGGTGTGGGGACCTCGCCCGGAGCCTGAGCCACCACCGTGGTCAGATGCCCACCCAGACCCTCCCCTAGACTTTGTGCTGGTGCGCCCGGAGTTCGCACCTTATGGGGGGGGTTATGTCACGTTCCTGACCTATTTATGTTAGTTGTTATGTGTGTTAGTTGGTCAGGACGTGAGGTTGGGTGGGCATTCTATGTTTTCTGTTTCTGTGTTGGTTTTGGGTTGCCTGGTATGGCTCTTAATTAGAGGCAGGTGTTTGGCGTTCCTCTAATTAAGAGTCATATTTAGGTAGGCGTTGTCACAGTGTTCGTTGTGGGTGATTGTCTTCCGTGTCTGTGTCTGTACACCACGCGGGACTGTTTACGGTTTGTTCGTTTTGTGTAGCCTATGTTCCTATTCGTGCGTTTTCTTGTTTTATGTAAGTACGTCGTCTAGGTCTGTCTTCACCGTTTGTTGTTTTTGTTAGTTTAGTCACTTTCGTGTTTTGTTAAATAAATTATGTCTTTAACCTGTTGGGGATGGGGGCGCTGTTTAGACTATTTATGCTAATTTGGCTAATTTTTGAAACGGCTTCCCACAAAATCCTTGATCGTACAATATGCATATTATTATTATTATTGGATAGAAAACAGTCTATAGTTTCTATAGGAGTTGAAATTTTGTCTCTAAGTGGAACAGAGCCCATTCTACAGCAATTTCCCTGACATGGAGTCAGATTTGAGAAATGTTGGCCACTCTTCTGAAGTCAGTTAAAAGGGCACTGTCATTGCTATGACTATACGGACACTTCTTACGTCTTCCCCTGGATGCCTTTACGTGATGACGATTCCAATGGGGTCGATTGCGCGTTCACAGGCCCTATAAATGAAAAAACCCTGTAGCTAGCAAGTCTTTCCTTGGTGCGTAACGCGCGTGCTGGACACCGACCCGCTCCTGTTCCAAGCTTAGTTTAGCCTGTTATATTTCTCCGGTCATCTTTTCACTCGTTATAGGAGTTAAAAACATCATAAGGTAGTTAATTTAAAGCGTTTTATAGCAATTTATATCCGTTTAGTGCGATTTTGGGACATTTATTTCTTTAACGCTGTGAATAGGTGGGCACGCTTTCAGTTCATCCCGAACGCAGTTGGCATTTTCACATGGCAAGAGGACAGCTTTCCACCAAAAGACGATTCCTCCCAAGAAAGGATCCTTTGCCCAAGATACTGATGGAAGAACAGCTCAAGGTAGGACATTTTTATTATGATAAATCGTGTTTCTGTCGAAACATTTTAGTGGCTTAGGACGCCATGTTTTTTGACGTAGCTTCGCTTGGCGCAAACTGTATTGAAAAGTAAGGATAAATTAAAAAATGTAATAACGCAATTGTATTAAGAATTAAATTGTCTATCAATCCCTGTCCACCCTATATTTTTTAGTCACGTTTATGAGTATTTATGTATAAGAGTAGATCACTGTCTAAGTGGCGCAAGGACTTTTTCTTTACCAGCTTGTCTACATTTCACATTGTCTAACCATGATTTTGGTGGCTAAATATAAACATTTTCGATCAAACTGTATATGCATGTTGTAATGTGATGTTACAGGAGTGTCATCGGAAGAATTCTGAGAAGGTTAGTGAAAAAATTAATATCTTTTGGCGATGTTGACTTTTATCGCTCACTTTGGCTAGAATCAATGCTGGGCTGCTAATTGCTATGTGCTAAGCTAATATAACGATTTATTGTGTTTTCGCTGTAAGACACTTAGAAAATCTGAAATATTGTCTGTATTCACAGGATCTGTGTCTTTCGATTCGTGTATGCTGTGTATTTTTACGAAATGTTTGATGATTAGTAAGTAGGTAAACACGTTGCTCTAAGTAGTTTTTCTATTCCATTTGTGACGGTGGGTGCAATTGTAACCTATGCCATCTACCTGAAATATGCACTTTTTTCTAACAAAACCTTTCCCATACCATAAATATGTTATCAGACTGTCATCTAATGAGTTTTTTTGTTGGTTAGGGGCTATAAATATCTTAGTTTAGCCGAATTGGTGATGGCTACTGGTGTTGGTGGACAAATAAAAGATGGTGGATTATGCTAATGTGTTTTTAGGTAATAGATGTACATCTTTACATATTGTGTCTTCCCTGTAAAACATTTTAAAAATCGGAAATGTTGACTGGATTCACAAGATCTGTGTCTTTCATTAGCTGTATTGGACTTTAATGTGTGAAAGTTAAATATTTAAAAAAAATATCTTTTTTGAATTTCGCGGCACTGGTTTTTCAGTGGGGGGGGGGGGGGGGGTGCCGCTAGCGCCACGCTGATCCTAGACAGGTTAAACTCCACTGCGCCTTGGTTCGATCACTACTCCTCCTTTTCGGTAGAAGAGGAGGAGGACCGCCGTTACAGGTCGGGTGATTGTGGAGGCCAGGTCATCTGATGCAGCACTCCATCACTCTCCTTCTTGGTCAAATAGCCCTTACACAGCCTGGAGGTGTGTTGGGTCATTGTTCTGTTGAAAAACAAATGATAGTCCCACTGAGCACAAACCAGATAGGATGGCGTATTGCTGCAGAATGATGTGCAAATTTGGACTCATCAGACCAAAGGACAGATTTCCACCGGTCTAATGTCCATTGCTCGTGTTTCTTGGGCCAAGCAAGTCTCTTCTTATTATTGGTGTCCTTTAGTAGTGGTTTCTTTGCAGCAATTTGACCATGAAGGCCTGATTCCCGCAGTCTCCTCTGAACAGTTGATGTTGAGATGTGTCTGTTACCTAAACTGAAGCATTTATTTGAGCTGCAATTTCTGAGGCTGGTAACTCTAATGAACGTATCCTCTGCAGCAGAGGTAACTCTGGGTCTTCCTTTCCTGTGGTGGTCCTCATGAGAGCCAGTTTCATCATAGCGCTTGATGGTTTTTGCAACTGCACTTGAAGAAACTTTGAAAGTTCTTGAACTGTTCCGGGATTGACTGACCTTGATGTCTTAAAATAATGAAAGACTGTCTTTTCTCTTTCCTTATTTGATTTTTTCTTGCCATAATATGGACTTAGTCTTTTACTAAATCGGGCTATCTTCTGTATACCACCATACCATACATCACAACACAACTGATTGGCTCAAACACATTAAGAAGGAAAGACATTCCACAAATACATTTTTAACAAGGCACACCTGTGAATTGAAATGCATTAAAGGTGACTACCTCATGAAGCTGGTTGAGAGAATGCCAAGAGTGTGCATAGCTGTCATCAAGGCAAAGGGTAGATACATTGAAGAATCTCAAATATGAAATATATTTGGATTTGTTTAATACTTTTTTGTTGATTACACGATTCCATAAGTGTTATTTCATAATTTTGGTGTCTTCACTATTATTCTGCAATGTAGAAAATAGTAAAAATAAAGAAAAACCCTTGAATGAGTAGGTGTGTCCAAACGTTTGACTGGGAAGAGGTAGAATTATCACTTTTGCAACAAACTGTCAAAATTAAGACCAGAATTGACGTGTTTCACTCTAACTAAGCCTAAAACATTATTTTTTGATGAAAAAATAATTGTTTAATGAAATGTGCTCTTTAATTTCCTAAATTAAGTTCGCACTGCATTTATGTGCTTGTATGCATGCCTGTTCTTCTTCAGGCAGAATTCTGTAAGTGTTTTGTTTGTTCTTCTGAGAACTGTGTGTGTGTGCATGCGAGCATGCATTAGTGTGTGCAGCTGTATTTTCTATGGATCCATTTCTGTGATTGTGTAGAGAGCGTAAAGACAAGATCTGCGTCCCCCTGCATCCCTGGCACCCTATTTATTTCCTATATAGTGGACTACTTTTGACAACCAGAAACCTTGTCAAAAGTAGTAAACTATATAGGAAAAGTGCCATTTGTGTTGCAAACCCACACTTCATCCGACAGCTTTCTCCTCAAGGACCTAGTGTTCTTCCCTGAGGTCAGATTCATATTGAATTAAATCAAGTGGAATAGAGAACTGGGAAACCTAATGGGAAATATAGTCACTGACAGGCAGAAATGCACGGTCATCATATCAGTCAAAACACATTACAGACTCGCTGGGAGCCTAAATCTCTCTCAATGAACTCAAAAGGGCATGGGATAGCATGAATAAAGGCAAATCACCTAGATTGGATGATATTCCCCCTGAAATCTTTTGAATTTGGAATAAATTAGATCCACTATTGCTTGAAATTATTAACACAACCATTCACAAAGGTTAATTTATATGAATACAGCACTAATTTTGCTTTTATTAAAAAAAAGATAAGGATGCCACCCAGAGTTCTCACTATTTCCCCCTATCTTTGATAAACACAGATATTAAACAATTTTTCAAAATGTTGTAATCCCATTTCGACACTTACTTAACAAATTGGTCCACATGGACCAAAGCAGGTTTGTTAATAACCTCTAAAGAGTCACAAACACGGATCCGGGATCCCCCCCATCAAAAAAGCTGACTAGCATAGCCTAGCCTAAAGCCACAGGGATATCTTATAATAAAATGTTCATGAAATCACAAGTCCTAGACACCAAATGAAAGATACACATCTTGTGAATCCAGCCATCATTTCTGATTTTTAAAATGTTTTACAGGGAAGACACAATATGTATTTCTATTAGCTAACCACCATAGCAAAAGACACAACTTTTTTTTCCCACCATTTTTTTCCTGCATAGGTAGCTATCACAAATTCGACCAAATAAAGATATAAACAGTCACTAACCAAGAAACAACTTCATCAGATGACAGTCTGATAACATATTTATTGTATAGCATATGTTTTGTTTGAAAAATGTGCATATTTCAGGTATAAATCATAGTTTTACATTGCAGCCACCATCACAACTCTCACCAAAGCAACTAGAATAACTACAGAGAGCAATGTGAATTACCTAAATACTCATCATTAAACATTTATGAAAAATACACAGCGTACAGCAAATGAAAGACAAAGATCTTGTGAATCCAGCCAATATTTCAGATTCTTTAAATGTTTTACAGCGAAAACACAATTTAGCATTATATTAGCTTACTACAATAGCCAACCACACAGCAGCTTTGATTCATGCACGTTAGCGATAGCGAATAAACCAGCAAAAGATATTACATTTTTCACTAACCTTCTCAAAACTTCATCAGATGACAGTCCTATAACATCATATTACACAATACATATATTGTTTGTTCGAAAATGTGCATATTTAGCGGCACAAATCATGGTTATACAATGAGAATAGTAGCCAAGCTGCAAAGAAAATGTCGGGAGAAATCTTGGGAGAGGCACCTAATCTAATCAATAACTAATCATAAACTTGACTAAAAAATACAGGTTGGACAGCAAATGAAAGATACATTAGTTCTTAATGCAACCGCTGTGTTAGATTTTTAAAATTAACGTTACTACGACATACAGCGTGCGTTAAAGCGAGACCGCACCGAAATTAATGCGGAATAGTAGTTTTACATTTTTCAACAGAACAACGAATTAACATCATAAATAGTTCTTACTTTTTGATGAGCTTCCATCAGAATCTTGGGCAAGTTGTCCTTTGTCCAGAATAATCGTTGCTCCGGCTGTAGAATGTAGTCTTCAGCTTAGGAATTAGAAGCAAACATTAGCTATGTGGCCCAGACGTGTCCAACTCTTCATTACGCAGCACAAAGAAAATTCCGAAAATCGCAATATACTGATATAAAATGATATAACTCGGTTTAAAATAACTACATTATGACGTTTTTAACCTGTCCAGGATGAGCGTGCCGCTAGCGGCACACCCCCCCCCCCCCCCCCCCACTGAAAAACCAGTGCCGCGAAATTCAAAAAAAATTTTTTTTTTAAATATTTAACTTTCACACATTAAAGTCCAATACAGCTAATGAAAGACACAGATCTTGTGAATCCAGTCAACATGTCCGATTTTTAAAATGTTTTACAGGGAAGACACAATATGTAAAGATGTACATCTATTACCTAAAAACACATTAGCATAATCCACCATCTTTTATTTGTCCACCAACACCAGTAGCTATCACCAATTCGGCTAAACTAAGATATTTATAGCCCCTAACTAACAAAAAAACTCATCATATGACAGTCTGATAACATATTTATGGTATGGGATAGGTTTTGTTAGAAAAAAGTGCATATTTCAGGTAGATGGCATAGGTTACAATTGCACCCACCGTCACAAATGGACTAGAATAATTACAATGAGCAACGTGTTTACCTAACTACTAATCATCAAACATTTCGTAAAAATACACAGCATACACTAATCGAAAGACACAGATCCTGTGAATACAGACAATATTTCAGATTTTCTAAGTGTCTTACAGCGAAAACACAATAAATCGTTATATTAGCATAGCACATAGCACATAGCAGCCCAGCATTGATTCTAGCCAAAGTGGGCGATAACGTCAACATCGCCAAAAATATATTAATTTTTTCACTAACCTTCTCAGAATTCTTCAGATGACACTCCTGTAACATCATATTACACAATCCATATAGAGTTTGATCGAAAATGTTTATATTTAGCCACCAAAATCATGGTTAGACAATGTGAAATGTAGCTCAGCTGGTCAGAAAATGTCCTTGCGCCACTTAGACAGTGATCTACTCTTATACATAAATACTCATAAACGTGACTAAAAAATATAGGGTGGACAGGGATTGATAGACAATTTAATTCTTAATACAATTGCGGAATTACATTTTTTAAATTATCCTTACTTTTCAATACAGTTTGCGCCAAGCGAAGCTACGTCAAAAAACATGGCGTCCTAAGCCACTAACATTTTTCGACAGAAACACGATTTATCATAAGAAAAATGTCCTACTTTGATCTGTTCTTCCATCAGTATCTTGGGCAAAGGATCCTTTCTTGGGAGTAATCGTCTTTTGGTGGAAAGCTGTCCTCTTGCCATGTGGAAATTCCAACTGCGTTCGGGATGAACTGAAAAGCGTGCCCAGCTATTCACAGCGTTTCAAAAATAAATGTCCCAAAATCGCACTAAACGGATATAAATTGCTATAAAACGCTTTAAATTAACTACCTTATGATGTTTTTAACTCCTATAACGAGTAAAAAGATGACCGGAGAAATATAACAGGCTAAACTAAGGCTTGGAACAGGAGCGGGTCGGTGTCCTCCACGCGCGTTACGCACCAAGAAAAGACTTGCTAGCTACAGGGTTTTTCAATTTATAGTGCCTGTGAACGCGCAATCGACCCCATTGAAATCGTCATCACGTAAAGGCATCCAGGGGAAGACGTAAGCAGTGTCCGTATAGTCATAGCAATAACAGTGCCCTTTTAACTGACTCCAGAACAGTGGCCAACATTTCTGAAATCTGACTCCATGTCAGGGAAATTGCTGTAGAATGGGCTCTGTTCCACTTAGAGACAAAATTTCAACTCCTATAGAAACTATAGACTGTTTTCTATCCAATAATAATAATAATATGCATATTGTACGATCAAGGATTTTGTGGGAAGCCGTATCAAAAATTACACGATTAGCATAAATAGTCACAACAGCGCCCCCATCCTCAACAGGTTAACACCTATATCGAATAAAATCAGAGCCGGATATATCTAAGGCCTATAACGAGAGCTTTCCAGAATGCCATTCTGAGGTCTGTCTCGCGTCATGGCGAACGTTGAAAAGAGTGCACCCCACGTTCCAAGACCCTTTATATGGCCTCAGATCTGCCTAGCAACTCCATTCCAATTCTCAGTGCTTACTGACATCGAGGGGAAGGCGTATGCAGTGCATGTCGACCAATAGAATACATGCAAATTAATAAACTGACCCTGGAATAGAGTGCCTGATTTCAGATTTCTCACTTCCTGACAGGAAGTTTGCTCCAACTTGAGTTCAGTTTTACTCACAGATATAATTCAAACGGTTTTAGAAACTAGAGAGTGTTTCTATCCAATAGTAATAATAATATGCATATTGTACGAGCAAGAATTGAGTATGAGGCAGTTTAATTTGGGAACTAATTTTTAAAGTGAAAACAGCGCCCCCATATTGACAAGAAAAGACTTTACCCTCGGATAATCTCCGTCGACTATTATATACAGTATCTTAAATGCTTCATCAGAAACAACAGCTCCTTGGGCTGTTTATCCTCTTGATTAGGCTCCAATTCATTAATATCATTCAAATGCTATGTGCGGCCATAGTTATAACCTGCAATATCTGCTCTGCTCCGTTCAGAATCATTTCGAAGGAAATAACACCAACTTCTCTATAATATACTGATCACTTCATCTCATTACACGCGGACAATATTTTACTATATCCAGAAAATGTATATCAATCTCTCCCAAACGCATTGACGATCATAGATAAATTCAGCTTCACATCAAGTTATAAAATTAATCTATCCAAATCAGCCCTACTGCCTATGAAAACGCTGATTGATGACTCCACCTCTACTTATGGACTCCCAATCATTTCACATTTAAAATATTTGAGAGTAGATATATTTCCATCTTCAGATAAAACCACTGCCAGAAACTTTTACAGAATGATCAAATCTGACCCCAGTAGATGGACTAACATCCCTGTTGCTTTAATTGGCAGAATATCTATTGTCACAATTAATAAACAGGGCAAAAAAGAAACGTCCTCTCTCTGTCAACTGCGTTTATTTTCAGCAAACTTGATATGTGTAAATATTTGTATGAATATAACAAGATTCAACAACTGAGACCATAAACTGAATAAGTTCCACAGACATGTGACTAACAGAAATGGAATAATGTGTCCCTGAACAAAGGGGGGGGGGGGGGGGGTAAAATCAAAAGTAACAGTCACTATCTGGTGTGGCCACCAGCTGCATTAAGTACTGCAGTGCATCTCCTCCTCATGGACTGCACCAGATTTGCCTGTTCTTCCGGTGAGATGGCACCTGGGCACCTGCTTGGGGGAACGGTATGGGAGGTTGGGTGTGGAGGATCACTTCTTTGTGTATATTTTCCTTGTATATTGTACCTGTAACCCCCAACAAAAAAATTACAAAATGAATACAAAATGTGGTCACAAAACAATAAAAAACTACACTACAGACACACCTGCCTGACTGTACATTAATGCTTGCTATCACTCTTTCTTTCTTTATTGTTGACATTATAATAATTTATATTAAAATATGATCCTTATAAATAACATTCTGATTCATAAAATTCTTTCATTATTGGCAAGTAAGGACTATATCAAAAAGGAAAATGGAAGATTGCTTATGGCTGTACATGGATTCTCATGGAGGTGGTAATGCCATTGCATGTTTATGACATTGTTGCATGTGGTTGTGCAGGACAAACATTTTTTTCACAAAGTAGTGAACTGGGCCTTGACTAGTATTAGTGGACAGATATTGACATTTCAGCATCTCCACTTGGCAGAAAATGTAGTTGTATAATTAAGACCACTGTCTTGCAGGATTCAATAGTTGCAATTGTAAGAGTTGTTGCCTTGTCCTTTTCTCTGCGATTGTCATTCTAATGGGATCCAAAAAGAACAAAACCCTGTCCTCAAACATTTACATCTAAAGGTGCAATGTTATTGGCTAAGACACAAGACATCCAAATCAAATTAAATAGTACATATTATATTCAGTATTTATTGCAGTATATAATCTGAATTTAATTCCTTTACTTTAGATTTGTGTGTATTGTGAAATTGTTAGGTATTACTGCACTGTTGGAGCTAGAAACACAAGCATTTCGCTACGCCCGCAATAACATCTGCTAAACACGTGTATGGAACCAATAAAATTTGATTTGATGTAAATGTACGTTACTGTATTGTACATAGACTGGTCATCTAGGTTTGTACCTGTAGACTTTCCATCACCATGAAGAAAAACAATGCATAATACAGTAATTGAGTACATTGAGACATCAAGGGGTTTGTGATGATGAGATGTGATGACGTGGCTCAGTTGGTAGCACATGGCGCTTATGAAAATGTATGCACTACTGTAAGTTTCTTTGAAAAAGAATGTTGTTAAGGCGTTCCTCCTCCTCTCCATTTTCGGAAAAGGAGGAGTATTGAGGGAACCAAGGCGCAGCGAAGTTTGAACACATAATGATTTATTAAATAAACAAAATAGACAAAGACGAAAACGAACTATACTGGATATAACTAACAAAATAACAAAACGATGTAGACAGACCTGAACAAACGAACTTACATATACACGAAGCACGCTGACACAGGAACAGACTACATAAACCGAAACGAAACGAACAACCGAAACAATCCCTATGGTGTAAGACATAACACAGACACAGGAGACAATCACCCACAAACACACAGTGATAATGCCCTACCTAAATATGACTCTTGATTAGAGGAAAATGCAAACCACCTGCCTCTAATCAAGAGCCATACCAGGCAAACCGAAACCAACATAGAAACAGGTAACATAGACTGCCCACCCAAAACACATGCCCTGACCATAAACACATAAAAACTAACATAAATAGGTCAGGACTGTTACAAATGTCTACTAAAATAGAAAAGTAATGAATAGACCATTTCACCATTTCATAGAAATAAGTTGCATTAGCAAAGTATTTCAAGAAACTGAAAAACATATATCAAGCAAGTACTTTTATATTCAGAATGACTGTTTGGTACAGATAATTAACAGACATAAGTTACAAATGCTGGTAAAAATACATTTAGTTTAAAAATGTTCACAAAAGTAATGCACTGTGCCTTTACTAGCACTGTGCCTTTACTAGTATTAGCGGACCGATATAGATGTCTTCGGGGAAGAAATCAGCCCACCCCCACACGGCCATTGGTCTAGTCGAAATGGGGTCTAGTCTAGGTTGACAGCTGACACGGTAAGACAAGTTGAGGCTGAGGTTGTGAAGTCGAAGGGGTAGATACAGGTAGAGCAAGCAGGTGGTTGAGAGTTGCCCTGATAAAATGTATCAAAGGCCGGTTGCGGCAACTTGGCCCAGTAAATAAGTACTTTAATATGTTGCATGTGCAAATCTTCAATATTTTGTACACTTTCATGGTAGACTACAGAACAGCTTTCACAAGCACATTGTAAGATTTTAATTGCATCATTTGACTATACAATTTATATGAATTATTTTGCTAAAGAGGCAACCCTTAATCATCATCCATTTGCTTTGTCCCTAATAGTGAATAGATATATGCATTATTGTAGCTAATAGTCAAATAGACAAAGGAAAACTGCGATACCCGGCCTGGTGTTATATAGCGACCTCCTCTCAACATGGAACTCAAGTCACCCTATTGGCCTGCCCTTGATAATCCCCCTCCTTTACCTTTTCCCTGTCTCCTTTTATACGTGTTCCACAATGTGTAACCACAGCTGACAAATAGCCAAGCTATGGGACAAAAGTAGGGAGCAGAGTGTTACATGTATTATTTTTTTAGGTATTTGCATTAAGCAAATAGATTCCCTTTTTCTTGTTCCAAGCTAGAGGAAATTACTCAAATATATTTTCCTCTGGAGACAGGCAGTCCCCTCTCTCTATCCCCATCTCGCTCTCTCAATCATTTTCCCCTCTATCTCTGTCTCTATTTCACTCACTCTCTCACTCTTTCCCCATCTCCCTCTATCAGTTCCCTCCCCCTCTCCCTGTCTCTACCCCTCTCTCCACCTTCTCCCTACCCGGCTGTGCCCTTAAACATTGTCATCTGTGTTTCTGCAGCAGTGACAGTAGATCAGCAGGGCCACAGTGGTGGCAGTCGCAGTGGCACTGTGTGCTCCATGTCAATAAGCCTTCAGCTCAGTGGAAGGGCCCCAGCCTCTAAGCCACCACACATGATCACACAGCGCTAGCTAGGCGAGCACCACAGAAAGGCCCAGGCAACTGATGTAAATAAGGATGCCCCTTTTGCTTTCACTGCTGCATTGCAGCTGTGCTTCACAGAAGAGGCAACCACCAACGTGCCTGGGCCTCATTTCTCAGAGCCTGCATAGCAATAAGATCATCGTTAGATGTATGTTTACTCTTATCTTTTGCAATTAGGCCACTGTCTGTAATTTTTGCCTCAATGTGTTTCATGATGTGTGACAACAATGATGCGCCCCATCTTTGATGTAGTGCTTTATTATTGAGTCAGCATAATACGCTGCCTCAATAGCCTATTTACAGCCATAGGTGGTAATATATTTCTATGAGCTGATCTGTCACCAGTATTGTGGAATAATTCTAATGTGAAGGTAAGATTTGAATGGAAAAAGCTGATACGAGAGCAGCACTGCTATTCTTTTGATCCTATCAGTATCAACACATGGTCTAATGAGGCACTTAGCGAATGTTCTCTCTACGTGTTTGTTTGGGAACCACTCTTAAAAAGTTTGGAACGATCATCATAATGCCTAAGTTCTGTTGCAACTGGGAAACGAGGCACTGATGTTCAAGGTTTCTTTGCTGAGCCGGGCCCTCTGACATGGAATTAAGTCATCATGTGACAATAAGAAAGAAGAAGAAAATCAATAAGTGTGAGTCTTCCTCGAATCAAAAGGGGCGATTTGTAGCTAGGTGTTTTGATGCAATAAAAGATGATCAGACAGAAAGGCAAGGTTTTCTTTGTCCCCTTTTAGATATGTTGTCCCTTGTCTTTTGGTTCTGTGTACAGGGCACACAGACAGACACAGTGCTCAGAGAACAGCATTGAATCGATACAGGCTGCTGGCTGTCTACCATCCATTCAGCCACTCTTCCCCCAGCATCAGGTCTCATTGGACATACCACAACACTAACTTTCCCATTTCTCACTTGCCATGTTTGATGTTTCCCGTCAGCGTTGCTGCCTCCACAGTGTCAAGGTGACTACTACGGAACGCATCCCAGATGGTCCTACTAGGTTTACTCACGTGTGGGTAGTCTTTGCCTATGCATCTTCTCTTGACCACACAGGGTGGTTAAACTCCCACCGGCGTTGTAGATCTGGATTATCCCGCGGTATGAGCCTCTTTCCCGGTGAGCGAGCCGTCCTGTCTTCCTACCCTGAACTGAGTTAGCAGTGGAGCACTGGGATCCACTTTATAAATCCAGGACACCCCTCTTGGTCTATCTCTGCTTGAAACAGAGGTTAGCTCACTCGTTCCTACTGTTAACACTTCACGGGCAGTTTATGACAAAATATATCACATGTCAGAGGGGGCTATTTTTGTGTACAACACTAATGAGCAACCAATATTAATGTATAGTCTGCTCTGCACTATTTTAGCATGGACCAGCTCTTACTACGTGTTCACGAAGGATACGTTCAGCCACGGGATTATACTATTTGTATAAGTGCAGCATAGTCTAAGACACTCCTTCTTGTGGCTGGTCCTCCATTTCTAGTTGACCAGACAACACTCTCATGGGTGAGTCACACTCGCTAAGTCCCGGGCATAGGGTTTCAGCCAAGACTAATTTCATGAAATTCATTCTTAGCTGAAAGCCAAGGTTCAGCACTTTGTCTGAGTAAGGACAAACTTATCACGTTTTAGGGAGGACCCAGATGCAGACAGTGTCGAAGTAACAAAAGTTTATTACTAGAACAGGGGCAGGCAAAACGACAGGTCAAGGGCAGGCAGAGGTCCGTAATCCAGTGTGGTGGGACAAGGTACAGGACAGCAGGCAGGCTCAGGGCAGGCAGAATGGTCAAAACCGGGAAAACTAGAAAAACGCTGGTAGGCTTGACGAACAAAGCGAACTGGCAACAGACGGATAGAGAACACAGGTATAAATACACTGGGGAAGATGGGCGACACCTGGAGGGGCTGTCACAAAGACATGTGAAACAGATTAGGGTGTTACAGAACTATAGATACTCAATACTCCTTTTGTGTGCCTTTTACACATTTACCCTCAATCGCCACTGTGGTTTTCTGCTCAAGCTCGTGGCCAGACCATAGTTATTACAATTCTACTCTTCTTCTTTAGCTCTTTATTCAACAAATAATTTAACCTGAAAACCAGTAACACTTCTCTTTTGGTTCCACAGTTTCGCATTTTAATGTTTTTTTATATAGAAATTACAGTGCACTAGCTTCTAACAATAGTAATTAAGTTAAGTTCTTATCTTACCCCTCAAAGTCTTCTAACTTCTAATACATCAACTGGCTCTTGTTCTGTCTTCACCAGAATCTTTTCACTTTCCCTATCTTTTACATTGCTTTTTATAACCCCTTTTTGCCCAAGCCCATGCCTCTTTTGACTACAGCCACACAAGAGATCCTCCCGCTTACACTTGACATTTAAGAAAAGTTACTTAACACATTGTCTCCTTTACACGTGATGTCTACACAGAGGCAGGTAACACATTGGTTCCTTCATAGGTGACAACAATCCGTGGTGCCATCAACTTCATGGCCCATGTGCCCTCAAGCAACTCTATCAACTCCATCCCAGGGCCGTGATCTGACGGTGGTGTCACCATATGAGATGAACCTCGGCCTCTGCGGCAGAGCAACATCTGCATACGTTCTATCGTCATTTCCTCTCTGCCTTTGACTGGGTTTTTCTGTTCCCCAGCTGCCTGTGGTTGAGGCCTCTCCCTGTCTTTTTCCCCGCTTCTTCTTGATCTTCCTTGTCTCAGTGTTACCAGAGTTCTCTCTGGAGACTGGAGGAGTCATCAAGTCAAATTAACTCGGCTCATTCACAACAGCAGGCACTGAGTAATTCTAACGTCCAGATGAGATGTCAACTGTGGTGAATGTTTATCTTCGATTGAAAATGTTTTTTTGGGTTGTTTCCTTCATTCCTTCCTTTAATTGTAATTACTTGGCTTCATTGTGAGTTAATTGCACTTCCTTAATATGCCAATGATAGACCATCAAGCTAAAACGTTAATGTTTATATGTTGTTTATGAGTTATCCTTATCAATTAAACATATTGTTTTTGTTCCATCAGCAACACTTGTAGATTCTGTCATTATTTACGCACAACAAATGTGTTCAAGAGTGCGGCTATGTTATAATATGAGAGACTGCCACGGTCCAAATACACTAGATTTGGTTTAACAGTCTTAAAAGCAAATGTAATTAATAGAAGTGGGAGGATAACAGGGGATAAAATGAGTGATGCAATTAGGATGACTGGGAGAGAGGAAATATGTTTCAAAACCTTGGAGAGGAGATCTCTTTATTTAAATCCACTTTAAAGATAATATTTCATGGGTTAGATGCATGATGCTTCTCCTCGCTGTGTTGAGAGGGATGAGGGAGAAAATCCATCAGTGGGGTGTACGTAAGTCTGAACATAACAACCCCCTAGTCTCATGTGTAGTTCTTCTCGCACTAAGATCATAGTAGCAGAACCAACATGTATACAAATAAATAGTATTTTTTTATAAAGAATTTCACGCGCATTGCCGCAGGTCCTGGAGCTAAGAGGCTTTTGGATTTATTCAAGTAATCCAATCTGTAAGTCCTCTTATATGCGACTCCTGTAAGAGTAGCGCAATGCTAATGCTAAATAAGAAGGAAAATAATTACTCCGAATCGTTCATTTGACTTAGAGGCAACTAGTGGTGTAACATTTTTGCTTGGTTGAGAGCTGTTTTTGTTTAATGTGATCCGATGAAACTTTTTTATTCACAGAGGACTTTCGATGTCATCCACCCTAGGTACATATTAATTGCCTTGCATTCTGATTAGGGCTGTGGTGAAATGTTTAACTTAAAAAGCAATTAAATACGCTTTTGTGAGAGAGGCGATTGCACCTATTTTCTCTAATGTTCCATCAATTTTAAAGCCAGAAATGAGAAATAAGTGCACTCGGGCTATCCGGTAGGCCAAAGTTAGTTACTTTAAGGAGCAGTTCTCTCTGGGTCTAACCCCAAGAAGTTCTGGAAACGGTTAAAGACCTGGAGAATAAACCCTCCTCCTCACAGCTGCCCATGTCCCTTAATGTTGGTGATGTGGTTGTTACTGACAAGAGGCACATGGCTGAGCTCTTTAATCACCACTTCATTAAGTAAGGATTCCTATTTGACTCAGCCATGCCTCCCTGCCTGTCCAACATTTCCTCATCTCCCACCCATTCTAATGCGACTAGCCCCGACGCTTCTCCCTCTTTTTCCCCTGCCCCGCTACAAAGTTTATCCCTGCCGGCAGTCACTGAGTCCGAGGTGCTAAAGGAGCTCCTTAAAAACTTGACCCCCAAAAAACATCTGGGTCAGATGGTTTAGACCCTTTGTTCTTTAAGTTTGCTGCCCCTATCATCACCAAGCCTATCTCTGACCTTTTTAACCTGTGTCTCCTTTCTGGCGAGGTCCCCACTGCTTGGAAGTCAGCCACGGTTCATCCTTTTTTAAAGGGGGAGATCAAGCTGATCCTAACTGTTATAGGCATATTTCTATTTTGCCCTGTTTATCAAAAGTGTTGGAAAAACTTGTCAATAATCAACTGACTGGCTATTCTCTCTGGTATGCTATCTGGTTTCCGCTCAGGTTATGGATATGTCACTGCAACCTTAAAGGTCCTCAATGATGTCACCATTGTCCTTGATTCTAAGCAATGTTGTGCTGCTATTTTTATTGACTTGGCCAAATATTTTGATAAGGTAGACCATTCCATTCTTGTGGGCCGGGTAATGAGTATTGGTGTCTCTGAGGGATCTTTGGCCTGGTTTGCTAACTACCTCTCTCAAAGAGTGCAATGTAGAAAGTCAAAACATCTGCTGTCTCAGCCACACCAGTCACCAAGGGAGTACCACAAGGCTCGATGCTAGGCACCACGCTCTTCTCAATTTACATCAACAACATTGCTCAGGCAGTAGGAAGCTCTCTCCTCCATTTATATGCAAATGATACAGTCTTATACTCAATTGGCCCCTCCCCGGATCTTGTGTTAACCTCTAATGCCTCACAAACCCGGATCCGGGAGCCCCCCATCAAAAAAGCTGACTAGCATAGCCTAGCCTAAAGCCACAGGGATATCATATAATAAAATGTTCATGAAATCACAAGTCCAAGACACCAAATGAAAGATACACATCTTGTGAATCAAGCCATCATTTCTGATTTTTAAAATGTTTTACAGGGAAGACACAATATGTAAATCTATTAGCTAACCACGTTAGCAAAAGACACCACTTCTTTACTGCACCATTTTTTTTACTCCATCAGTAGCTATCACAAATTCGACCAAATAAAGATATAAATAGCCACTAACCAAGAAACAACTTCATCACATGACAGTCTGATAACATATTTATTGTATAGCATATGTTTTGTTAGAAAAATGTGCATATTTCAGGTATAAATCATAGTTTACCATTGCAGCCACCATCACAACTCTCACCAAAGCGACTAGAATAACTACAGAGACCATTGTGTATTGGCTAATTACTCATCATAAAAAAATTCTTAAAAATACACAGCGTACAGCAGATGAAAGACACAGATCTTGTGAATCTAGCCAATATTTCAGATTTTCTAAGTGTTTTACAGCTAAAACACAATATAGCGTTATATTAGCTTACCACAATAGCAAACATCACAACAGCATTGATTCAAGGCAAAAATAGCGATAACGTATAAACCACCAAAATATATTAATTTTTTCACTAACCTTCTCAGAATTCTTCAGATGACAGTCCTGTAACATCATATTACACAATGCATATAGAGTTTGTTCGAAAATGTGCATATTTAGCGGCACAATTCGTGGTTATACAATGTGATTAGTGGCCAAAACTTCAAGAAATCAGTCCGGCAACATCTTGGAAAGGCACCTATTCTAATCAAAAACTATTCATAAACTTTACTAAAAAAATACAGGTTGGACAGCAATTGAAAGACAAATTAGTTCTTAATGCAATCGCTGGGTTACATTTTTTAAATTAACGCTACTTCAAGCATACAGCGTGCGCTAAAGCGAGACCGCACCATAATTCATGGCGGAATTATTATTTGACATTTGTCAACATAAGTACGAATTAACAGCTTAAAGACTGCTTACTATTTGCTGAGCTTCCATCAGAATCTTGGGCAAGGTGTCCTTTCTCCAGAACAATCGTCTTTTGGTTGAAAGATGTCCTCTTGTCCTGTCGAAATAGCCGCTAACTTTAGCCACCCACTGGAGAGGTGTCCAACTCGTGAAAGCGCATGACAAAGAAATCCAGGAAAATCGCAATAAACTGATATAAACTGCTATAAATCGGTTTAAATTAACTACCTTATGATGTCTTTAACAACTATAACGAATAAAAACATGACCGGAGATACAGAACTGCTAAAACGAAAGCTTTGCAGGAGGCCATAGTGATGTCCCTGATGCGCCAGGCGCACCGTTGAAAAGGACGGTACTTCCGTTCCACGGTCTTATATAGGGCCCAAGATTGCGCAATCGACTCCATTCAAATTCTCACCGCTTACTGACATCTAGAGGAAGGTGTATGCAGTGCATGTAGCCCGATGGCTTACATGGGGACTTATAAACTGACCTCAGAACAGGGACCTCGATTTCTGAAATCTCACTCCCTGACAGGAAATGTGCTGCAGATTGAGTTCTGTTTCACTCAGAGAAATAATTCAAACGGTTTTAGAAACTAGAGAGTGTTTTCTATCCAATAGTAATAATAATATGCATATTGTACGAGCAAGAATTGAGTACGAGGCAGTTTAATTTGGGAACTCATTTTTACAAAGTCGAAATGGCGCCCCCCTAGTGTCAAGAAGTTTTAAACACTCTACAACAAAGCTTTCTTAGTGTCCCAAAAATGTTCTCTACCCTTAACCTTGTTCTGAACACCTCCAAAACAAAGGTCTTGTGGTTTGGTAAGAAGAATGTCCCTCTCCCCACAGGTGTGATTACTACCTCTGAGGGTTTAGAGCTTGAGGTAGTCACCTCATACAAGTACTTGGGAGCATGGCTAGATTGTACACTGTCTTTCTCTCAGCACATATCAAAGCTGCAGGCTAAAGTTAAATCTAGACTTGGTTTCCTCTATCGTAATCGCTCCTTTTTCACCCCAGCTGCCAAACTAACCCTGATAACCATCCTACCCATGCTAGATTACGGAGATGTAATTTATAGAACGGCAGGTAAGGGTGCTCTCGAGTGGCTAAATGTTCTTTACCATTCAGCCATCAGATTTGCCACCAATGCTCCTAACAGGACACATCACTGCACTCCTATACTCCTCTATAAACTGTTCATCTCTGTATGCCAGTCGCAAGACCCCCACTGGTTGATGGTTATTTATAAAACCTTCTTAGGCCTCACTCCCCCTATCTAAGATATCTACTGCAGCCCTCATACTCCACATACAACACTCATTCTGCCAGTCACATTCTGTTAAAGGTACCCAAAGCACACACATCGCTCGTCTTTTCAGTTTGTTGCCGCTATTGACTGGAACAGGCTGCAACAAACATTCAACCTGGACAGTTTTATCTCAATCTCTTCATTCAAAGACTCAGTCATGGACACTCTTACTGACAGTTGTGGCTGCTTCACGTGATGTATTGTTGTCTCTACCTTCTTGCCCTATGTGCTGTTGTCTGTGCCCAATAATATTTGTACCATGTTTTGTGCTGCTACCATGTTGTGCTGCTGCCATGTTGTTTTGCTGCCATGCTGTGTTGTCATGGGTTTCTGCCTTGCTATATTGTTGTCTTAGGTCTCTCTTTATGTAGTGTCGTGATGTGTGTTATGTGCTATATTATTATAATTTAATTATTTATTTTTATCCCAGACATCATCCCCGCAGGAGGCTTTTTGGCTTTTGGTAGGCCGTCATTGTAAATAAGAAATTGTTCTTAACTACTTGCCGCGTTAAATAAATATAAATGAAATAAATGTGAGTGATCCAATATTGCAAACGTGACTTTGTTTTCTAGTCATATGTTTTTATTTGATAGCATCACATGATCAGTAAATTTGCAAATGAATAAGGAAGACATTACTTTCTCAAAGTGTGATTGGTTGTGCAAATAAACTAGAGGTTAAAGGTAAATGGCTGGTAGGAAAATAAAATGTGTTTTTATTTTCCTTGGCAGGGCCAATCACTTGTGTATAGGCAATTGTGAATCCAGAGATTGCGCTCAACTGCATGGCTATCTGAGGCACAGTGGGGAGGAAAATTACTTTCTTTAAATTACATTGAAGTTTATAAATCAGTGGTGATAAGAGTGGTATGGACCAGCCAACTCCCCAGGAGCAAGATTGAACTGTTCCATCTCCCACAATATAAAGAAATGAAGTATTCTATTCAGTTTCTGCTGCAGATGCATATGTAGGACTATATTAAATCAGAAGATGAGGGAAAGGGAAAAGCTATGTGTGAAAACATTTAAATAAGGGAACTTCATATTGCTGTAGCTTCTGTACACTCTTAAAAATAAAGGTGCAAGTTGGAAGCAAATAAGGTTATTGAGAGCGATGCCATATTTTAAGTTCTCTGAAAAAAACATCAATGGGATGGTTTGTTGAAGAACCATACAAGATTCCAAAACCAGGCATAATTTGGCCCTCCAGGACCGGAATTCAATAGCCCTGCTGTAGGGTTTTAAGCCTTATTTGCATATTTCCCAGGGTACTTTTAGAGTGATTTTTTTTTGTTACGAGCACCACCATGATTGTGTTTGCTAGTGACAGAGACATGGATATAGCATTAATTTAATTTCAACCCTATGGCCTTCACCAAGTGAAATCCTATATGAATGTTGTTCAATTTTTAAAAAAAATCTGTTTTAATAAATATTGACATGTGTATATAAAATATGAATTTGTCATTTGGATCACTTCAAAGTGAGCCAAAGAAGTTTTACAAATTATAAGTACAACAGCTTTGTTTACAAATTGCAAGTAAGATTTCTCCAGGGACACTACATGGCCAAAAGTATGTGGACTCCTCTTCAAATGAGTGGATTTCCAACAAGGAAAGGTGGCATTCTATGACGGTGCTACGTTGAAAGTCACTGAGCTCTTCAGTAAGGCCATTCTACTGCCAATGTTTCTCTATAGAGATTGCATGGCTTTGTGCTCAATTTTATAAACCTGTCAGTAACGGGTGTGGCTGAAATAATCCACTAATTTTAAGGGCTTTCCACATAATTTTGTATATAAAGTGTATATTTTTTCAAACATGTACTGGACGCCTTTCATTCTAGCCTGAGCGCAAACCCTCATTCTGTCTTACTACATTCATTAAAATCGACATAATAATTCACATTTCCTGTTGCTTCTGGATTATTGTCCCGCTGTAGCAAACTGGCTCAAATTAAGATCCTACATCTGTAGCATGCAATTCCCATAGGTGCAGATGAGTCAAAGACAAGCAGTTGATACTGATGGGCCACGTGTTCTCTCTATTTTGTCAATGTTTTAGATAAGAATATGCAAGATAAACATAATGAATGCCAAGAGATCCGAACAATGCAAAGATATTTAAATTTGGTTGTCATTGATATTTGTAATGCTGTTTAGTCTACTCTCAACCTTTGGGGGTTAATGACACCCATTGGTTGAACAGATGGGCTGCATTTGAAAATGCACCCTAATCCCTACATAGTGTACTGCTTTTGACCAGGTCCTATGGACGCAGGTCTAGTTTTAGTGTCTGTCTAGAGATCAATTAAGGCACAAGGTTAGGAGTGAACAGGCTCACAGTAAGTGATGCAATTACAATTGTCTCCACAAGTACATTTATCACCAATTAAAACAAATGGACTTTGCACTTGTGTTATAGTCAGCTACATTGCTTTCCAATGGATCTTCATCAACTGTTAATTCGACTTTGTTAAAAGAGGAATAAAATAAAAAATAAGTCTTGGCAAAGATGTGCAGGGGCCTGATCTAGTATGGTCAGACAAAATAAGGTTATAATGAGTTACCCTATCGAGGTTTTTAATTGCAAGAGGGGTAAGCATTTCTGAATGGATACACCCAGATGGCTAAATAAAGCTACACTACCGTTCAAAAGTTTGGGGTCACTTAAAGTCCATGTTTTCCAAGAACACACATATGAATTGAGTTGCAAAATGAATTAGGAAAAATAGTCAAGACATTGACAAGGTTATAAATAATGATTTTTAATTTAAATAATAGTTGTGTCCTTCAAACTTTGCTTTCGTTAAAGAATCCTCCATTTGCAGCAATTACAGCCTTGCAGACCTTGAGCATTCTAGTTGTCAGTTTGTTGAAGTAATCTGAAGAGATTCCATCCCATGCTTCCTGAAGCACCTCCCATCAATTGGATCGGCTTGATGGGCACTTTTTACGCACCATACAGTCA